>NC_091263.1:13653863-13956893 GCF_042477335.2 Ovis canadensis
CCCACGTGATTTCCGGGTGGGGCCCACGTGATTTCCGGGCGGGGCCCACGTGATTTCCGGGCGGGGCCCACGTGATTTCCGGGCGGGGCCCACGTGATTTCCGGGCGGGGCCCACGTGATTTCCGGGCGGGGCCCACGTGATTTCCGGGCGGGGCCCACGTGATTTCCCCGTGGGGCCCACGTGATTTCCGGGTGGGGCCCACGTGATTTCCGGGTGGGGCCCACGTGATTTCCGGGTGGGGCCCACGTGATTTCCCCGTGGGGCCCACGTGATTTCCGGGTGGGGCCCAAGTGATTTCCGGGTGGGGCCCACGTGATTTCCCCGTGGGGCCCACGTGATTTCCGGGTGGGGCCCACGTGATTTCCGGGTGGGGCCCACGTGATTTCCGGGTGGGGCCCACGTGATTTCCGGGTGGGACCCACGTGATTTCCGGGTGGGGCCCACGTGATTTCCGGGTGGGGCCCACGTGATTTCCGGGTGGGGCCCACGTGATTTCCGGGTGGCGCCCACGTGATTTCCGGGTGGGGCTCACGTGATTTCCGGGTGGGGCCCACGTGATTTCCGGGTGGGGCCCACGTGATTTACCCGTGGGGCCCACGTGATTTCCCCGTGGGGCCCACGTGATTTCCGGGTGGGGCCCACGTGATTTCCGGTTGGGGCCCACGTGATTTCCGGGTGGGGCCCACGTGATTTCCGGGTGGGGCCCACGTGATTTCCGGGTGGGGCCCACGTGATTTCCGGGTGGGGCCCACGTGATTTCCGGGTGGGGCCCACGTGATTTCCCCGTGGGGCCCACGTGATTTCCGGGTGGGGCCCACGTGATTTCCAGGTGGGGCCCACGTGATTTCCCCGTGGGGCCCACGTGATTTCCGGGTGGGGCCCACGTGATTTCCGGGTGGGGCCCACGTGATTTCCGGGTGGGGCCCACGTGATTTCCGGGTGGGGCCCACGTGATTTCCGGGTGGCGCCCACGTGATTTCCGGGTGGGGCCCACGTGATTTCCGGGTGGGGCCCACGTGATTTCCGGGTGGGGCCCACGTGATTTCCGGGTGGGGCCCACGTGATTTCCGGGTGGGGCCCACGTGATTTCGGGTGGGGCCCACGTGATTTCCGGGTGGGGCCCACGTGATTTCCGGGTGGGGCCCACGTGATTTCCCCGTGGGGCCCACGTGATTTCCGGGTGGGGCCCACGTGATTTCCCCGTGGGGCCCACGTGATTTCCGGGTGGGGCCCACGTGATTTCCGGGTGGGGCCCACGTGATTTCCCCGTGGGGTCCACGTGATTTCCGGGTGGGGCCCACGTGATTTCCGGGTGGGGCCCACGTGATTTCCGGGTGGGGCCCACGTGATTTCCGGGTGGGGCCCACGTGATTTCCGGGTGGGGCCCACGTGATTTCCGGGTGGGGCCCACGTGATTTCCGGGTGGGGCCCACGTGATTTCCCCGTGGGGCCCACGTGATTTCCGGGTGGGGCCCACGTGATTTCCGGGTGGGGCCCACGTGATTTCCGGGTGGGGCCCACGTGATTTCCGGGTGGGGCCCACGTGATTTCCGGGTGGGACCCACGTGATTTCCGGGTGGGGCCCACGTGATTTCCCCGTGGGGCCCACGTGATTTCCCCGTGGGGCCCACGTGATTTCCGGGTGGGGCCCACGTGATTTCCGGGTGGGGCCCACGTGATTTCCGGGTGGGGCCCACGTGATTTCCCCGTGGGGCCCACGTGATTTCCGGGTGGGGCCCACGTGATTTCCGGGTGGGGCCCACGTGATTTCCGGGTGGGGCCCACGTGATTTCCCCGTGGGGCCCACGTGATTTCCGGGTGGGGCCCACGTGATTTCCGGGTGGGGCCCACGTGATTTCCGGGTGGGGCCCACGTGATTTCCCCGTGGGGCCCACGTGATTTCCGGGTGGGGCCCACGTGATTTCCGGGTGGGGCCCACGTGATTTCCCCGTGGGGCCCACGTGATTTCCGGGTGGGGCCCACGTGATTTCCGGGTGGGGCCCACGTGATTTCCGGGTGGGGCCCACGTGATTTCCGGGTGGGGCCCACGTGATTTCCGGGTGGGGCCCACGTGATTTCCGGGTGGGGCCCACGTGATTTCCGGTTGGGGCCCACGTGATTTCCGGGTGGGGCCCACGTGATTTCCGGGTGGGGCCCACGTGATTTCCGGGTGGGGCCCACGTGATTTCCGGGTGGGGCCCACGTGATTTCCGGTTGGGGCCCACGTGATTTCCGGGTGGGGCCCACGTGATTTCCGGGTGGGGCCCACGTGATTTCCGGGTGGGGCCCACGTGATTTCCGGGTGGGGCCCACGTGATTTCCGGGTGGGGCCCACGTGATTTCCGGGTGGGGCCCACGTGATTTCCGGGTGGGGCCCACGTGATTTCCCCGTGGGGCCCACGTGATTTCCGGGTGGGGCCCACGTGATTTCCGGGTGGGGCCCACGTGATTTCCGGGTGGGGCCCACGTGATTTCCCCGTGGGGCCCACGTGATTTCCGGGGTGGGGCCCACGTGATTTCCGGGTGGGGCCCACGTGATTTCCCCGTGGGGCCCACGTGATTTCCGGGTGGGGCCCACGTGATTTCCGGGTGGGGCCCACGTGATTTCCGGGTGGGGCCCACGTGATTTCCGGGTGGGACCCACGTGATTTCCGGGTGGGGCCCACGTGATTTCCGGGTGGGGCCCACGTGATTTCCGGGTGGGGCCCACGTGATTTCCGGGTGGCGCCCACGTGATTTCCGGGTGGGGCTCACGTGATTTCCGGGTGGGGCCCACGTGATTTCCGGGTGGGGCCCACGTGATTTACCCGTGGGGCCCACGTGATTTCCCCGTGGGGCCCACGTGATTTCCGGGTGGGGCCCACGTGATTTCCGGTTGGGGCCCACGTGATTTCCGGGTGGGGCCCACGTGATTTCCGGGTGGGGCCCACGTGATTTCCGGGTGGGGCCCACGTGATTTCCGGGTGGGGCCCACGTGATTTCCGGGTGGGGCCCACGTGATTTCCCCGTGGGGCCCACGTGATTTCCGGGTGGGGCCCACGTGATTTCCGGGTGGGGCCCACGTGATTTCCCCGTGGGGCCCACGTGATTTCTGGGTGGGGCCCACGTGATTTCCGGGTGGGGCCCACGTGATTTCCGGGTGGGGCCCACGTGATTTCCGGGTGGGGCCCACGTGATTTCCGGGTGGCGCCCACGTGATTTCCGGGTGGGGCCCACGTGATTTCCGGGTGGGGCCCACGTGATTTCCGGGTGGGGCCCACGTGATTTCCGGGTGGGGCCCACGTGATTTCCGGGTGGGGCCCACGTGATTTCGGGTGGGGCCCACGGGATTTCCGGGTGGGGCCCACGTGATTTCCGGGTGGGGCCCACGTGATTTCCCCGTGGGGCCCACGTGATTTCCGGGTGGGGCCCACGTGATTTCCCCGTGGGGCCCACGTGATTTCCGGGTGGGGCCCACATGATTTCCGGGTGGGGCCCACGTGATTTCCCCGTGGGGCCCACGTGATTTCCGGGTGGGGCCCACGTGATTTCCGGGTGGGGCCCACGTGATTTCCGGGTGGGGCCCACGTGATTTCCGGGTGGGGCCCACGTGATTTCCGGGTGGGGCCCACGTGATTTCCGGGTGGGGCCCACGTGATTTCCGGGTGGGGCCCACGTGATTTCCCCGTGGGGCCCACGTGATTTCCGGGTGGGGCCCACGTGATTTCCGGGTGGGGCCCACGTGATTTCCGGGTGGGGCCCACGTGATTTCCGGGTGGGGCCCACGTGATTTCCGGGTGGGGCCCACGTGATTTCCGGGTGGGGCCCACGTGATTTCCGGGTGGGACCCTCGTGATTTCCGGGTGGGGCCCACGTGATTTCCCCGTGGGGCCCACGTGATTTCCCCGTGGGGCCCACGTGATTTCCGGGTGGGGCCCACGTGATTTCCGGGTGGGGCCCACGTGATTTCCCCGTGGGGCCCACGTGATTTCCCCGTGGGGCCCACGTGATTTCCGGGTGGGGCCCACGTGATTTCCGGGTGGGGCCCACGTGATTTCCGGGTGGGGCCCACGTGATTTCCCCGTGGGGCCCACGTGATTTCCGGGTGGGGCCCACGTGATTTCCGGGTGGGGCCCACGTGATTTCCGGGTGGGGCCCACGTGATTTCCCCGTGGGGCCCACGTGATTTCCGGGTGGGGCCCGCGTGATTTCCGGGTGGGGCCCACGTGATTTCCGGGTGGGGCCCACGTGATTTCCGGGTGGGGCCCACGTGATTTCCGGGTGGGGCCCACGTGATTTCCGGGTGGGGCCCACGTGATTTCCGGGTGGGGCCCACGTGATTTCCGGGTGGGGCCCACGTGATTTCCGGGTGGGGCCCACGTGATTTCCGGGTGGGGCCCACGTGATTTCCGGGTGGGGCCCACGTGATTTCCGGGTGGGGCCCACGTGATTTCCGGGTGGGGCCCACGTGATTTCCGGGTGGGGCCCACGTGATTTCCGGGTGGGGCCCACGTGATTTCCGGGTGGGGCCCACGTGATTTCCGGGTGGGGCCCACGTGATTTCCCCGTGGGGCCCACGTGATTTCCGGGTGGGGCCCACGTGATTTCCGGGTGGGGCCCACGTGATTTCCGGGTGGGGCCCACGTGATTTCCCCGTGGGGCCCACGTGATTTCCGGGTGGGGCCCACGTGATTTCCGGGTGGGGCCCACGTGATTTCCCCGTGGGGCCCACGTGATTTCCGGGTGGGGCCCACGTGATTTCCGGGTGGGGCCCACGTGATTTCCGGGTGGGGCCCACGTGATTTCCGGGTGGGACCCACGTGATTTCCGGGTGGGGCCCACGTGATTTCCGGGTGGGGCCCACGTGATTTCCGGGTGGGGCCCACGTGACTTCCGGGTGGCGCCCACGTGATTTCCGGGTGGGGCTCACGTGATTTCCGGGTGGGGCCCACGTGATTTCCGGGTGGGGCCCACGTGATTTACCCGTGGGGCCCACGTGATTTCCGGGTGGGGCCCACGTGATTTCCGGTTGGGGCCCACGTGATTTCCGGGTGGGGCCCACGTGATTTCCGGGTGGGGCCCACGTGATTTCCGGGTGGGGCCCACGTGATTTCCGGGTGGGGCCCACGTGATTTCCGGGTGGGGCCCACGTGATTTCCGGGTGGGGCCCACGTGATTTCCGGGTGGGGCCCACGTGATTTCCCCGTGGGGCCCACGTGATTTCCGGGTGGGGCCCACGTGATTTCCGGGTGGGGCCCACGTGATTTCCGGGTGGGGCCCACGTGATTTCCGGGTGGGGCCCACGTGATTTCCCCGTGGGGCCCAAGTGATTTCCGGGTGGGGCCCACGTGATTTCCGGGTGGGGCCCACGTGATTTCCGGGTGGGGCCCACGTGATTTCCGGGTGGGGCCCACGTGATTTCCGGGTGGGGCCCACGTGATTTCCGGGTGGGGCCCACGTGATTTCCGGGTGGGGCCCACGTGATTTCCCCGTGGGGCCCACGTGATTTCCGGGTGGGGCCCACGTGATTTCCGGGTGGGGCCCACGTGATTTCCGGGTGGGGCCCACGTGATTTCCCCGTGGGGCCCACGTGATTTCCGGGTGGGGCCCACGTGATTTCCCCGTGGGGCCCAGGTGATTTCCGGGTGGGGCCCACGTGATTTCCGGGTGGGGCCCACGTGATTTCCCCGTGGGGCCCACGTGATTTCCGGGTGGGGCCCACGTGATTTCCGGGTGGGGCCCACGTGATTTCCGGGTGGGGCCCACGTGATTTCCGGGTGGGGCCCACGTGATTTCCGGGTGGGGCCCACGTGATTTCCGGGTGGGGCCCACGTGATTTCCCCGTGGGGCCCACGTGATTTCCGGGTGGGGCCCACGTGATTTCCCCGTGGGGCCCACGTGATTTCCGGGTGGGGCCCACGTGATTTCCGGGTGGGGCCCACGTGATTTCCGGGTGGGGCCCACGTGATTTCCGGGTGGGGCCCACGTGATTTCCGGGTGGCGCCCACGTGATTTCCGGGTGGGGCCCACGTGATTTCCGGGTGGGGCCCACGTGATTTCCGGGTGGGGCCCACGTGATTTCCGGGTGGGGCCCACGTGATTTCCGGGTGGGGCCCACGTGATTTCCGGGTGGGGCCCACGTGATTTCTGGGTGGGGCCCACGTGATTTCCCCGTGGGGCCCACGTGATTTCCGGGTGGGGCCCACGTGATTTCCCCGTGGGGCCCACGTGATTTCCGGGTGGGGCCCACGTGATTTCCGGGTGGGGCCCACGTGATTTCCGGGTGGGGCCCACGTGATTTCCGGGTGGGGCCCACGTGATTTCCGGGTGGGGCCCACGTGATTTCCGGGTGGGGCCCACGTGATTTCCGGGTGGGGCCCACGTGATTTCCGGGTGGGGCCCACGTGATTTCCCCGTGGGGCCCACGTGATTTCCGGGTGGGGCCCACGTGATTTCCCCGTGGGGCCCACGTGATTTCCGGGTGGGGCCCACGTGATTTCCGGGTGGGGCCCACGTGATTTCCGGGTGGGGCCCACGTGATTTCCGGGTGGGGCCCACGTGATTTCCCCGTGGGGCCCACGTGATTTCCGGGTGGGGCCCACGTGATTTCTGGGTGGGGCCCACGTGATTTCCGGGTGGGGCCCACGTGATTTCCGGGTGGGGCCCACGTGATTTCCGGGTGGGGCCCACGTGATTTCCCCGTGGGGCCCACGTGATTTCCGGGTGGGGCCCACGTGATTTCCGGGTGGGGCCCACGTGATTTCCGGGTGGGGCCCACGTGATTTCCCCGTGGGGCCCACGTGATTTCCGGGTGGGGCCCACGTCATTTCCGGGTGGGGCCCACGTGATTTCCGGGTGGGGCCCACGTGATTTCCGGGTGGCGCCCACGTGATTTCCGGGTGGGGCCCACGTGATTTCCGGGTGGGGCCCACGTGATTTCCGGGTGGGGCCCACGTGATTTCCGGGTGGGGCCCACGTGATTTCCGGGTGGGGCCCACGTGATTTCCGGGTGGGTCCCACGTGATTTCCGGGTGGGGCCCACGTGATTTCCGCGTGGGGCCCACGTGATTTCCCCGTGGGGCCCACGTGATTTCCCCGTGGGGCCCACGTGATTTCCGGGTGGGGCCCACGTGATTTCCCCGTGGGGCCCACGTGATTTCCGAGTGGGGCCCACGTGATTTCCGGGTGGGGCCCACGTGATTTCCCCGTGGGGCCCACGTGATTTCCCCGTGGGGCCCACGTGATTTCCGGGTGGGGCCCACGTGATTTCCGGGTGGGGTCCACGTGATTTCCGGGTGTGGCCCACGTGATTTCCGGGTGGGGCCCACGTGATTTCCCCGTGGGGCCCACGTGATTTCCGGGTGGGGCCCACGTGATTTCCGGGTGGGGCCCACGTGATTTCCCCGTGGGGCCCACGTGATTTCCGGGTGGGTCCCACGTGATTTCCGGGTGGGGCCCACGTGATTTCCCCGTGGGGCCCACGTGATTTCCCCGTGGGGCCCACGTGATTTCCGGGTGGGGCCCACGTGATTTCCGGGTGGGGCCCACGTGATTTCCCCGTGGGGCCCACGTGATTTCCTGGTGGGGCCCACGTGATTTCCGGGTGGGGCCCACGTGATTTACCCGTGGGGCCCACGTGATTTCCCCGTGGGGCCCACGTGATTTCCCCGTGGGGCCCACGTGATATCCGGGTGGGGCCCACGTGATTTCCGGGTGGGGTCCACGTGATTTCCGGGTGGGGCCCACGTGATTTCCGGGTGGGGCCCACGTGATTTCCTGGTGGGGCCCACGTGATTTCCGGGTGGGGCCCACGTGATTTCCGGGTGGGGCCCACGTGATTTCCGGGTGGGGCCCACGTGATTTCCCCGTGGGGCCCACGTGATTTCCGGTTGGGGCCCACGTGATTTCCGGGTGGGGCCCACGTGATTTCCGGGTGGGGCCCACGTGATTTCCGGGTGGGGCCCACGTGATTTCCCCGTGGGGCCCACGTGATTTCCGGGTGGGGCCCACGTGATTTCCGGGTGGGGCCCACGTGATTTCCGGGTGGGGCCCACGTGATTTCCGGGTGGGGCCCACGTGATTTCCCCGTGGGGCCCACGTGATTTCCGGGTGGGGCCCACGTGATTTCAGGGTGGGGCCCACGTGATTTCCGGGTGGGGCCCACGTGATTTCCGGGTGGGGCCCACGTGATTTCCGGGTGGGGCCCACGTGATTTCCGGGTGGGGCCCACGTGATTTCCCCGTGGGGCCCACGTGATTTCCGGGTGGGGCCCACGTGATTTCCCCGTGGGGCCCACGTGATTTCCGGGTGGGGCCCACGTGATTTCCCCGTGGGGCCCACGTGATTTCCGGGTGGGGCCCACGTGATTTCCGGGTGGGGCCCACGTGATTTCCGGGTGGGGCCCACGTGATTTCCGGGTGGGGCCCACGTGATTTCCGGGTGGGGCCCACGTGATTTCCGGGTGGGGCCCACGTGATTTCCGGGTGGGGCCCACGTGATTTCCCCGTGGGGCCCACGTGATTTCCGGGTGGGGCCCACGTGATTTCCGGGTGGGGCCCACGTGATTTCCGGGTGGGGCCCACGTGATTTCCGGGTGGGGCCCACGTGATTTCCGGGTGGGGCCCACGTGATTTCCGGGTGGGGCCCACGTGATTTCCGGGTGGGGCCCACGTGATTTCCGGGTGGGACCCACGTGATTTCCGGGTGGGGCCCACGTGATTTCCGGGTGGGGCCCACGTGATTTCCGGGTGGGGCCCACGTGATTTCCGGGTGGGGCCCACGTGATTTCCGGGTGGGGCCCACGTGATTTCCGGGTGGGGCCCACGTGATTTCCGGGTGGGGCCCACGTGATTTCCGGGTGGGGCCCACGTGATTTCCGGGTGGGGCCCACGTGATTTCCGGGTGGGGCCCACGTGATTTCCGGGTGGGTCCCACGTGATTTCCGGGTGTGGCCCACGTGATTTCCGGGTGGGGCCCACGTGATTTCCCCGTGGGGCCCTCATGATTTCCGGGTGGGCCCCACGTGATTTCCGGGTGGGCCCACGTGATTTCCGCGTGGGGCCCACGTGATTTCCCCGTGGGGCCCACGTGATTTCCGGGTGGGGCCCACGTGATTTCCGGGTGGGGCCCACGTGATTTCCGGGTGGGGCCCACGTGATTTCCGGGTGGGGCCCACGTGATTTCCCCGTGGGGCCCACGTGATTTCCCCGTGGGGCCCACGTGATTTCCCCGTGGGGCCCACGTGATTTCCCCGTGGGGCCCACGTGATTTCCGGGTGGGGCCCACGTGATTTCCCCGTGGGGCCCACGTGATTTCCGGGTGGGGCCCACGTGATTTCCGGGTGGGGCCCACGTGATTTCCGGGTGGGGCCCACGTGATTTCCGGGTGGGGCCCACGTGATTTCCGGGTGGGGCCCACGTGATTTCCGGGTGGGGCCCACGTGATTTCCCCGTGGGGCCCACGTGATTTCCGGGTGGGGCCCACGTGATTTCCGGGTGGGGCCCACGTGATTTCCGGGTGGGGCCCACGTGATTTCCCCGTGGGGCCCACGTGATTTCCGGGTGGGGCCCACGTGATTTCCGGGTGGGGCCCACGTGATTTCCGGGTGGGGCCCACGTGATTTCCGGGTGGGGCCCACGTGATTTCCGGGTGGGGCCCACGTGATTTCCGGGTGGGGCCCACGTGATTTCCGGGTGGGGCCCACGTGATTTCCGGGTGGGGCCCACGTGATTTCCGGGTGGGGCCCACGTGATTTCCGGGTGGGGCCCACGTGATTTCCGGGTGGGGTCCACGTGATTTCCGGGTGGGGCCCACGTGATTTCCGGGTGGGGCCCACGTGATTTCCGGGTGGGGCCCACGTGATTTCCGGGTGGGGCCCACGTGATTTCCGGGTGGGGCCCACGTGATTTCCGGGTGGGGCCCACGTGATTTCCCCGTGGGGCCCACGTGATTTCCGGGTGGGGCCCACGTGATTTCCGGGTGGGGCCCACGTGATTTCCGGGTGGGGCCCACGTGATTTCCGGGTGGGGCCCACGTGATTTCCCCGTGGGGCCCACGTGATTTCCGGGTGGGGCCCACGTGATTTCCGGGTGGGGCCCACGTGATTTCCGGGTGGGGTCCACGTGATTTCCGGGTGGGGCCCACGTGATTTCCGGGTGGGGCCCACGTGATTTCCGGGTGGGGCCCACGTGATTTCCGGGTGGGGCCCACGTGATTTCCCCGTGGGGCCCACGTGATTTCCGGGTGGGGCCCACGTGATTTCCGGGTGGGGCCCACGTGATTTCCGGGTGGGGCCCACGTGATTTCCCCGTGGGGCCCACGTGATTTCCGGGTGGGGCCCACGTGATTTCCCCGTGGGGCCCAGGTGATTTCCGGGTGGGGCCCACGTGATTTCCGGGTGGGGCCCACGTGATTTCCCCGTGGGGCCCACGTGATTTCCGGGTGGGGCCCACGTGATTTCCGGGTGGGGCCCACGTGATTTCCGGGTGGGGCCCACGTGATTTCCGGGTGGGGCCCACGTGATTTCCGGGTGGGGCCCACGTGATTTCCGGGTGGGGCCCACGTGATTTCCCCGTGGGGCCCACGTGATTTCCGGGTGGGGCCCACGTGATTTCCCCGTGGGGCCCACGTGATTTCCGGGTGGGGCCCACGTGATTTCCGGGTGGGGCCCACGTGATTTCCGGGTGGCGCCCACGTGATTTCCGGGTGGGGCTCACGTGATTTCCGGATGGGGCCCACGTGATTTCCGGGTGGGGCCCACGTGATTTACCCGTGGGGCCCACGAGATTTCCCCGTGGGGCCCACGTGATTTCCGGGTGGGGCCCACGTGATTTCCGGTTGGGGCCCACGTGATTTCCGGGTGGGGCCCACGTGATTTCCGGGTGGGACCCACGTGATTTCCGGGTGGGGCCCACGTGATTTCCGGGTGGGGCCCACGTGATTTCCGGGTGGGGCCCACGTGATTTCCGGGTGGCGCCCACGTGATTTCCGGGTGGGGCTCACGTGATTTCCGGGTGGGGCCCACGTGATTTCCGGGTGGGGCCCACGTGATTTACCCGTGGGGCCCACGTGATTTCCCCGTGGGGCCCACGTGATTTCCGGGTGGGGCCCACGTGATTTCCGGTTGGGGCCCACGTGATTTCAGGGTGGGGCCCACGTGATTTCCGGGTGGGGCCCACGTGATTTCCGTGTGGGGCCCACGTGATTTCCGGGTGGGGCCCACGTGATTTCCGGGTGGGGCCCACGTGATTTCCCCGTGGGGCCCACGTGATTTCCGGGTGGGGCCCACGTGATTTCCGGGTGGGGCCCACGTGATTTCCCCGTGGGGCCCACGTGATTTCCGGGTGGGGCCCACGTGATTTCCGGGTGGGGCCCACGTGATTTCCGGGTGGGGCCCACGTGATTTCCGGGTGGGGCCCACGTGATTTCCGGGTGGCGCCCACGTGATTTCCGGGTGGGGCCCACGTGATTTCCGGGTGGGGCCCACGTGATTTCCGGGTGGGGCCCACGTGATTTCCGGGTGGGGCCCACGTGATTTCGGGTGGGGCCCACGTGATTTCCGGGTGGGGCCCACGTGATTTCCGGGTGGGGCCCACGTGATTTCCGGGTGGGGCCCACGTGATTTCCGGGTGGGGCCCACGTGATTTCCGGGTGGCGCCCACGTGATTTCCGGGTGGGGCCCACGTGATTTCCGGGTGGGGCCCACGTGATTTCCGGGTGGGGCCCACGTGATTTCCGGGTGGGGCCCACGTGATTTCGGGTGGGGCCCACGTGATTTCCGGGTGGGGCCCACGTGATTTCCGGGTGGGGCCCACGTGATTTCCCCGTGGGGCCCACGTGATTTCCGGGTGGGGCCCGCGTGATTTCCGGGTGGGGCCCACGTGATTTCCGGGTGGGGCCCACGTGATTTCCGGGTGGGGCCCACGTGATTTCCGGGTGGGGCCCACGTGATTTCCGGGTGGGGCCCACGTGATTTCCGGGTGGGGCCCACGTGATTTCCGGGTGGGGCCCACGTGATTTCCGGGTGGGGCCCACGTGATTTCCGGGTGGGGCCCACGTGATTTCCGGGTGGGACCCACGTGATTTCCGGGTGGGGCCCACGTGATTTCCGGGTGGGGCCCACGTGATTTCCGGGTGGGGCCCACGTGATTTCCGGGTGGCGCCCACGTGATTTCCGGGTGGGGCTCACGTGATTTCCGGGTGGGGCCCACGTGATTTCCGGGTGGGGCCCACGTGATTTACCCGTGGGGCCCACGTGATTTCCCCGTGGGGCCCACGTGATTTCCGGGTGGGGCCCACGTGATTTCCGGTTGGGGCCCACGTGATTTCCGGGTGGGGCCCACGTGATTTCCGGGTGGGGCCCACGTGATTTCCGGGTGGGGCCCACGTGATTTCCGGGTGGGGCCCACGTGATTTCCGGGTGGGGCCCACGTGATTTCCCCGTGGGGCCCACGTGATTTCCGGGTGGGGCCCACGTGATTTCCGGGTGGGGCCCACGTGATTTCCCCGTGGGGCCCACGTGATTTCTGGGTGGGGCCCACGTGATTTCCGGGTGGGGCCCACGTGATTTCCGGGTGGGGCCCACGTGATTTCCGGGTGGGGCCCACGTGATTTCCGGGTGGCGCCCACGTGATTTCCGGGTGGGGCCCACGTGATTTCCGGGTGGGGCCCACGTGATTTCCGGGTGGGGCCCACGTGATTTCCGGGTGGGGCCCACGTGATTTCCGGGTGGGGCCCACGTGATTTCGGGTGGGGCCCACGTGATTTCCGGGTGGGGCCCACGTGATTTCCGGGTGGGGCCCACGTGATTTCCCCGTGGGGCCCACGTGATTTCCGGGTGGGGCCCACGTGATTTCCGGGTGGGGCCCACGTTATTTCCCCGTGGGGCCCACGTGATTTCCGGGTGGGGCCCACGTGATGTCCGGGTGGGGCCCACGTGATGTCCGGGTGGGGCCCACGTGATTTCCCCGTGGGGCCCACGTGATTTCCGGGTGGGGCCCGCGTGATTTCCGGGTGGGGCCCGCGTGATTTCCGGGTGGGGCCCACGTGATTTCCGGGTGGGGCCCACGTGATTTCCGGGTGGGACCCACGTGATTTCCGGGTGGGGCCCACGTGATTTCCGGGTGGGGCCCACGTGATTTCCGGGTGGGGCCCACGTGATTTCCGGGTGGGGCCCACGTGATTTCCGGGTGGGGCCCACGTGATTTCCGGGTGGGGCCCACGTGATTTCCGGGTGGGGCCCACGTGATTTCCGGGTGGGACCCACGTGATTTCCGGGTGGGGCCCACGTGATTTCCCCGTGGGGCCCACGTGATTTCCGGGTGGGGCCCACGTGATTTCCGGGTGGGGCCCACGTGATTTCCGGGTGGGGCCCACGTGATTTCCCCGTGGGGCCCACGTGATTTCCCCGTGGGGCCCACGTGATTTCCGGGTGGGGCCCACGTGATTTCCGGGTGGGGCCCACGTGATTTCCGGGTGGGGCCCACGTGATTTCCCCGTGGGGCCCACGTGATTTCCGGGTGGGGCCCACGTGATTTCCGGGTGGGGCCCACGTGATTTCCGGGTGGGGCCCACGTGATTTCCCCGTGGGGCCCACGTGATTTCCGGGTGGGGCCCGCGTGATTTCCGGGTGGGGCCCACGTGATTTCCGGGTGGGGCCCACGTGATTTCCGGGTGGGGCCCACGTGATTTCCGGGTGGGGCCCACGTGATTTCCGGGTGGGGCCCACGTGATTTCCGGGTGGGGCCCACGTGATTTCCGGGTGGGGCCCACGTGATTTCCGGGTGGGGCCCACGTGATTTCCGGGTGGGGCCCACGTGATTTCCGGGTGGGGCCCACGTGATTTCCGGGTGGGGCCCACGTGATTTCCGGGTGGGGCCCACGTGATTTCCGGGTGGGGCCCACGTGATTTCCGGGTGGGGCCCACGTGATTTCCGGGTGGGGCCCACGTGATTTCCCCGTGGGGCCCACGTGATTTCCGGGTGGGGCCCACGTGATTTCCGGGTGGGGCCCACGTGATTTCCGGGTGGGGCCCACGTGATTTCCCCGTGGGGCCCACGTGATTTCCGGGTGGGGCCCACGTGATTTCCGGGTGGGGCCCACGTGATTTCCCCGTGGGGCCCACGTGATTTCCGGGTGGGGCCCACGTGATTTCCGGGTGGGGCCCACGTGATTTCCGGGTGGGGCCCACGTGATTTCCGGGTGGGACCCACGTGATTTCCGGGTGGGGCCCACGTGATTTCCGGGTGGGGCCCACGTGATTTCCGGGTGGGGCCCACGTGACTTCCGGGTGGCGCCCACGTGATTTCCGGGTGGGGCTCACGTGATTTCCGGGTGGGGCCCACGTGATTTCCGGGTGGGGCCCACGTGATTTACCCGTGGGGCCCACGTGATTTCCCCGTGGGGCCCACGTGATTTCCGGGTGGGGCCCACGTGATTTCCGGTTGGGGCCCACGTGATTTCCGGGTGGGGCCCACGTGATTTCCGGGTGGGGCCCACGTGATTTCCGGGTGGGGCCCACGTGATTTCCGGGTGGGGCCCACGTGATTTCCGGGTGGGGCCCACGTGATTTCCGGGTGGGGCCCACGTGATTTCCGGGTGGGGCCCAC
Organism: Ovis canadensis; assembly: GCF_042477335.2. NCBI lineage: Eukaryota > Metazoa > Chordata > Mammalia > Artiodactyla > Bovidae > Ovis > Ovis canadensis. Next base: position 13,668,450 of record NC_091263.1, read on the forward strand.
GTGATTTCCCCGTGGGGCCCACGTGATTTCCGGGTGGGGCCCACGTGATTTCCGGGTGGGGCCCACGTGATTTCCGGGTGGGGCCCACGTGATTTCCGGGTGGGGCCCACGTGATTTCCCCGTGGGGCCCACGTGATTTCCGGGTGGGGCCCACGTGATTTCCGGGTGGGGCCCACGTGATTTCCGGGTGGGGCCCACGTGATTTCCGGGTGGGGCCCACGTGATTTCCGGGTGGGGCCCACGTGATTTCCGGGTGGGGCCCACGTGATTTCCGGGTGGGGCCCACGTGATTTCCCCGTGGGGCCCACGTGATTTCCGGGTGGGGCCCACGTGATTTCCGGGTGGGGCCCACGTGATTTCCCCGTGGGGCCCACGTGATTTCCGGGTGGGGCCCACGTGATTTCCGGGTGGGGCCCACGTGATTTCCGGGTGGGGCCCACGTGATTTCCGGGTGGGGCCCACGTGATATCCGGGTGGGGCCCACGTGATTTCCGGGTGGGGCCCACGTGATTTCCGGGTGGGGCCCACGTGATTTCCCCGTGGGGCCCACGTGATTTCCGGGTGGGGCCCACGTGATTTCCGGGTGGGGCCCACGTGATTTCCCCGTGGGGCCCACGTGATTTCCGGGTGGGGCCCACGTGATTTCCGGGTGGGGCCCACGTGATTTCCGGGTGGGGCCCACGTGATTTCCGGGTGGGGCCCACGTGATTTCCGGGTGGGGCCCACGTGATTTCCCCGTGGGGCCCACGTGATTTCCGGGTGGGGCCCACGTGATTTCCGGGTGGGGCCCACGTGATTCCCGGGTGGGGCCCACGTGATTTCCCCGTGGGGCCCACGTGATTTCCGGGTGGGGCCCACGTGATTTCCGGGTGGGGCCCACGTGATTTCCCCGTGGGGCCCACGTGATTTCCGGGTGGGGCCCACGTGATTTCCGGGTGGGGCCCACGTGATTTCCCCGTGGGGCCCACGTGATTTCCGAGTGGGGCCCACGTGATTTCCGGGTGGGGCCCACGTGATTTCCGGGTGGGGCCCACGTGATTTCCGGGTGGGGCCCACGTGATTTCCGGGTGGCGCCCACGTGATTTCCGGGTGGGGCCCACGTGATTTCCGGGTGGGGCCCACGTGATTTCCGGGTGGGGCCCACGTGATTTCCGGGTGGGGCCCACGTGATTTCGGGTGGGGCCCACGTGATTTCCGGGTGGGGCCCACGTGATTTCCGGGTGGGGCCCACGTGATTTTCCCGTGGGGCCCACGTGATTTCCGGGTGGGGCCCACGTGATTTCCCCGTGGGGCCCACGTGATTTCCGGGTGGGGCCCACATGATTTCCGGGTGGGGCCCACGTGATTTCCCCGTGGGGCCCACGTGATTTCCGGGTGGGGCCCACGTGATTTCCCCGTGGGGCCCACGTGATTTCCGGGTGGGGCCCACGTGATTTCCGGGTGGGGCCCACGTGATTTCCGGGTGGGGCCCACGTGATTTCCGGGTGGGGCCCACGTGATTTCCGGGTGGGGCCCACGTGATTTCCCCGTGGGGCCCACGTGATTTCCGGGTGGGGCCCACGTGATTTCCGGGTGGGGCCCACGTGATTTCCGGGTGGGGCCCACGTGATTTCCGGGTGGGGCCCACGTGATTTCCGGGTGGGGCCCACGTGATTTCCGGGTGGGGCCCACGTGATTTCCGGGTGGGGCCCACGTGATTTCCGGGTGGGACCCACGTGATTTCCGGGTGGGGCCCACGTGATTTCCGGGTGGGGCCCACGTGATTTCCCCGTGGGGCCCACGTGACTTCCGGGTGGGGCCCACGTGATTTCCGGGTGGGGCCCACGTGATTTCCGGGTGGGGCCCACGTGATTTCCGGGTGGGGCCCACGTGATTTCCGGGTGGGGCCCACGTGATTTCCGGGTGGGGCCCACGTGATTTCCGGGTGGGGCCCACGTGATTTCCGGGTGGGGCCCACGTGATTTCCGGGTGGGGCCCACGTGATTTCCGGGTGGGGCCCACGTGATTTCCGGGTGGGGCCCACGTGATTTCCGGGTGGGGCCCACGTGATTTCCGGGCGGGGCCCACGTGATTTCCGGGCGGGGCCCACGTGATTTCCGGGCGGGGCCCACGTGATTTCCGGGCGGGGCCCACGTGATTTCCGGGCGGGGCCCACGTGATTTCCGGGCGGGGCCCACGTGATTTCCGGGGGGGGCCCACGTGATTTCCGGGTGGGGCCCACGTGATTTCCGGGGGGGGCCCACGTGATTTCCGGGTGGGGCCCACGTGATTTCCCCGTGGGGCCCACGTGATTTCCGGGTGGGGCCCAAGTGATTTCCGGGTGGGGCCCACGTGATTTCCCCGTGGGGCCCACGTGATTTCCGGGTGGGGCCCACGTGATTTCCGGGTGGGGCCCACGTGATTTCCGGGTGGGGCCCACGTGATTTCCGGGTGGGACCCACGTGATTTCCGGGTGGGGCCCACGTGATTTCCGGGTGGGTCCCACGTGATTTCCGGGTGGGGCCCACGTGATTTCCGGGTGGCGCCCACGTGATTTCCGGGTGGGGCTCACGTGATTTCCGGGTGGGGCCCACGTGATTTCCGGGTGGGGCCCACGTGATTTACCCGTGGGGCCCACGTGATTTCCCCGTGGGGCCCACGTGATTTCCGGGTGGGGCCCACGTGATTTCCGGTTGGGGCCCACGTGATTTCCGGGTGGGGCCCACGTGATTTCCGGGTGGGGCCCACGTGATTTCCGGGTGGGGCCCACGTGATTTCCGGGTGGGGCCCACGTGATTTCCGGGTGGGGCCCACGTGATTTCCCCGTGGGGCCCACGTGATTTCCGGGTGGGGCCCACGTGATTTCCAGGTGGGGCCCACGTGATTTCCCCGTGGGGCCCACGTGATTTCCGGGTGGGGCCCACGTGATTTCCGGGTGGGGCCCACGTGATTTCCGGGTGGGGCCCACGTGATTTCCGGGTGGGGCCCACGTGATTTCCGGGTGGCGCCCACGTGATTTCCGGGTGGGGCCCACGTGATTTCCGGGTGGGGCCCACGTGATTTCCGGGTGGGGCCCACGTGATTTCCGGGTGGGGCCCACGTGATTTCCGGGTGGGGCCCACGTGATTTCGGGTGGGGCCCACGTGATTTCCGGGTGGGGCCCACGTGATTTCCGGGTGGGGCCCACGTGATTTCCCCGTGGGGCCCACGTGATTTCCGGGTGGGGCCCACGTGATTTCCCCGTGGGGCCCACGTGATTTCCGGGTGGGGCCCACGTGATTTCCGGGTGGGGCCCACGTGATTTCCCCGTGGGGTCCACGTGATTTCCGGGTGGGGCCCACGTGATTTCCGGGTGGGGCCCACGTGATTTCCGGGTGGGGCCCACGTGATTTCCGGGTGGGGCCCACGTGATTTCCGGGTGGGGCCCACGTGATTTCCGGGTGGGGCCCACGTGATTTCCGGGTGGGGCCCACGTGATTTCCCCGTGGGGCCCACGTGATTTCCGGGTGGGGCCCACGTGATTTCCGGGTGGGGCCCACGTGATTTCCGGGTGGGGCCCACGTGATTTCCGGGTGGGGCCCACGTGATTTCCGGGTGGGACCCACGTGATTTCCGGGTGGGGCCCACGTGATTTCCCCGTGGGGCCCACGTGATTTCCCCGTGGGGCCCACGTGATTTCCGGGTGGGGCCCACGTGATTTCCGGGTGGGGCCCACGTGATTTCCGGGTGGGGCCCACGTGATTTCCCCGTGGGGCCCACGTGATTTCCGGGTGGGGCCCACGTGATTTCCGGGTGGGGCCCACGTGATTTCCGGGTGGGGCCCACGTGATTTCCCCGTGGGGCCCACGTGATTTCCGGGTGGGGCCCACGTGATTTCCGGGTGGGGCCCACGTGATTTCTGGGTGGGGCCCACGTGATTTCCCCGTGGGGCCCACGTGATTTCCGGGTGGGGCCCACGTGATTTCCGGGTGGGGCCCACGTGATTTCCCCGTGGGGCCCACGTGATTTCCGGGTGGGGCCCACGTGATTTCCGGGTGGGGCCCACGTGATTTCCGGGTGGGGCCCACGTGATTTCCGGGTGGGGCCCACGTGATTTCCGGGTGGGGCCCACGTGATTTCCGGTTGGGGCCCACGTGATTTCCGGGTGGGGCCCACGTGATTTCCGGGTGGGGCCCACGTGATTTCCGGGTGGGGCCCACGTGATTTCCGGGTGGGGCCCACGTGATTTCCGGTTGGGGCCCACGTGATTTCCGGGTGGGGCCCACGTGATTTCCGGGTGGGGCCCACGTGATTTCCGGGTGGGGCCCACGTGATTTCCGGGTGGGGCCCACGTGATTTCCGGGTGGGGCCCACGTGATTTCCGGGTGGGGCCCACGTGATTTCCGGGTGGGGCCCACGTGATTTCCGGGTGGGGCCCACGTGATTTCCCCGTGGGGCCCACGTGATTTCCGGGTGGGGCCCACGTGATTTCCGGGTGGGGCCCACGTGATTTCCGGGTGGGGCCCACGTGATTTCCCCGTGGGGCCCACGTGATTTCCGGGTGGGGCCCACGTGATTTCCGGGTGGGGCCCACGTGATTTCCCCGTGGGGCCCACGTGATTTCCGGGTGGGGCCCACGTGATTTCCGGGTGGGGCCCACGTGATTTCCGGGTGGGGCCCACGTGATTTCCGGGTGGGACCCACGTGATTTCCGGGTGGGGCCCACGTGATTTCCGGGTGGGGCCCACGTGATTTCCGGGTGGGGCCCACGTGATTTCCGGGTGGCGCCCACGTGATTTCCGGGTGGGGCTCACGTGATTTCCGGGTGGGGCCCACGTGATTTCCGGGTGGGGCCCACGTGATTTACCCGTGGGGCCCACGTGATTTCCCCGTGGGGCCCACGTGATTTCCGGGTGGGGCCCACGTGATTTCCGGTTGGGGCCCACGTGATTTCCGGGTGGGGCCCACGTGATTTCCGGGTGGGGCCCACGTGATTTCCGGGTGGGGCCCACGTGATTTCCGGGTGGGGCCCACGTGATTTCCGGGTGGGGCCCACGTGATTTCCCCGTGGGGCCCACGTGATTTCCGGGTGGGGCCCACGTGATTTCCGGGTGGGGCCCACGTGATTTCCCCGTGGGGCCCACGTGATTTCTGGGTGGGGCCCACGTGATTTCCGGGTGGGGCCCACGTGATTTCCGGGTGGGGCCCACGTGATTTCCGGGTGGGGCCCACGTGATTTCCGGGTGGCGCCCACGTGATTTCCGGGTGGGGCCCACGTGATTTCCGGGTGGGGCCCACGTGATTTCCGGGTGGGGCCCACGTGATTTCCGGGTGGGGCCCACGTGATTTCCGGGTGGGGCCCACGTGATTTCGGGTGGGGCCCACGTGATTTCCGGGTGGGGCCCACGTGATTTCCGGGTGGGGCCCACGTGATTTCCCCGTGGGGCCCACGTGATTTCCGGGTGGGGCCCACGTGATTTCCCCGTGGGGCCCACGTGATTTCCGGGTGGGGCCCACATGATTTCCGGGTGGGGCCCACGTGATTTCCCCGTGGGGCCCACGTGATTTCCGGGTGGGGCCCACGTGATTTCCGGGTGGGGCCCACGTGATTTCCGGGTGGGGCCCACGTGATTTCCGGGTGGGGCCCACGTGATTTCCGGGTGGGGCCCACGTGATTTCCGGGTGGGGCCCACGTGATTTCCGGGTGGGGCCCACGTGATTTCCCCGTGGGGCCCACGTGATTTCCGGGTGGGGCCCACGTGATTTCCGGGTGGGGCCCACGTGATTTCCGGGTGGGGCCCACGTGATTTCCGGGTGGGGCCCACGTGATTTCCGGGTGGGGCCCACGTGATTTCCGGGTGGGGCCCACGTGATTTCCGGGTGGGGCCCACGTGATTTCCGGGTGGGACCCACGTGATTTCCGGGTGGGGCCCACGTGATTTCCCCGTGGGGCCCACGTGATTTCCCCGTGGGGCCCACGTGATTTCCGGGTGGGGCCCACGTGATTTCCGGGTGGGGCCCACGTGATTTCCCCGTGGGGCCCACGTGATTTCCCCGTGGGGCCCACGTGATTTCCGGGTGGGGCCCACGTGATTTCCGGGTGGGGCCCACGTGATTTCCGGGTGGGGCCCACGTGATTTCCCCGTGGGGCCCACGTGATTTCCGGGTGGGGCCCACGTGATTTCCGGGTGGGGCCCACGTGATTTCCGGGTGGGGCCCACGTGATTTCCCCGTGGGGCCCACGTGATTTCCGGGTGGGGCCCGCGTGATTTCCGGGTGGGGCCCACGTGATTTCCGGGTGGGGCCCACGTGATTTCCGGGTGGGGCCCACGTGATTTCCGGGTGGGGCCCACGTGATTTCCGGGTGGGGCCCACGTGATTTCCGGGTGGGGCCCACGTGATTTCCGGGTGGGGCCCACGTGATTTCCGGGTGGGGCCCACGTGATTTCCGGGTGGGGCCCACGTGATTTCCGGGTGGGGCCCACGTGATTTCCGGGTGGGGCCCACGTGATTTCCGGGTGGGGCCCACGTGATTTCCGGGTGGGGCCCACGTGATTTCCGGGTGGGGCCCACGTGATTTCCGGGTGGGGCCCACGTGATTTCCGGGTGGGGCCCACGTGATTTCCGGGTGGGGCCCACGTGATTTCCGGGTGGGGCCCACGTGATTTCCCCGTGGGGCCCACGTGATTTCCGGGTGGGGCCCACGTGATTTCCGGGTGGGGCCCACGTGATTTCCGGGTGGGGCCCACGTGATTTCCCCGTGGGGCCCACGTGATTTCCGGGTGGGGCCCACGTGATTTCCGGGTGGGGCCCACGTGATTTCCCCGTGGGGCCCACGTGATTTCCGGGTGAGGCCCACGTGATTTCCGGGTGGGGCCCACGTGATTTCCGGGTGGGGCCCACGTGATTTCCGGGTGGGACCCACGTGATTTCCGGGTGGGGCCCACGTGATTTCCGGGTGGGGCCCACGTGATTTCCGGGTGGGGCCCACGTGACTTCCGGGTGGCGCCCACGTGATTTCCGGGTGGGGCTCACGTGATTTCCGGGTGGGGCCCACGTGATTTCCGGGTGGGGCCCACGTGATTTACCCGTGGGGCCCACGTGATTTCCGGGTGGGGCCCACGTGATTTCCGGTTGGGGCCCACGTGATTTCCGGGTGGGGCCCACGTGATTTCCGGGTGGGGCCCACGTGATTTCCGGGTGGGGCCCACGTGATTTCCGGGTGGGGCCCACGTGATTTCCGGGTGGGGCCCACGTGATTTCCGGGTGGGGCCCACGTGATTTCCGGGTGGGGCCCACGTGATTTCCCCGTGGGGCCCACGTGATTTCCGGGTGGGGCCCACGTGATTTCCGGGTGGGGCCCACGTGATTTCCGGGTGGGGCCCACGTGATTTCCGGGTGGGGCCCACGTGATTTCCCCGTGGGGCCCACGTGATTTCCGGGTGGGGCCCACGTGATTTCCGGGTGGGGCCCACGTGATTTCCGGGTGGGGCCCACGTGATTTCCGGGTGGGGCCCACGTGATTTCCGGGTGGGGCCCACGTGATTTCCGGGTGGGGCCCACGTGATTTCCGGGTGGGGCCCACGTGATTTCCCCGTGGGGCCCACGTGATTTCCGGGTGGGGCCCACGTGATTTCCGGGTGGGGCCCACGTGATTTCCGGGTGGGGCCCACGTGATTTCCCCGTGGGGCCCACGTGATTTCCGGGTGGGGCCCACGTGATTTCCCCGTGGGGCCCAGGTGATTTCCGGGTGGGGCCCACGTGATTTCCGGGTGGGGCCCACGTGATTTCCCCGTGGGGCCCACGTGATTTCCGGGTGGGGCCCACGTGATTTCCGGGTGGGGCCCACGTGATTTCCGGGTGGGGCCCACGTGATTTCCGGGTGGGGCCCACGTGATTTCCGGGTGGGGCCCACGTGATTTCCGGGTGGGGCCCACGTGATTTCCCCGTGGGGCCCACGTGATTTCCGGGTGGGGCCCACGTGATTTCCCCGTGGGGCCCACGTGATTTCCGGGTGGGGCCCACGTGATTTCCGGGTGGGGCCCACGTGATTTCCGGGTGGGGCCCACGTGATTTCCGGGTGGGGCCCACGTGATTTCCGGGTGGGGCCCACGTGATTTCCGGGTGGGGCCCACGTGATTTCCGGGTGGGGCCCACGTGATTTCCGGGTGGGGCCCACGTGATTTCCGGGTGGGGCCCACGTGATTTCCGGGTGGGGCCCACGTGATTTCCGGGTGGGGCCCACGTGATTTCCGGGTGGGGCCCACGTGATTTCCGGGTGGGGCCCACGTGATTTCCCCGTGGGGCCCACGTGATTTCCGGGTGGGGCCCACGTGATTTCCGGGTGGGGCCCACGTGATTTCCGGGTGGGGCCCACGTGATTTCCGGGTGGGGCCCACGTGATTTCCGGGTGGGGCCCACGTGATTTCCGGGTGGGGCCCACGTGATTTCCGGGTGGGGCCCACGTGATTTCCGGGTGGGGCCCACGTGATTTCCGGGTGGGGCCCACGTGATTTCCCCGTGGGGCCCACGTGATTTCCGGGTGGGGCCCACGTGATTTCCCCGTGGGGCCCACGTGATTTCCGGGTGGGGCCCACGTGATTTCCGGGTGGGGCCCACGTGATTTCCGGGTGGGGCCCACGTGATTTCCGGGTGGGGCCCACGTGATTTCCCCGTGGGGCCCACGTGATTTCCGGGTGGGGCCCACGTGATTTCTGGGTGGGGCCCACGTGATTTCCGGGTGGGGCCCACGTGATTTCCGGGTGGGGCCCACGTGATTTCCGGGTGGGGCCCACGTGATTTCCCCGTGGGGCCCACGTGATTTCCGGGTGGGGCCCACGTGATTTCCGGGTGGGGCCCACGTGATTTCCGGGTGGGGCCCACGTGATTTCCCCGTGGGGCCCACGTGATTTCCGGGTGGGGCCCACGTCATTTCCGGGTGGGGCCCACGTGATTTCCGGGTGGGGCCCACGTGATTTCCGGGTGGCGCCCACGTGATTTCCGGGTGGGGCCCACGTGATTTCCGGGTGGGGCCCACGTGATTTCCGGGTGGGGCCCACGTGATTTCCGGGTGGGGCCCACGTGATTTCCGGGTGGGGCCCACGTGATTTCCGGGTGGGTCCCACGTGATTTCCGGGTGGGGCCCACGTGATTTCCGCGTGGGGCCCACGTGATTTCCCCGTGGGGCCCACGTGATTTCCGGGTGGGCCCCACGTGATTTCCGGGTGGGGCCCACGTGATTTCCCCGTGGGGCCCACGTGATTTCCGAGTGGGGCCCACGTGATTTCCGGGTGGGGCCCACGTGATTTCCCCGTGGGGCCCACGTGATTTCCCCGTGGGGCCCACGTGATTTCCGGGTGGGGCCCACGTGATTTCCGGGTGGGGTCCACGTGATTTCCGGGTGGGGCCCACGTGATTTCCGGGTGGGGCCCACGTGATTTCCCCGTGGGGCCCACGTGATTTCCGGGTGGGGCCCACGTGATTTCCGGGTGGGGCCCACGTGATTTCCCCGTGGGGCCCACGTGATTTCCGGGTGGGGCCCACGTGATTTCCGGGTGGGGCCCACGTGATTTCCCCGTGGGGCCCACGTGATTTCCCCGTGGGGCCCACGTGATTTCCGGGTGGGGCCCACGTGATTTCCGGGTGGGGCCCACGTGATTTCCCCGTGGGGCCCACGTGATTTCCGGGTGGGGCCCACGTGATTTCCGGGTGGGGCCCACGTGATTTACCCGTGGGGCCCACGTGATTTCCCCGTGGGGCCCACGTGATTTCCCCGTGGGGCCCACGTGATATCCGGGTGGGGCCCACGTGATTTCCGGGTGGGGTCCACGTGATTTCCGGGTGGGGCCCACGTGATTTCCGGGTGGGGCCCACGTGATTTCCTGGTGGGGCCCACGTGATTTCCGGGTGGGGCCCACGTGATTTCCGGGTGGGGCCCACGTGATTTCCGGGTGGGGCCCACGTGATTTCCCCGTGGGGCCCACGTGATTTCCGGTTGGGGCCCACGTGATTTCCGGGTGGGGCCCACGTGATTTCCGGGTGGGGCCCACGTGATTTCCGGGTGGGGCCCACGTGATTTCCCCGTGGGGCCCACGTGATTTCCGGGTGGGGCCCACGTGATTTCCGGGTGGGGCCCACGTGATTTCCGGGTGGGGCCCACGTGATTTCCGGGTGGGGCCCACGTGATTTCCCCGTGGGGCCCACGTGATTTCCGGGTGGGGCCCACGTGATTTCAGGGTGGGGCCCACGTGATTTCCGGGTGGGGCCCACGTGATTTCCGGGTGGGGCCCACGTGATTTCCGGGTGGGGCCCACGTGATTTCCGGGTGGGGCCCACGTGATTTCCCCGTGGGGCCCACGTGATTTCCGGGTGGGGCCCACGTGATTTCCCCGTGGGGCCCACGTGATTTCCGGGTGGGGCCCACGTGATTTCCGGGTGGGGCCCACGTGATTTCCGGGTGGGGCCCACGTGATTTCCGGGTGGGGCCCACGTGATTTCCGGGTGGGGCCCACGTGATTTCCGGGTGGGGCCCACGTGATTTCCGGGTGGGGCCCACGTGATTTCCCCGTGGGGCCCACGTGATTTCCGGGTGGGGCCCACGTGATTTCCGGGTGGGGCCCACGTGATTTCCGGGTGGGGCCCACGTGATTTCCGGGTGGGGCCCACGTGATTTCCGGGTGGGGCCCACGTGATTTCCGGGTGGGGCCCACGTGATTTCCGGGTGGGGCCCACGTGATTTCCGGGTGGGACCCACGTGATTTCCGGGTGGGGCCCACGTGATTTCCGGGTGGGGCCCACGTGATTTCCGGGTGGGGCCCACGTGATTTCCGGGTGGGGCCCACGTGATTTCCGGGTGGGGCCCACGTGATTTCCGGGTGGGGCCCACGTGATTTCCGGGTGGGGCCCACGTGATTTCCGGGTGGGGCCCACGTGATTTCCGGGTGGGGCCCACGTGATTTCCGGGTGGGGCCCACGTGATTTCCGGGTGGGTCCCACGTGATTTCCGGGTGTGGCCCACGTGATTTCCGGGTGGGGCCCACGTGATTTCCCCGTGGGGCCCTCATGATTTCCGGGTGGGCCCCACGTGATTTCCGGGTGGGCCCACGTGATTTCCGCGTGGGGCCCACGTGATTTCCCCGTGGGGCCCACGTGATTTCCGGGTGGGGCCCACGTGATTTCCGGGTGGGGCCCACGTGATTTCCGGGTGGGGCCCACGTGATTTCCGGGTGGGGCCCACGTGATTTCCCCGTGGGGCCCACGTGATTTCCCCGTGGGGCCCACGTGATTTCCCCGTGGGGCCCACGTGATTTCCCCGTGGGGCCCACGTGATTTCCGGGTGGGGCCCACGTGATTTCCCCGTGGGGCCCACGTGATTTCCGGGTGGGGCCCACGTGATTTCCGGGTGGGGCCCACGTGATTTCCGGGTGGGGCCCACGTGATTTCCGGGTGGGGCCCACGTGATTTCCGGGTGGGGCCCACGTGATTTCCGGGTGGGGCCCACGTGATTTCCGGGTGGGGCCCACGTGATTTCCGGGTGGGGCCCACGTGATTTCCGGGTGGGGCCCACGTGATTTCCCCGTGGGGCCCACGTGATTTCCGGGTGGGGCCCACGTGATTTCCGGGTGGGGCCCACGTGATTTCCGGGTGGGGCCCACGTGATTTCCGGGTGGGGCCCACGTGATTTCCCCGTGGGGCCCACGTGATTTCCCCGTGGGGCCCACGTGATTTCCGGGTGGGGCCCACGTGATTTCCGGGTGGGGTCCACGTGATTTCCGGGTGGGGCCCACGTGATTTCCGGGTGGGGCCCACGTGATTTCCGGGTGGGGCCCACGTGATTTCCGGGTGGGGCCCACGTGATTTCCCCGTGGGGCCCACGTGATTTCCGGGTGGGGCCCACGTGATTTCCGGGTGGGGCCCACGTGATTTCCGGGTGGGGCCCACGTGATTTCCCCGTGGGGCCCACGTGATTTCCGGGTGGGGCCCACGTGATTTCCCCGTGGGGCCCAGGTGATTTCCGGGTGGGGCCCACGTGATTTCCGGGTGGGGCCCACGTGATTTCCCCGTGGGGCCCACGTGATTTCCGGGTGGGGCCCACGTGATTTCCGGTTGGGGCCCACGTGATTTCCGGGTGGGGCCCACGTGATTTCCGGGTGGGGCCCACGTGATTTCCGGGTGGGGCCCACGTGATTTCCGGGTGGGGCCCACGTGATTTCCGGGTGGGGCCCACGTGATTTCCGGGTGGGGCCCACGTGATTTCCCCGTGGGGCCCACGTGATTTCCGGGTGGGGCCCACGTGATTTCCCCGTGGGGCCCACGTGATTTCCGGGTGGGGCCCACGTGATTTCCGGGTGGGGCCCACGTGATTTCCGGGTGGCGCCCACGTGATTTCCGGGTGGGGCTCACGTGATTTCCGGATGGGGCCCACGTGATTTCCGGGTGGGGCCCACGTGATTTACCCGTGGGGCCCACGTGATTTCCCCGTGGGGCCCACGTGATTTCCGGGTGGGGCCCACGTGATTTCCGGTTGGGGCCCACGTGATTTCCGGGTGGGGCCCACGTGATTTCCGGGTGGGGCCCACGTGATTTCCGGGTGGGGCCCACGTGATTTCCGGGTGGGGCCCACGTGATTTCCGGGTGGGGCCCACGTGATTTCCGGGTGGGGCCCACGTGATTTCCGGGTGGGGCCCACGTGATTTCCGGGTGGGGCCCACGTGATTTCCGGGTGGGGCCCACGTGATTTCCGGGTGGGGCCCACGTGATTTCCGGGTGGGGCCCACGTGATTTCCGGGTGGGGCCCACGTGATTTCCGGGTGGGGCCCACGTGATTTCCCCGTGGGGCCCACGTGATTTCCGGGTGGGGCCCACGTGATTTCCCCGTGGGGCCCACGTGATTTCCGGGTGGGGCCCACGTGATTTCCGGGTGGGGCCCACGTGATTTCCGGGTGGGGCCCACGTGATTTCCGGGTGGGGCCCACGTGATTTCCGGGTGGGGCCCACGTGATTTCCGGGTGGGGCCCACGTGATTTCCGGGTGGGGCCCACGTGATTTCCGGGTGGGGCCCACGTGATTTCCCCGTGGGGCCCACGTGATTTCCGGGTGGGGCCCACGTGATTTCCCCGTGGGGCCCACGTGATTTCCGGGTGGGGCCCACGTGATTTCCGGGTGGGGCCCACGTGATTTCCGGGTGGGGCCCACGTGATTTCCGGGTGGGGCCCACGTGATTTCCCCGTGGGGCCCACGTGATTTCCGGGTGGGGCCCACGTGATTTCCGGGTGGGGCCCACGTGATTTCCGGGTGGGGCCCACGTGATTTCCGGGTGGGGCCCACGTGATTTCCGGGTGGGGCCCACGTGATTTCCCCGTGGGGCCCACGTGATTTCCGGGTGGGGCCCACGTGATTTCCGGGTGGGGCCCACGTGATTTCCGGGTGGGGCCCACGTGATTTCCCCGTGGGGCCCACGTGATTTCCGGGTGGGGCCCACGTCATTTCCGGGTGGGGCCCACGTGATTTCCGGGTGGGGCCCACGTGATTTCCGGGTGGCGCCCACGTGATTTCCGGGTGGGGCCCACGTGATTTCCGGGTGGGGCCCACGTGATTTCCGGGTGGGGCCCACGTGATTTCCGGGTGGGGCCCACGTGATTTCCGGGTGGGGCCCACGTGATTTCCGGGTGGGTCCCACGTGATTTCCGGGTGGGGCCCACGTGATTTCCGCGTGGGGCCCACGTGATTTCCCCGTGGAGCCCACGTGATTTCCCCGTGGGGCCCACGTGATTTCCGGGTGGGGCCCACGTGATTTCCCCGTGGGGCCCACGTGATTTCCGAGTGGGGCCCACGTGATTTCCGGGTGGGGCCCACGTGATTTCCGGGTGGGGCCCACGTGATTTCCCCGTGGGGCCCACGTGATTTCCGGGTGGGGCCCACGTGATTTCCGGGTGGGGTCCACGTGATTTCCGGGTGGGGCCCACGTGATTTCCGGGTGGGGCCCACGTGATTTCCCCGTGGGGCCCACGTGATTTCCGGGTGGGGCCCACGTGATTTCCGGGTGGGGCCCACGTGATTTCCCCGTGGGGCCCACGTGATTTCCGGGTGGGGCCCACGTGATTTCCGGGTGGGGCCCACGTGATTTCCCCGTGGGGCCCACGTGATTTCCCCGTGGGGCCCACGTGATTTCCGGGTGGGGCCCACGTGATTTCCGGGTGGGGCCCACGTGATTTCCCCGTGGGGCCCACGTGATTTCCGGGTGGGGCCCACGTGATTTCCGGGTGGGGCCCACGTGATTTACCCGTGGGGCCCACGTGATTTCCCCGTGGGGCCCACGTGATTTCCCCGTGGGGCCCACGTGATATCCGGGTGGGGCCCACGTGATTTCCGGGTGGGGTCCACGTGATTTCCGGGTGGGGCCCACGTGATTTCCGGGTGGGGCCCACGTGATTTCCTGGTGGGGCCCACGTGATTTCCGGGTGGGGCCCACGTGATTTCCGGGTGGGGCCCACGTGATTTCCGGGTGGGGCCCACGTGATTTCCCCGTGGGGCCCACGTGATTTCCGGTTGGGGCCCACGTGATTTCCGGGTGGGGCCCACGTGATTTCCGGGTGGGGCCCACGTGATTTCCGGGTGGGGCCCACGTGATTTCCCCGTGGGGCCCACGTGATTTCCGGGTGGGGCCCACGTGATTTCCGGGTGGGGCCCACGTGATTTCCGGGTGGGGCCCACGTGATTTCCGGGTGGGGCCCACGTGATTTCCCCGTGGGGCCCACGTGATTTCCGGGTGGGGCCCACGTGATTTCAGGGTGGGGCCCACGTGATTTCCGGGTGGGGCCCACGTGATTTCCGGGTGGGGCCCACGTGATTACCGGGTGGGGCCCACGTGATTTCCGGGTGGGGCCCACGTGATTTCCCCGTGGGGCCCACGTGATTTCCGGGTGGGGCCCACGTGATTTCCCCGTGGGGCCCACGTGATTTCCGGGTGGGGCCCACGTGATTTCCCCGTGGGGCCCACGTGATTTCCGGGTGGGGCCCACGTGATTTCCGGGTGGGGCCCACGTGATTTCCGGGTGGGGCCCACGTGATTTCCGGGTGGGGCCCACGTGATTTCCGGGTGGGGCCCACGTGATTTCCGGGTGGGGCCCACGTGATTTCCGGGTGGGGCCCACGTGATTTCCCCGTGGGGCCCACGTGATTTCCGGGTGGGGCCCACGTGATTTCCGGGTGGGGCCCACGTGATTTCCGGGTGGGGCCCACGTGATTTCCGGGTGGGGTCCACGTGATTTCCGGGTGGGGCCCACGTGATTTCCGGGTGGGGCCCACGTGATTTCCGGGTGGGGCCCACGTGATTTCCGGGTGGGGCCCACGTGATTTCCGGGTGGGGCCCACGTGATTTCCGGGTGGGGCCCACGTGATTTCCGGGTGGGGCCCACGTGATTTCCGGGTGGGGCCCACGTGATTTCCGGGTGGGGCCCACGTGATTTCCGGGTGGGGCCCACGTGATTTCCGGGTGGGGCCCACGTGATTTCCGGGTGGGGCCCACGTGATTTCCGGGTGGGTCCCACGTGATTTCCGGGTGTGGCCCACGTGATTTCCGGGTGGGGCCCACGTGATTTCCCCGTGGGGCCCTCATGATT
Source organism: Ovis canadensis (assembly GCF_042477335.2). Taxonomy (NCBI): domain Eukaryota; kingdom Metazoa; phylum Chordata; class Mammalia; order Artiodactyla; family Bovidae; genus Ovis; species Ovis canadensis. The sequence continues at coordinate 13,684,028 of NC_091263.1, forward strand.
TCCGGGTGGGCCCCACGTGATTTCCGGGTGGGCCCACGTGATTTCCGCGTGGGGCCCTCGTGATTTCCCCGTGGGGCCCACGTGATTTCCGGGTGGGGCCCACGTGATTTCCGGGTGGGGCCCACGTGATTTCCGGGTGGGGCCCACGTGATTTCCGGGTGGGGCCCACGTGATTTCCCCGTGGGGCCCACGTGATTTCCCCGTGGGGCCCACGTGATTTCCCCGTGGGGCCCACGTGATTTCCGGGTGGGGCCCACGTGATTTCCCCGTGGGGCCCACGTGATTTCCGGGTGGGGCCCACGTGATTTCCGGGTGGGGCCCACGTGATTTCCGGGTGGGGCCCACGTGATTTCCGGGTGGGGCCCACGTGATTTCCGGGTGGGGCCCACGTGATTTCCGGGTGGGGCCCACGTGATTTCCCCGTGGGGCCCACGTGATTTCCGGGTGGGGCCCACGTGATTTCCGGGTGGGGCCCACGTGATTTCCGGGTGGGGCCCACGTGATTTCCCCGTGGGGCCCACGTGATTTCCGGGTGGGGCCCACGTGATTTCCGGGTGGGGCCCACGTGATTTCCGGGTGGGGCCCACGTGATTTCCGGGTGGGGCCCACGTGATTTCCGGGTGGGGCCCACGTGATTTCCGGGTGGGGCCCACGTGATTTCCGGGTGGGGCCCACGTGATTTCCGGGTGGGGCCCACGTGATTTCCGGGTGGGGCCCACGTGATTTCCGGGTGGGGCCCACGTGATTTCCGGGTGGGGCCCACGTGATTTCCGGGTGGGGCCCACGTGATTTCCGGGTGGGGCCCACGTGATTTCCCCGTGGCTCCCACGTGATTTCCGGGTGGGGCCCACGTGATTTCCCCGTGGGGCCCACGTGATTTCCGGGTGGGGCCCACGTGATTTCCGGGTGGGGCCCACGTGATTTCCGGGTGGGGCCCACGTGATTTCCGGGTGGGGCCCACGTGATTTCCGGGTGGGGCCCACGTGATTTCCGGGTGGGGCCCACGTGATTTCCGGGTGGGGCCCACGTGATTTCCCCGTGGGGCCCACGTGATTTCCGGGTGGGGCCCACGTGATTTCCGGGTGGGGCCCACGTGATTTCCGGGTGAGGCCCACGTGATTTCCGGGTGGGGCCCACGTGATTTCCCCGTGGGGCCCACGTGATTTCCGGGTGGGCCCCACGTGATTTCCGGGTGGGGCCCACGTGATTTCCCCGTGGAGCCCACGTGATTTCCGGGTGGGGCCCACGTGATTTCCGGGTGGGGCCCACTTGATTTCCCCGTGGGGCACACGTGATTTCCGGGTGGGGCCCACGTGATTTCCGGGTGGGGCCCACGTGATTTCCGGGTGTGGCCCACGTGATTTCCGGGTGGGGCCCACGTGATTTCCCCGTGGGGCCCTCATGATTTCCGGGTGGGCCCCACGTGATTTCCGGGTGGGCCCACGTGATTTCCGCGTGGGGCCCACGTGATTTCCGGGTGGGGCCCACGTGATTTCCGGGTGGGGCCCACGTGATTTCCGGGTGGGGCCCACGTGATTTCCGGGTGGGGCCCACGTGATTTCCGGGTGGGGCCCACGTGATTTCCGGGTGGGGCGCAAGTGATTTCCGGGTGGGGCCCACGTGATTTCCGGGTGGGGCCCACGTGATTTCCCCGTGGCTCCCACGTGATTTCCGGGTGGGGCCCACGTGATTTCCCCGTGGGGCCCACGTGATTTCCGGGTGGGGCCCACGTGATTTCCGGGTGGGGCCCACGTGATTTCCGGGTGGGGCCCACGTGATTTCCGGGTGGGGCCCACGTGATTTCCCCGTGGGGCCCACGTGATTTCCGGGTCGGGCCCACGTGTTTTCCGGGTGGGGCCCACGTGATTTCCGGGTGGGGCCCACGTGATTTCCGGGTGGGGCCCACGTGATTTCCCCGTGGGGCCCACGTGATTTCCCCTTGGGGCCCACGTGATTTCCGGGTGGGGCCCACGTGATTTCCGGGTGGGGCCCACGTGATTTCCGGGTGGGGCCCACGTGATTTCCGGGTGGGGCCCACGTGATTTCCCCGTGGGGCCCACGTGATTTCCGGGTGGGGCCCACGTGATTTCCGGGTGGGGCCCACGTGATTTCCGGGTGGGGCCGACGTGATTTCCGGGTGGGGCCCACGGATTTCCCCGTGGGGCCCACGTGATTTCCCCGTGGGGCCCACGTGATTTCCCCGTGGGGTCCACGTGATTTCCGGGTGGGGCCCACGTGATTTCCGGGTGGGGTCCACGTGATTTCCGGGTGGGGCCCACGTGATTTCCGGGTGGGGCCCACGTGATTTCCGGTTGGGGCCCACGTGATTTCCGGTTGGGGCCCACGTGATTTCCGGGTGGGGCCCACGTGATTTCCGGGTGGGGCCCACGTGATTTCCGGGTGGGGCCCACGTGATTTCCGGGTGGGGCCCACGTGATTTCCGGGTGGGGCCCACGTGATTTCCGGGTGGGGCCCACGTGATTTCCCCGTGGGGCCCACGTGATTTCCGGGTGGGGCCCACGTGATTTCCGGGTGGGGCCCACGTGATTTCCGGGTGGGGCCCACGTGATTTCCCCGTGGGGCCCACGTGATTTCCGGGTGGGGCCCACGTGATTTCCGGGTGGGGCCCACGTGATTTCCCCGTGGGGCCCACGTGATTTCCGGGTGGGGCCCACGTGATTTCCGGGTGGGGCCCACGTGATTTCCCCGTGGGGCCCACGTGATTTCCGGGTGGGGCCCACGTGATTTCCGGGTGGGGCCCACGTGATTTCCGGGTGGGGCCCACGTGATTTCCGGGTGGGGCCCACGTGATTTCCGGGTGGGGCCCACGTGATTTCCGGGTGGGGCCCACGTGATTTCCGGGTGGGGCCCACGTGATTTCCCCGTGGGGCCCACGTGATTTCCGGGTGGGGCCCACGTGATTTCCGGGTGGGGCCCACGTGATTTCCCCGTGGGGCCCACGTGATTTCCGGGTGGGGCCCACGTGATTTCCGGGTGGGGCCCACGTGATTTCCGGGTGGGGCCCACGTGATTTCCGGGTGGGGCCCACGTGATTTCCGGGTGGGGCCCACGTGATTTCCCCGTGGGGCCCACGTGATTTCCGGGTGGGGCCCACGTGATTTCCCCGTGGGGCCCACGTGATTTCCGGGTGGGGCCCACGTGATTTCCAGGTGGGGCCCACGTGATTTCCGGGTGGGGCCCACGTGATTTCCGGGTGGGGCCCACGTGATTTCCTGGTGGGGCCCACGTGATTTCCCCGTGGGGCCCACGTGATTTCCGGGTGGGGCCCACGTGATTTCCGGGTGGGGCCCACGTGATTTCCGGGTGGGGCCCACGTGATTTCCCCGTGGGGCCCACGTGATTTCCGGGTGGGGCCCACGTGATTTCCGGGTGGGGCCCACGTGATTTCCGGGTGGGGCCCACGTGATTTCCGGGTGGGGCCCACGTGATTTCCGGGTGGGGCCCACGTGATTTCCGGGTGGGGCCCACGTGATTTCCGGGTGGGGCCCAGGAGATTTCCCCGTGGGGCCCACGTGATTTCCCCGTGGGGCCCACGTGATTTCCGGGTGGGGCCCACGTGATTTCCGGGTGGGGCCCACGTGATTTCCGGGTGGGGCCCACGTGATTTCCGGGTGGGGCCCACGTGATTTCCCCGTGGCTCCCACGTGATTTCCGGGTGGGGCCCACGTGATTTCCCCGTGGGGCCCACGTGATTTCCGGGTGGGGCCCACGTGATTTCCGGGTGGGGCCCACGTGATTTCCGGGTGGGGCCCACGTGATTTCCGGGTGGGGCCCACGTGATTTCCGGGTGGGGCCCACGTGATTTCCCCGTGGGGCCCACGTGATTTCCGGGTGGGGCCCACGTGATTTCCGGGTGGGGCCCACGTGATTTCCGGGTGGGGCCCACGTGATTTCCGGGTGGGGCCCACGTGATTTCCGGGTGGGGCCCACGTGATTTCCGGGTGGGGCCCACGTGATTTCCCCGTGGGGCCCACGTGATTTCCGGGTGGGGCCCACGTGATTTCCGGGTGGGGCCCACGTGATTTCTGGGTGGGGCCCACGTGATTTCCCCGTGGGGCCCACGTGATTTCCGGGTGGGGCCCACGTGATTTCCGGGTGGGGCCCACGTGATTTCCGGGTGGGGCCCACGTGATTTCCGGGTGGGGCCCACGTGATTTCCGGGTGGGGCCCACGTGATTTCCGGGTGGGGCCCACGTGATTTCCGGGTGGGGCCCACGTGATTTCCGGGTGGGGCCCACGAGATTTCCCCATGGGGCCCACGTGATTTCCCCGTGGGGCCCACGTGATTTCCGGGTGGGGCCCACGTGATTTCCGGGTGGGGCCCACGTGATTTCTGGGTGGGGCCCACGTGATTTCCCCGTGGGGCCCACGTGATTTCCCCGTGGCTCCCACGTGATTTCCGGGTGGGGCCCACGTGATTTCCCCGTGGGGCCCACGTGATTTCCGGGTGGGGCCCACGTGATTTCCGGGTGGGGCCCACGTGATTTCCCCGTGGAGCCCACGTGATTTCCGGGTGGGGCCCACGTGATTTCCGGGTGGGGCCCACGTGATTTCCGGGTGGGGCCCACGTGATTTCCCCGTGGGGCCCACGTGATTTCCCCGTGGGGCCCACGTGATTTCCGGGTGGGGCCCACGTGATTTCCGGGTGGGGCCCACGTGATTTCCGGGTGGGGCCCACGTGATTTCCGGGTGGGGCCCACGTGATTTCCGGGTGGGGCCCACGTGATTTCCGGGTGGGGCCCACGTGATTTCCGGGTGGGGCCCACGTGATTTCCGGGTGGGGCCCACGTGATTTCCGGGTGGGGCCCACGTGATTTCCGGGTGGGGCCCACGTGATTTCCCCGTGGCTCCCACGTGATTTCCGGGTGGGGCCCACGTGATTTCCCCGTGGGGCCCACGTGATTTCCGGGTGGGGCCCACGTGATTTCCGGGTGGGGCCCACGTGATTTCCGGGTGGGGCCCACGTGATTTCCGGGTGGGGCCCACGTGATTTCCGGGTGGGGCCCACGTGATTTCCGGGTCGGGCCCACGTGATTTCCCCGTGGGGCCCACGTGATTTCCGGGTGGGGCCCACGTGATTTCCGGGTGGGGCCCACGTGATTTCCGGGTGAGGCCCACGTGATTTCCGGGTGGGGCCCACGTGATTTCCCCGTGGGGCCCACGTGATTTCCGGGTGGGCCCCACGTGATTTTCGGGTGGGGCCCACGTGATTTCCCCGTGGAGCCCACGTGATTTCCGGGTGGGGCCCACGTGATTTCCGGGTGGGGCCCACTTGATTTCCCCGTGGGGCACACGTGATTTCCGGGTGGGGCCCACGTGATTTCCGGGTGGGGCCCACGTGATTTCCGGGTGTGGCCCACGTGATTTCCGGGTGGGGCCCACGTGATTTCCCCGTGGGGCCCTCATGATTTCCGGGTGGGCCCCACGTGATTTCCGGGTGGGCCCACGTGATTTCCGCGTGGGGCCCACGTGATTTCCGGGTGGGGCCCACGTGATTTCCGGGTGGGGCCCACGTGATTTCCGGGTGGGGCCCACGTGATTTCCGGGTGGGGCCCACGTGATTTCCGGGTGGGGCCCACGTGATTTCCGGGTGGGGCGCAAGTGATTTCCGGGTGGGGCCCACGTGATTTCCGGGTGGGGCCCACGTGATTTCCCCGTGGCTCCCACGTGATTTCCGGGTGGGGCCCACGTGATTTCCCCGTGGGGCCCACGTGATTTCCGGGTGGGGCCCACGTGATTTCCGGGTGGGGCCCACGTGATTTCCGGGTGGGGCCCACGTGATTTCCGGGTGGGGCCCACGTGATTTCCCCGTGGGGCCCACGTGATTTCCGGGTCGGGCCCACGTGATTTCCGGGTGGGGCCCACGTGATTTCCGGGTGGGGCCCACGTGATTTCCGGGTGGGGCCCACGTGATTTCCCCGTGGGGCCCACGTGATTTCCCCGTGGGGCCCACGTGATTTCCGGGTGGGGCCCACGTGATTTCCGGGTGGGGCCCACGTGATTTCCGGGTGGGGCCCACGTGATTTCCGGGTGGGGCCCACGTGATTTCCCCGTGGGGCCCACGTGATTTCCCCTTGGGGCCCACGTGATTTCCGGGTGGGGCCCACGTGATTTCCGGGTGGGGCCCACGTGATTTCCGGGTGGGGCCCACGTGATTTCCGGGTGGGGCCAACGTGATTTCCCCGTGGGGCCCACGTGATTTCCGGGTGGGGCCCACGTCATTTCCGGGTGGGGCCCACGTGATTTCCGGGTGGGGCCGACGTGATTTCCGGGTGGGGCCCACGTGATTTCCCCGTGGGGCCCACGTGATTTCCCCGTGGGGCCCACGTGATTTCCCCGTGGGGCCCACGTGATTTCCGGGTGGGGCCCACGTGATTTCCGGGTGGGGCCTACGTGATTTTCGGGTGGGGCCCACGTGATTTCCGGGTGGGGCCCACGTGATTTCCGGGTGGGGCCCACGTGATTTCCGGGTGGGGCCCACGTGATTTCCCCGTGGGGCCCACGTGATTTCCGGGTGGGGCCCACGTGATTTCCGGGTGGGGCCCACGTGATTTCCCCGTGGGGCCCACGTGATTTCCGGGTGGGGCCCACGTGATTTCCGGGTGGGGCCCACGTGATTTCCGGGTGGGGCCCACGTGATTTCCGGGTGGGGCCCACGTGATTTCCCCGTGGGGCCCACGTGATTTCCGGGTGGGGCCCACGTGATTTCCCCGTGGGGCCCACGTGATTTCCGGGTGGGGCCCACGTGATTTCCGGGTGGGGCCCACGTGATTTCCGGGTGGGGCCCACGTGATTTCCGGGTGGGGCCCACGTGATTTCCTGGTGGGGCCCACGTGATTTCCCCGTGGGGCCCACGTGATTTCCGGGTGGGGCCCACGTGATTTCCGGGTGGGGCCCACGTGATTTCCGGGTGGGGCCCACGTGATTTCCCCGTGGGGCCCACGTGATTTCCGGGTGGGGCCCACGTGATTTCCGGGTTGGGCCCACGTGATTTCCGGGTGGGGCCCACGTGATTTCCGGGTGGGGCCCACGTGATTTCCGGGTGGGGCCCACGTGATTTCCGGGTGGGGCCCACGTGATTTCCGGGTGGGGCCCAGGAGATTTCCCCGTGGGGCCCACGTGATTTCCCCGTGGGGCCCACGTGATTTCCGGGTGGGGCCCACGTGATTTCCGGGTGGGGCCCACGTGATTTCCGGGTGGGGCCCACGTGATTTCCGGGTGGGGCCCACGTGATTTCCCCGTGGCTCCCACGTGATTTCCGGGTGGGGCCCACGTGATTTCCCCGTGGGGCCCACGTGATTTCCGGGTGGGGCCCACGTGATTTCCGGGTGGGGCCCACGTGATTTCCGGGTGGGGCCCACGTGATTTCCGGGTGGGGCCCACGTGATTTCCGGGTGGGGCCCACGTGATTTCCCCGTGGGGCCCACGTGATTTCCGGGTGGGGCCCACGTGATTTCCGGGTGGGGCCCACGTGATTTCCGGGTGGGGCCCACGTGATTTCCGGGTGGGGCCCACGTGATTTCCGGGTGGGGCCCACGTGATTTCCGGGTGGGGCCCACGTGATTTCCCCGTGGGGCCCACATGATTTCCGGGTGGGGCCCACGTGATTTCCGGGTGGGGCCCACGTGATTTCCGGGTGGGGCCCACGTGATTTCCCCGTGGGGCCCACGTGATTTCCGGGTGGGGCCCACGTGATTTCCGGGTGGGGCCCACGTGATTTCCGGGTGGGGCCCACGTGATTTCCGGGTGGGGCCCACGTGATTTCCGGGTGGGGCCCACGTGATTTCCGGGTGGGGCCCACGTGATTTCCGGGTGGGGCCCACGTGATTTCCGGGTGGGGCCCACGAGATTTCCCCGTGGGGCCCACGTGATTTCCCCGTGGGGCCCACGTGATTTCCGGGTGGGGCCCACGTGATTTCCGGGTGGGGCCCACGTGATTTCTGGGTGGGGCCCACGTGATTTCCCCGTGGGGCCCACGTGATTTCCCCGTGGCTCCCACGTGATTTCCGGGTGGGGCCCACGTGATTTCCCCGTGGGGCCCACGTGATTTCCGGGTGGGGCCCACGTGATTTCCGGGTGGGGCCCACGTGATTTCCGGGTGGGGCCCACGTGATTTCCGGGTGGGGCCCACGTGATTTCCGGGTGGGGCACACGTGATTTCCCCGTGGGGCCCACGTGATTTCCGGGTGGGGCCCACGTGATTTCCGGGTGGGGCCCACGTGATTTCCGGGTGGGGCCCACGTGATTTCCGGGTGGGGCCCACGTGATTTCTGGGTGGGGCCCACGTGATTTCCGGGTGGGGCCCACGTGATTTCCCCGTGGGGCCCACGTGATTTCCGGGTGGGGCCCACGTGATTTCCGGGTGGGGCCCACGTGATTTCCGGGTGGGGCCCACGTGATTTCCCCGTGGGGCCCACGTGATTTCCGGGTGGGGCCCACGTGATTTCCGGGTGGGGCCCAGGTGATTTCCCCGTGGAGCCCACGTGATTTCCGGGTGGGGCCCACGTGATTTCCGGGTGGGGCCCACTTGATTTCCCCGTGGGGCACACGTGATTTCCGGGTGGGGCCCACGTGATTTCCGGGTGGGGCCCACGTGATTTCCGGGTGGGGCCCACGTGATTTCTGGGTGGGGCCCACGTGATTTCCGGGTGGGGCCCACGTGATTTCCCCGTGGGGCCCACGTGATTTCCGGGTGGGGCCCACGTGATTTCCGGGTGGGGCCCACGTGATTTCCGGGTGGGGCCCACGTGATTTCCCCGTGGGGCCCACGTGATTTCCGGGTGGGGCCCACGTGATTTCCGGGTGGGGCCCACGTGATTTCCCCGTGGAGCCCACGTGATTTCCGGGTGGGGCCCACGTGATTTCCGGGTGGGGCCCACTTGATTTCCCCGTGGGGCACACGTGATTTCCGGGTGGGGCCCACGTGATTTCCGGGTGGGGCCCACGTGATTTCCCCGTGGGGCCCACGTGATTTCCGGGTGGGGCCCACGTGATTTCCGGGTGGGGCCCACGTGATTTCCCCGTGGAGCCCACGTGATTTCCGGGTGGGGCCCACGTGATTTCCGGGTGAGGCCCACGTGATTTCCGGGTGGGGCCCACGTGATTTCCCCGTGGGGCCCACGTGATTTCCGGGTGGGCCCCACGTGATTTCCGGGTGGGGCCCACGTGATTTCCCCGTGGAGCCCACGTGATTTCCGGGTGGGGCCCACGTGATTTCCGGGTGGGGCCCACTTGATTTCCCCGTGGGGCACACGTGATTTCCGGGTGGGGCCCACGTGATTTCCGGGTGGGGCCCACGTGATTTCCGGGTGTGGCCCACGTGATTTCCGGGTGGGGCCCACGTGATTTCCCCGTGGGGCCCTCATGATTTCCGGGTGGGCCCCACGTGATTTCCGGGTGGGCCCACGTGATTTCCGCGTGGGGCCCACGTGATTTCCGGGTTGGGCCCACGTGATTTCCGGGTGGGGCCCACGTGATTTCCGGGTGGGGCCCACGTGATTTCCGGGTGGGGCCCACGTGATTTCCGGGTGGGGCCCACGTGATTTCCGGGTGGGGCCCACGTGATTTCCGGGTGGGGCCCACGTGATTTCCGGGTGGGGCCCACGTGATTTCCCCGTGGGGCCCACGTGATTTCCCCGTGGGGACCACGTGATTTCCGGGTGGGGCCCACGTGATTTCCGGGTGGGGCCCACGTGATTTCCGGGTGGGGCCCACGTGATTTCCCCGTGGGGCCCACGTGATTTCCGGGTGGGGCCCACGTGATTTCCGGGTGGGGCCCACGTGATTTCCGGGTGGGGCCCACGTGATTTCCCCGTGGGGCCCACGTGATTTCCGGGTGGGGCCCACGTGATTTCCGGGTGGGGCCCACGTGATTTCCGGGTGGGGCCCACGTGATTTCCCCGTGGGGCCCACGTGATTTCCGGGTGGGGCCCACGTGATTTCCGGGTGGGGCCCACGTGATTTCCGGGTGGGGCCCACGTGATTTCCGGGTGGGGCCCACGTGATTTCCGGGTGGGGCCCACGTGATTTCCGGGTGGGGCCCACGTGATTTCCGGGTGGGGCCCACGTGATTTCCCCGTGGGGCCCACGTGATTTCCCCGTGGGGCCCACGTGATTTCCGGGTGGGGCCCACGTGATTTCCCCGTGGGGCCCACGTGATTTCCGGGTGGGGCCCACGTGATTTCCGGGTGGGGCCCACGTGATTTCCGGGTGGGGCCCACGTGATTTCCGGGTGGGGCCCACGTGATTTCCGGGTGGGGCCCACGTGATTTCCGGGTGGGGCCCACGTGATTTCCGGGTGGGGCCCACGTGATTTCCGGGTGGGGCCCACGAGATTTCCCCGTGGGGCCCACGTGATTTCCCCGTGGGGCCCACGTGATTTCCGGGTGGGGCCCACGTGATTTCCGGGTGGGGCCCACGTGATTTCTGGGTGGGGCCCACGTGATTTCCCCGTGGGGCCCACGTGATTTCCCCGTGGCTCCCACGTGATTTCCGGGTGGGGCCCACGTGATTTCCCCGTGGGGCCCACGTGATTTCCGGGTGGGGCCCACGTGATTTCCGGGTGGGGCCCACGTGATTTCCGGGTGGGGCCCACGTGATTTCCGGGTGGGGCCCACGTGATTTCCGGGTGGGGCACACGTGATTTCCCCGTGGGGCCCACGTGATTTCCGGGTGGGGCCCACGTGATTTCCGGGTGGGGCCCACGTGATTTCCGGGTGGGGCCCACGTGATTTCCGGGTGGGGCCCACGTGATTTCTGGGTGGGGCCCACGTGATTTCCGGGTGGGGCCCACGTGATTTCCCCGTGGGGCCCACGTGATTTCCGGGTGGGGCCCACGTGATTTCCGGGTGGGGCCCACGTGATTTCCGGGTGGGGCCCACGTGATTTCCCCGTGTGGCCCACGTGATTTCCGGGTGGGGCCCACGTGATTTCCGGGTGGGGCCCACGTGATTTCCCCGTGGAGCCCACGTGATTTCCGGGTGGGGCCCACGTGATTTCCGGGTGGGGCCCACTTGATTTCCCCGTGGGGCACACGTGATTTCCGGGTGGGGCCCACGTGATTTCCGGGTGGGGCCCACGTGATTTCCCCGTGGGGCCCACGTGATTTCCGGGTGGGGCCCACGTGATTTCCGGGTGGGGCCCACGTGATTTCCCCGTGGAGCCCACGTGATTTCCGGGTGGGGCCCACGTGATTTCCGGGTGAGGCCCACGTGATTTCCGGGTGGGGCCCACGTGATTTCCCCATGGGGCCCACGTGATTTCCGGGTGGGCCCCACGTGATTTCCGGGTGGGGCCCACGTGATTTCCCCGTGGAGCCCACGTGATTTCCGGGTGGGGCCCACGTGATTTCCGGGTGGGGCCCACTTGATTTCCCCGTGGGGCACACGTGATTTCCGGGTGGGGCCCACGTGATTTCCGGGTGGGGCCCACGTGATTTCCGGGTGTGGCCCACGTGATTTCCGGGTGGGGCCCACGTGATTTCCCCGTGGGGCCCTCATGATTTCCGGGTGGGCCCCACGTGATTTCCGGGTGGGCCCACGTGATTTCCGCGTGGGGCCCACGTGATTTCCGGGTTGGGCCCACGTGATTTCCGGGTGGGGCCCACGTGATTTCCGGGTGGGGCCCACGTGATTTCCGGGTGGGGCCCACGTGATTTCCGGGTGGGGCCCACGTGATTTCCGGGTGGGGCCCACGTGATTTCCGGGTGGGGCCCACGTGATTTCCGGGTGGGGCCCACGTGATTTCCCCGTGGGGCCCACGTGATTTCCCCGTGGGGACCACGTGATTTCCGGGTGGGGCCCACGTGATTTCCGGGTGGGGCCCACGTGATTTCCGGGTGGGGCCCACGTGATTTCCCCGTGGGGCCCACGTGATTTCCGGGTGGGGCCCACGTGATTTCCGGGTGGGGCCCACGTGATTTCCGGGTGGGGCCCACGTGATTTCCCCGTGGGGCCCACGTGATTTCCGGGTGGGGCCCACGTGATTTCCGGGTGGGGCCCACGTGATTTCCGGGTGGGGCCCACGTGATTTCCCCGTGGGGCCCACGTGATTTCCGGGTGGGGCCCACGTGATTTCCGGGTGGGGCCCACGTGATTTCCGGGTGGGGCCCACGTGATTTCCGGGTGGGGCCCACGTGATTTCCGGGTGGGGCCCACGTGATTTCCGGGTGGGGCCCACGTGATTTCCGGGTGGGGCCCACGTGATTTCCCCGTGGGGCCCACGTGATTTCCCCGTGGGGCCCACGTGATTTCCGGGTGGGGCCCACGTGATTTCCGGGTGGGGCCCACGTGATTTCCGGGTGGGGCCCAAGTGATTTCCAGGTGGGGCCCACGTGATTTCCGGGTGGGGCCCACGTGATTTCCCCGTGGCTCCCACGTGATTTCCGGGTGGGGCCCACGTGATTTCCCCGTGGGGCCCACGTGATTTCCGGGTGGGGCCCACGTGATTTCCGGGTGGGGCCCACGTGATTTCCGGGTGGGGCCCACGTGATTTCCGGGTGGGGCCCACGTGATTTCCGGGTGGGGCCCACGTGATTTCCGGGTGGGGCCCACGTGATTTCCGGGTGGGGCCCACGTGATTTCCCCGTGGGGCCCACGTGATTTCCGGGTGGGGCCCACGTGATTTCAGGGTGGGGCCCACGTGATTTCCGGGTGAGGCCCACGTGATTTCCGGGTGGGGCCCACGTGATTTCCCCGTGGGGCCCACGTGATTTCCGGGTGGGCCCCACGTGATTTCCGGGTGGGGCCCACGTGATTTCCCCGTGGAGCCCACGTGATTTCCGGGTGGGGCCCACGTGATTTCCGGGTGGGGCCCACTTGATTTCCCCGTGGGGCACACGTGATTTCCGGGTGGGGCCCACGTGATTTCCGGGTGGGGCCCACGTGATTTCCGGGTGTGGCCCACGTGATTTCCGGGTGGGGCCCACGTGATTTCCCCGTGGGGCCCTCATGATTTCCGGGTGGGCCCCACGTGATTTCCGGGTGGGCCCACGTGATTTCCGGGTGGGGCCCACGTGATTTCCGGGTGGGGCCCACGTGATTTCCGGGTGGGGCCCACGTGATTTCCGGGTGGGGCCCACGTGATTTCCCCGTGGGGCCCCCGTGATTTCCGGGTGGGGCCCACGTGATTTCCGGGTGGGGCCCACGTGATTTCCGGGTGGGGCCCACGTGATTTCCGGGTGGGGCCCACGTGATATCCGGGTGGGGCCCACGTGATTTCCGGGTGGGGCCCACGTGATTTCCGGGTGGGGCCCACGTGATTTCCCCGTGGGGCCCACGTGATTTCCGGGTGGGGCCCACGTGATTTCCGGTTGGGGCCCACGTGATTTCCGGGTGGGGCCCACGTGATTTCTGGGTGGGGCCCACGTGATTTCCGGGTGGGGCCCACGTGATTTCCCCGTGGGGCCCACGTGATTTCCGGGTGGGGCCCACGTGATTTCCGGGTGGGGCCCACGTGATTTACCCGTGGGGCCCACGTGATTTCCCCGTGGGGCCCACGTGATTTCCGGGTGGGGCCCACGTGATTTCCGGGTGGGGCCCACGTGATTTCCGGGTGGGGCCCACGTGATTTCCGGGTGGGGCCCACGTGATTTCCGGGTGGGCCCCACGTGATTTCCGGGTGGGGCCCACGTGATTTCCGGGTGGGGCCCACGTGATTTCCGGGAGGGGCCCACGTGATTTCCGGGTGGGGCCCACGTGATTTCCCCGTGGGGCCCACGTGATTTTCGGGTGGGGCCCACGTGATTTCCGGGTGGGGCCCACGTGATTTCCGGGTGGGGCCCACGTGATTTCCGGGTGGGGCCCACGTGATATCCGGGTGGGGCCCACGTGATTTCCGGGTGGGGCCCACGTGATTTCCGGGTGGGGCCCACGTGATTTCCCCGTGGGGCCCACGTGATTTCCGGGTGGGGCCCACGTGATTTCCGGGTGGGGCCCACGTGATTTCCCCGTGGGGCCCACGTGATTTCCGGGTGGGGCCCACGTGATTTCTGGGTGGGGCCCACGTGATTTCGCCGTGGGGCCCACGTGATTTCCGGTTGGGGCCCACGTGATTTCCGGGTGGGGCCCACGTGATTTCCGGGTGGGGCCCACGTGATTTCCGGGTGGGGCCCACGTGATTTCCCCGTGGGGCCCACGTGATTTCCGGGTGGGGCCCACGTGATTTCCGGGTGGGGCCAACGTGATTTCCGGGTGGGGCCCACGTGATTTCCGGGTGGGGCCCACGTGATTTCCGGGTGGGGCCCACGTGATTTCCGGGTGGGGCCCACGTGATTTCCGGGTGGGGCCCACGTGATTTCCGGGTGGGGCCCACGTGATTTCCGGGTGGCGCCCACGTGATTTCCGGGTGGGGCCCACGTGATTTCCGGGTGGGGCCCACGTGATTTCCGGGTGGGGCCCACGTGATTTACCCGTGGGGCCCACGTGATTTCCGGGTGGGGCCCACGTGATTTCCCCGTGGGGCCCACGTGATTTCCGGGTGGGGCCCACGTGATTTCCGGGTGGGGCCCACGTGATTTCCCCGTGGGGCCCACGTGATTTCCGGGTGGGGCCCACGTGATTTCCGGGTGGGGCCCACGTGATTTCCCCGTGGGGCCCACGTGATTTCCCCGTGGGGCCCACGTCATTTCCGGGTGGGGCCCACGTGATTTCCGGGTGGGGCCCACGTGATTTCCCCGTGGGGCCCACGTGATTTCCGGGTGGGGCCCACGTGATTTCCCGGTGGGGCCCACGTGATTTCCCCGTGGGGCCCACGTGATTTCCCCGTGGGGCCCACGTGATTTCCCCGTGGGGCCCACGTGATTTCCCCGTGGGGCCCACGTGATTTCCGGGTGAGGCCCACGTGATTTCCGGGTGGGGCCCACGTGCTTTCCGGGTGGGGCCCACGTGATTTCCGGGTGGGGCCCACGTGATTTCCGGGTGGGGCCCACGTGATTTCCGGGTGGGGCCCACGTGATTTCCGGGTGGGGCCCACGTGATTTCCCCGTGGGGCCCACGTGATTTCCGGTTGGGGCCCACGTGATTTCCGGGTGGGGCCCACGTGATTTCCGGGTGGGGCCCACGTGATTTCCGGGTGGGGCCCACGTGATTTCCCCGTGGGGCCCACGTGATTTCCGGGTGGGGCCCACGTGATTTCCGGGTGGGGCCCACGTGATTTCCGGGTGGGGCCCACGTGATTTCCGGGTGGGGCCCACGTGATTTCCCCGTGGGGCCCACGTGATTTCCGGGTGGGGCCCACGTGATTTCCGGGTGGGGCCCACGTGATTTCCCCGTGGGGCCCACGTGATTTCCGGGTGGGGCCCACGTGATTTCCGGGTGGGGCCCACGTGATTTCCGGGTGGGGCCCACGTGATTTCCGGGTGGGGCCCACGTGATTTCCGGGTGGGGCCCACGTGATTTCCGGGTGGGGCCCACGTGATTTCCCCGTGGGGCCCACGTGATTTCCGGGTGGGGCCCACGTGATTTCCGGGTGGGGCCCACGTGATTTCCCCGTGGGGCCCACGTGATTTCCGGGTGGGGCCCACGTGATTTCCGGGTGGGGCCCACGTGATTTCCGGGTGGGGCCCACGTGATTTACCCGTGGGGCCCACGTGATTTCCCCGTGGGGCCCACGTGATTTCCGGGTGGGTCCCACGTGATTTCCGGGTGGGGCCCACGTGATTTCCGGGTGGGGCCCACGTGATTTCCGGGTGGGGCCCACGTGATTTCCGGGTGGGGCCCACGTGATTTCCGGGTGGGGCCCACGTGATTTCCGGGTGGGGCCCACGTGATTTCCGGGTGGGGCCCACGTGATTTCCCCGTGGGGCCCACGTGATTTCCGGGTGGGGCCCACGTGATTTCCGGGTGGGGCCCACGTGATTTCCGGGTGGGGCCCACGTGATATCCGGGTGGGGCCCACGTGATTTCCGGGTGGGGCCCACGTGATTTCCGGGTGGGGCCCACGTGATTTCCCCGTGGGGCCCAGGTGATTTCCGGGTGGGGCCCACGTGATTTCCGGGTGGGGCCCACGTGATATCCCCGTGGGGCCCACGTGATTTCCGGGTGGGGCCCACGTGATTTCCGGGTGGGGCCCACGTGATTTCCGGGTGGGGCCCACGTGATTTCCGGGTGGGGCCCACGTGATTTCCGGGTGGGGCCCACGTGATTTCCCCGTGGGGCCCACGTGATTTCCGGGTGGGGCCCACGTGATTTCCGGGTGGGGCCCACGTGATTCCCGGGTGGGGCCCACGTGATTTCCCCGTGGGGCCCACGTGATTTCCGGGTGGGGCCCACGTGATTTCCGGGTGGGGCCCACGTGATTTCCCCGTGGGGCCCACGTGATTTCCGGGTGGGGCCCACGTGATTTCCGGGTGGGGTCCACGTGATTTCCCCGTGGGGCCCACGTGATTTCCGGGTGGGGCCCACGTGATTTCCGGGTGGGGCCCACGTGATTTCCGGGTGGGGCCCACGTGATTTCCGGGTGGGGCCCACGTGATTTCCGGGTGGCGCCCACGTGATTTCCGGGTGGGGCCCACGTGATTTCCGGGTGGGGCCCACGTGATTTCCGGGTGGGGCCCACGTGATTTCCGGGTGGGGCCCACGTGATTTCGGGTGGGGCCCACGTGATTTCCGGGTGGGGCCCACGTGATTTCCGGGTGGGGCCCACGTGATTTCCCCGTGGGGCCCACGTGATTTCCGGGTGGGGCCCACGTGATTTCCCCGTGGGGCCCACGTGATTTCCGGGTGGGGCCCACATGATTTCCGGGTGGGGCCCACGTGATTTCCCCGTGGGGCCCACGTGATTTCCGGGTGGGGCCCACGTGATTTCCGGGTGGGGCCCACGTGATTTCCGGGTGGGGCCCACGTGATTTCCGGGTGGGGCCCACGTGATTTCCGGGTGGGGCCCACGTGATTTCCCCGTGGGGCCCACGTGATTTCCGGGTGGGGCCCACGTGATTTACCCGTGGGGCCCACGTGATTTCCCCGTGGGGCCCACGTGATTTCCGGGTGGGGCCCACGTGATTTCCGGGTGGGGCCCACGTGATTTCCGGGTGGGGCCCACGTGATTTCCGGGTGGGGCCCACGTGATTTCCGGGTGGGACCCACGTGATTTCCGGGTGGGGCCCACGTGATTTCCCCGTGGGGCCCACGTGATTTCCCCGTGGGGCCCACGTGATTTCCGGGTGGGGCCCACGTGATTTCCGGGTGGGGCCCACGTGATTTCCCCGTGGGGCCCACGTGATTTCCGGGTGGGGCCCACGTGATTTCCGGGTGGGGCCCACGTGATTTCCGGGTGGGGCCCACGTGATTTCCGGGTGGGGCCCACGTGATTTCCGGGTGGGGCCCACGTGATTTCCGGGTGGGGCCCACGTGATTTCCGGGTGGGGCCCACGTGATTTCCGGGTGGGGCCCACGTGATTTCCGGGTGGGGCCCACGTGATTTCCGGGTGGGGCCCACGTGATTTCCGGGTGGGGCCCACGTGATTTCCGGGTGGGGCCCACGTGATTTCCGGGTGGGGCCCACGTGATTTCCGGGTGGGGCCCACGTGATTTCCGGGTGGGGCCCACGTGATTTCCGGGTGGGGCCCACGTGATTTCCGGGTGGGGCCCACGTGATTTCCGGTTGGGGCCCACGTGATTTCCGGGTGGGGCCCACGTGATTTCCGGGTGGGGCCCACGTGATTTCCGGGTGGGGCCCACGTGATTTCCGGGTGGGGCCCACGTGATTTCCGGGTGGGGCCCACGTGATTTCCGGGTGGGGCCCACGTGATTTCCGGGTGGGGCCCACGTGATTTCCGGGTGGGGCCCACGTGATTTCCCCGTGGGGCCCACGTGATTTCCGGGTGGGGCCCACGTGATTTCCGGGTGGGGCCCACGTGATTTCCGGGTGGGGCCCACGTGATTTCCCCGTGGGGCCCACGTGATTTCCGGGTGGGGCCCACGTGATTTCCGGGTGGGGCCCACGTGATTTCCCCGTGGGGCCCACGTGATTTCCGGGTGGGGCCCACGTGATTTCCGGGTGGGGCCCACGTGATTTCCGGGTGGGGCCCACGTGATTTCCGGGTGGGGCCCACGTGATTTCCGGGTGGGGCCCACGTGATTTCCGGGTGGGGCCCACGTGATTTCCCCGTGGGGCCCACGTGATTTCCCCGTGGGGCCCACGTGATTTCCGGGTGGGGCCCACGTGATTTCCGGGTGGGGCCCACGTGATTTCCGGGTGGGGCCCACGTGATTTCCGGGTGGGGCCCACGCGATTTACCCGTGGGGCCCACGTGATTTCCGGGTGGGGCCCACGTGATTTCCGGGTGGGGCCCACGTGATTTCCCCGTGGGGCCCACGTGATTTCCGGGTGGGGCCCACGTGATTTCCGGGTGGGGCCCACGTGATTTCCGGGTGGGGCCCACGTGATTTCCGGGTGGGGCCCACGTGATTTCCGGGTGGGGCCCACGTGATTTCCCCGTGGGGCCCACGTGATTTCCCGGTGGGGCCCACGTGATTTCCGGGTGGGGCCCACGTGATTTCCCCGTGGGGCCCACGTGATTTCCGGGTGGGGCCCACGTGATTTCCGGGTGGGGCCCACGTGATTTCCCCGTGGGGCCCACGTGATTTCCGGGTGGGGCCCACGTGATTTCCCCGTGGGGCCCACGTGATTTCCGGGTGGGGCCCACGTGATTTCCGGGTGGGGCCCACGTGATTTACCCGTGGGGCCCACGTGATTTCCGGGTGGGGCCCACGTGATTTCCGGGTGGGGCCCACGTGATTTCCGGGTGGGGCCCACGTGATTTCCGGGTGGGGCCCACGTGATTTCCGGGTGGGGCCCACGTGATTTCCGGGTGGGGCCCACGTGATTTCCGGGTGGGGCCCACGTGATTTCCGGGTGGGGCCCACGTGATTTCCGGGTGGGGCCCACGTGATTTCCGGGTGGGGCCCACGTGATTTCCGGGTGGGGCCCCCGTGATTTCCGGTTGGGGCCCCCGTGATTTCCGGGTGGGGCCCACGTGATTTCCGGGTGGGGCCCACGTGATTTCCGGGTGGGGCCCACGTGATTTCCGGGTGGGGCCCACGTGATTTCCGGGTGGGGCCCACGTGATTTCCGGGTGGGGCCCACGTGATTTCCGGGTGGGGCCCACGTGATTTCCGGGTGGGGCCCACGTGATTTCCCCGTGGGGCCCACGTGATTTCCGGGTGGGGCCCACGTGATTTCCGGGTGGGGCCCACGTGATTTCCCCGTGGGGCCCACGTGATTTCAGGGTGGGGCCCACGTGATTTCCGGGTGGGGCCCACGTGATTTCCGGGTGGGGCCCACGTGATTTCCGGGTGGCGCCCTCGTGATTTCCGGGTGGGGCCCACGTGATTTCCGGGTGGGGCCCACGTGATTTCCGGGTGGGGCCCACGTGATTTACCCGTGGGGCCCACGTGATTTCCCCGTGGGGCCCACGTGATTTCCGGGTGGGGCCCACGTGATTTCCGGGTGGGGCCCACGTGATTTCCGGGTGGGGCCCACGTGATTTCCGGGTGGGGCCCACGTGATTTCCGGGTGGGGCCCACGTGATTTCCGGGTGGGGCCCACGTGATTTCCGGGTGGGGCCCACGTGATTTCCGGGTGGGGCCCACGTGATTTCCGGGTGGGGCCCACGTGATATCCGGGTGGGGCCCACGTGATTTCCGGGTGGGGCCCACGTGATTTCCGGGTGGGGCCCACGTGATTTCCCCGTGGGGCCCACGTGATTTCCGGGTGGGGCCCACGTGATTTCCGGGTGGGGCCCACGTGATTTCCCGGTGGGGCCCACGTGATTTCCGGGTGGGGCCCACGTGATTTCCGGGTGGGGCCCACGTGATTTCCGGGTGGGGCCCACGTGATTTCCGGGTGGGGCCCACGTGATTTCCCCGTGGGGCCCACGTGATTTCCGGGTGGGGCCCACGTGATTTCCGGTTGGGGCCCACGTGATTTCCCCGTGGGGCCCACGTGATTTCCGGGTGGGGCCCACGTGATTTCCCCGTGGGGCCCACGTGATTTCCGGGTGGGGCCCACGTGATTTCCGGGTGGGGCCCACGTGATTTCCGGGTGGGGCCCACGTGATTTCCGGGTGGGGCCCACGTGATTTCCGGGTGGGGCCCACGTGATTTCCGGGTGGCGCCCACGTGATTTCCGGGTGGGGCCCACGTGATTTCCGGGTGGGGCCCACGTGATTTCCGGGTGGGGCCCACGTGATTTCCGGGTGGGGCCCACGTGATTTCCGGGTGGGGCCCACGTGATTTCCGGGTGGGGCCCACGTGATTTCCGGGTGGGGCCCACGTGATTTCCCCGTGGGGCCCACGTGATTTCCGGGTGGGGCCCACGTGATTTCCGGGTGGGGCCCACGTGATTTCCGGGTGGGGCCCACGTGATTTCCGGGTGGGGCCCACGTGATTTCCCCGTGGGGCCCACGTGATTTCCGGGTGGGGCCCACGTGATTTCCGGGTGGGGCCCACGTGATTTCCGGGTGGGGCCCACGTGATTTCCGGGTGGGGCCCACGCGATTTCCCCGTGGGGCCCACGTGATTTCCGGGTGGGGCCCACGTGATTTCCGGGTGGGGCCCACGTGATTTCCCCGTGGGGCCCACGTGATTTCCGGGTGGGGCCCACGTGATTTCCGGGTGGGGCCCACGTGATTTCCGGGTGGGGCCCACGTGATTTCCAGGTGGGGCCCACGTGATTTCCGGGTGGGGCCCACGTGATTTCCCCGTGGGGCCCACGTGATTTCCGGGTGGGGCCCACGTGATTTCCGGGTGGGGCCCACGTGATTTCCCCGTGGGGCCCACGTGATTTCCGGGTGGGGCCCACGTGATTTCCGGGTGGGGCCCACGTGATTTCCCCGTGGGGCCCACGTGATTTCAGGGTGGGGCCCACGTGATTTCCGGGTGGGGCCCACGTGATTTCCGGGTGGGGCCCACGTGATTTCCGGGTGGCGCCCTCGTGATTTCCGGGTGGGGCCCACGTGATTTCCGGGTGGGGCCCACGTGATTTCCGGGTGGGGCCCACGTGATTTACCCGTGGGGCCCACGTGATTTCCCCGTGGGGCCCACGTGATTTCCGGGTGGGGCCCACGTGATTTCCGGGTGGGGCCCACGTGATTTCCGGGTGGGGCCCACGTGATTTCCGGGTGGGGCCCACGTGATTTCCGGGTGGGGCCCACGTGATTTCCGGGTGGGGCCCACGTGATTTCCGGGTGGGGCCCACGTGATTTCCGGGTGGGGCCCACGTGATTTCCGGGTGGGGCCCACGTGATTTCCGGGTGGGGCCCACGTGATTTCCGGGTGGGGCCCACGTGATATCCGGGTGGGGCCCACGTGATTTCCGGGTGGGGCCCACGTGATTTCCGGGTGGGGCCCACGTGATTTCCGGGTGGGGCCCACGTGATTTCCGGGTGGGGCCCACGTGATTTCCGGGTGGGGCCCACGTGATTTCCCGGTGGGGCCCACGTGATTTCCCGGTGGGGCCCACGTGATTTCCGGGTGGGGCCCACGTGATTTCCGGGTGGGGCCCACGTGATTTCCGGGTGGGGCCCACGTGATTTCCCCGTGGGGCCCACGTGATTTCCCCGTGGGGCCCACGTGATTTCCGGGTGGGGCCCACGTGATTTCCCCGTGGGGCCCACGTGATTTCCCCGTGGGGCCCACGTGATTTCCGGGTGGGGCCCACGTGATTTCCGGGTGGGGCCCACGTGATTTCCGGGTGGGGCCCACGTGATTTCCGGGTGGGGCCCACGTGATTTCCGGGTGGGGCCCACGTGATTTCCGGGTGGGGCCCACGTGATTTCCGGGTGGGGCCCACGTGATTTCCGGGTGGCGCCCACGTGATTTCCGGGTGGCGCCCACGTGATTTCCGGGTGGGGCCCACGTGATTTCCGGGTGGGGCCCACGTGATTTCCGGGTGGGGCCCACGTGATTTCCCCGTGGGGCCCACGTGATTTCCGGGTGGGGCCCAGGTGATTTCCGGGTGGGGCCCACGTGATTTCCGGGTGGGGCCCACGTGATTTCCGGGTGGGGCCCACGTGATTTCCGGGTGGGGCCCACGTGATTTCCGGGTGGGGCCCACGTGATTTCCGGGTGGGGCCCACGTGATTTCCCCGAGGGGCCCACGTGAGTTCCGGGTGGGGCCCACGCGATTTCCGGGTGGGGCCCACGTGATTTCCGGGTGGGGCCCACGTGATTTCCCCGTGGGGCCCACGCGATTTCCGGGTGGGGCCCACGTGATTTCCGGGTGGGGCCCACGTGATTTCCGGGTGGGGCCCACGTGATTTCCCCGTGGGGCCCACGTGATTTCCGGGTGGGGCCCACGTGATTTCCCCGTGGGGCCCACGTGATTTCCGGGTGGGGCCCACGTGATTTACGGGTGGGGCCCACGTGATTTCCCCGTGGGGCCCACGTGATTTCCGGGTGGGGCCCACGTGATTTCCGGGTGGGGCCCACGTGATTTACGGGTGGGGCCCACGTGATTTCCCCGTGGGGCCCACGTGATTTCCGGGTGGGGCCCACGTGATTTCCGGGTGGGGCCCACGTGATTTCCCCGTGGGGCCCACGTGATTTCCGGGTGGGGCCCACGTGATTTCCCCGTGGGGCCCACGTGATTTCCGGGTGGGGCCCACGTGATTTCCGGGTGGGGCCCACGTGATTTACCCGTGGGGCCCACGTGATTTCCCCATGGGGCCCACGTGATTTCCCCGTGGGGCCCACGTGATTTCCCCGTGGGGCCCACGTGATTTCCGGGTGGGGCCCACGTGATTTCCGGGTGGGGCCCACGTGATTTCCGGGTGGGGCCCACGTGATTTCCGGGTGGGGCCCACGTGATTTCCGGGTGGGGCCCACGTGATTTCCGGGTGGGGCCCACGTGATTTCCGGGTGGGGCCCACGTGATTTCCGGGTGGGGCCCACGTGATTTCCGGGTGGGGCCCACGTGATTTCCGGGTGGGGCCCACGTGATTTCCCCGTGGGGCCCACGTGATTTCCGGGTGGGGCCCACGTGATTTCCGGGTGGGGCCCACGTGATTTCCCCGTGGGGCCCACGTGATTTCCGGGTGGGGCCCACGTGATTTCCGGGTGGGGCCCACGTGATTTCCCCGTGGGGCCCACGTGATTTCCGGGTGGGGCCCACGTGATTTCCGGGTGGGCCCACGTGATTTCCGGGTGGGGCCCACGTGATTTCCTGGTGGGGCCCACGTGATTTCCGGGTGGGGCCCACGTGATTTCCGGGTGGGGCCCACGTGATTTCCGGGTGGGGCCCACGTGATTTCCGGGTGGGGCCCACGTGATTTCCGGGTGGGGCCCACGTGATTTCCGGGTGGGTCCCACGTGATTTCCGGGTGGGGCCCACGTGATTTCCGCGTGGGGCCCACGTGATTTCCCCGTGGGGCCCACGTGATTTCCCCGTGGGGCCCACGTGATTTCCCCGTGGGGCCCACGTGATTTCCCCGTGGGGCCCACGTGATTTCCGGGTGGGGCCCACGTGATTTCCGGGTGGGGCCCACGTGATTTCCGGGTGGGGCCCACGTGATTTCCCCGTGGGGCCCACGTGATTTCCGGGTGGGGCCCACGTGATTTCCGGGTGGGGCCCACGTGATTTCCGGGTGGGGCCCACGTGATTTCCGGGTGGGGCCCACGTGATTTCCCCGTGGGGCCCACGTGATTTCCGGGTGGGGCCCACGTGTTTTCCGGGTGGGGCCCACGTGATTTCCCCGTGGGGCCCACGTGATTTCCGGGTGGGGCCCACGTGATTTCCGGGTGGGGCCCACGTGATTTCCCCGTGGGGCCCACGTGATTTCCCCGTGGGGCCCACGTGATTTCCGGGTGGGGCCCACGTGATTTCCGGGTGGGGCCCACGTGATTTCCCCGTGGGGCCCACGTGATTTCCGGGTGGGGCCCACGTGATTTCCGGGTGGGGCCCACGTGATTTCCGGGTGGGGCCCACGTGATTTCCGGGTGGGGCCCACGTGATTTCCGGGTGGGGCCCACGTGATTTCCGGGTGGGGCCCACGTGATTTCCCCGTGGGGCCCCCGTGATTTCCGGTTGGGGCCCACGTGATTTCCGGGTGGGGCCCACGTGATTTCCGGGTGGGGCCCACGTGATTTCCGGGTGGGGCCCACGTGATTTCCCCGTGGGGCCCACGTGATTTCCGGGTGGGGCCCACGTGATTTCCGGGTGGGGCCCACGTGATTTCCGGGTGGGGCCCACGTGATTTCCGGGTGGGGCCCACGTGATTTCCCCGTGGGGCCCACGTGATTTCCCCGTGGGGCCCACGTGATTTCCGGGTGGGGCCCACGTGATTTCCGGGTGGGGCCCACGTGATTTCCGGGTGGGGCCCACGTGATTTCCGGGTGGGGCCCACGTGATTTCCGGGTGGGGCCCACGTGATTTCCCCGTGGGGCCCACGTGATTTCCGGGTGGGGCCCACGTGATTTCCGGGTGGGGTCCACGTGATTTCCGGGTGGGGCCCACGTGATTTCCGGGTGGGGCCCACGTGATTTCCGGGTGGGGCCCACGTGATTTCCCCGTGGGGCCCACGTGATTTCCGGGTGGGGCCCACGTGATTTCCGGGTGGGGCCCACGTGATTTCCGGGTGGGGCCCACGTGATTTCCGGGTGGGGCCCACGTGATTTCCGGGTGGGGCCCACGTGATTTCCGGGTGGGGCCCACGTGATTTCCCCGTGGGGCCCACGTGATTTCCGGGTGGGGCCCACGTGATTTCCGGGTGGGGCCCACGTGATTTCCGGGTGGGGCCCACGTGATTTCCGGGTGGGGCCCACGTGATTTCCCCGTGGGGCCCCCGTGATTTCCGGTTGGGGCCCACGTGATTTCCGGGTGGGGCCCACGTGATTTCCGGGTGGGGCCCACGTGATTTCCGGGTGGGGCCCACGTGATTTCCCCGTGGGGCCCACGTGATTTCCGGGTGGGGCCCACGTGATTTCCGGGTGGGGCCCACGTGATTTCCGGGTGGGGCCCACGTGATTTCCGGGTGGGGCCCACGTGATTTCCGGGTGGGGCCCACGTGATTTCCGGGTGGGGCCCACGTGATTTCCGGGTGGGGCCCACGTGATTTCCGGGTGGGGCCCACGTGATTTCCGGGTGGGGCCCACGTGATTTCCGGGTGGGGCCCACGTGATTTCCGGGTGGGGCCCACGTGATTTCCCCGTGGGGCCCACGTGATTTCCGGGTGGGGCCCACGTGATTTCCGGGTGGGGCCCACGTGATTTCCGGGTGGGGCCCACGTGATTTCCGGGTGGGGCCCACGTGATTTCCGGGTGGGGCCCACGTGATTTCCCCGTGGGGCCCACGTGATTTCCGGGTGGGGCCCACGTGATTTCCGGGTGGGGCCCACGTGATTTCCCCGTGGGGCCCACGTGATTTCCGGGTGGGGCCCACGTGATTTCCGGGTGGGGCCCACGTGATTTCCGGGTGGGGCCCACGTGATTTACCCGTGGGGCCCACGTGATTTCCCCGTGGGGCCCACGTGATTTCCGGGTGGGTCCCACGTGATTTCCGGGTGGGGCCCACGTGATTTCCGGGTGGGGCCCACGTGATTTCCGGGTGGGGCCCACGTGATTTCCGGGTGGGGCCCACGTGATTTCCGGGTGGGGCCCACGTGATTTCCGGGTGGGGCCCACGTGATTTCCGGGTGGGGCCCACGTGATTTCCCCGTGGGGCCCACGTGATTTCCGGGTGGGGCCCACGTGATTTCCGGGTGGGGCCCACGTGATTTCCGGGTGGGGCCCACGTGATATCCGGGTGGGGCCCACGTGATTTCCGGGTGGGGCCCACGTGATTTCCGGGTGGGGCCCACGTGATTTCCCCGTGGGGCCCAGGTGATTTCCGGGTGGGGCCCACGTGATTTCCGGGTGGGGCCCACGTGATATCCCCGTGGGGCCCACGTGATTTCCGGGTGGGGCCCACGTGATTTCCGGGTGGGGCCCACGTGATTTCCGGGTGGGGCCCACGTGATTTCCGGGTGGGGCCCACGTGATTTCCGGGTGGGGCCCACGTGATTTCCCCGTGGGGCCCACGTGATTTCCGGGTGGGGCCCACGTGATTTCCGGGTGGGGCCCACGTGATTCCCGGGTGGGGCCCACGTGATTTCCCCGTGGGGCCCACGTGATTTCCGGGTGGGGCCCACGTGATTTCCGGGTGGGGCCCACGTGATTTCCCCGTGGGGCCCACGTGATTTCCGGGTGGGGCCCACGTGATTTCCGGGTGGGGTCCACGTGATTTCCCCGTGGGGCCCACGTGATTTCCGGGTGGGGCCCACGTGATTTCCGGGTGGGGCCCACGTGATTTCCGGGTGGGGCCCACGTGATTTCCGGGTGGGGCCCACGTGATTTCCGGGTGGCGCCCACGTGATTTCCGGGTGGGGCCCACGTGATTTCCGGGTGGGGCCCACGTGATTTCCGGGTGGGGCCCACGTGATTTCCGGGTGGGGCCCACGTGATTTCGGGTGGGGCCCACGTGATTTCCGGGTGGGGCCCACGTGATTTCCGGGTGGGGCCCACGTGATTTCCCCGTGGGGCCCACGTGATTTCCGGGTGGGGCCCACGTGATTTCCCCGTGGGGCCCACGTGATTTCCGGGTGGGGCCCACATGATTTCCGGGTGGGGCCCACGTGATTTCCCCGTGGGGCCCACGTGATTTCCGGGTGGGGCCCACGTGATTTCCGGGTGGGGCCCACGTGATTTCCGGGTGGGGCCCACGTGATTTCCGGGTGGGGCCCACGTGATTTCCGGGTGGGGCCCACGTGATTTCCCCGTGGGGCCCACGTGATTTCCGGGTGGGGCCCACGTGATTTACCCGTGGGGCCCACGTGATTTCCCCGTGGGGCCCACGTGATTTCCGGGTGGGGCCCACGTGATTTCCGGGTGGGGCCCACGTGATTTCCGGGTGGGGCCCACGTGATTTCCGGGTGGGGCCCACGTGATTTCCGGGTGGGACCCACGTGATTTCCGGGTGGGGCCCACGTGATTTCCCCGTGGGGCCCACGTGATTTCCCCGTGGGGCCCACGTGATTTCCGGGTGGGGCCCACGTGATTTCCGGGTCGGGCCCACGTGATTTCCCCGTGGGGCCCACGTGATTTCCGGGTGGGGCCCACGTGATTTCCGGGTGGGGCCCACGTGATTTCCGGGTGGGGCCCACGTGATTTCCGGGTGGGGCCCACGTGATTTCCGGGTGGGGCCCACGTGATTTCCGGGTGGGGCCCACGTGATTTCCGGGTGGGGCCCACGTGATTTCCGGGTGGGGCCCACGTGATTTCCGGGTGGGGCCCACGTGATTTCCCCGTGGGGCCCACGTGATTTCCGGTTGGGGCCCACGTGATTTCCGGGTGGGGCCCACGTGATTTCCGGGTGGGGCCCACGTGATTTCCGGGTGGGGCCCACGTGATTTCCGGGTGGGGCCCACGTGATTTCCGGGTGGGGCCCACGTGATTTCCGGGTGGGGCCCACGTGATTTCCGGGTGGGGCCCACGTGATTTCCGGGTGGGGCCCACGTGATTTCCCCGTGGGGCCCACGTGATTTCCGGGTGGGGCCCACGTGATTTCCGGGTGGGGCCCACGTGATTTCCGGGTGGGGCCCACGTGATTTCCCCGTGGGGCCCACGTGATTTCCGGGTGGGGCCCACGTGATTTCCGGGTGGGGCCCACGTGATTTCCCCGTGGGGCCCACGTGATTTCCGGGTGGGGCCCACGTGATTTCCGGGTGGGGCCCACGTGATTTCCGGGTGGGGCCCACGTGATTTCCGGGTGGGGCCCACGTGATTTCCGGGTGGGGCCCACGTGATTTCCGGGTGGGGCCCACGTGATTTCCCCGTGGGGCCCACGTGATTTCCCCGTGGGGCCCACGTGATTTCCGGGTGGGGCCCACGTGATTTCCGGGTGGGGCCCACGTGATTTCCGGGTGGGGCCCACGTGATTTCCGGGTGGGGCCCACGCGATTTACCCGTGGGGCCCACGTGATTTCCGGGTGGGGCCCACGTGATTTCCGGGTGGGGCCCACGTGATTTCCCCGTGGGGCCCACGTGATTTCCGGGTGGGGCCCACGTGATTTCCGGGTGGGGCCCACGTGATTTCCGGGTGGGGCCCACGTGATTTCCGGGTGGGGCCCACGTGATTTCCGGGTGGGGCCCACGTGATTTCCCCGTGGGGCCCACGTGATTTCCCGGTGGGGCCCACGTGATTTCCGGGTGGGGCCCACGTGATTTCCCCGTGGGGCCCACGTGATTTCCGGATGGGGCCCACGTGATTTCCGGGTGGGGCCCACGTGATTTCCCCGTGGGGCCCACGTGATTTCCGGGTGGGGCCCACGTGATTTCCCCGTGGGGCCCACGTGATTTCCGGGTGGGGCCCACGTGATTTCCGGGTGGGGCCCACGTGATTTACCCGTGGGGCCCACGTGATTTCCGGGTGGGGCCCACGTGATTTCCGGGTGGGGCCCACGTGATTTCCGGGTGGGGCCCACGTGATTTCCGGGTGGGGCCCACGTGATTTCCGGGTGGGGCCCACGTGATTTCCGGGTGGGGCCCACGTGATTTCCGGGTGGGGCCCACGTGATTTCCGGGTGGGGCCCACGTGATTTCCGGGTGGGGCCCACGTGATTTCCGGGTGGGGCCCACGTGATTTCCGGGTGGGGCCCCCGTGATTTCCGGTTGGGGCCCCCGTGATTTCCGGGTGGGGCCCACGTGATTTCCGGGTGGGGCCCACGTGATTTCTGGGTGGGGCCCACGTGATTTCCGGGTGGGGCCCACGTGATTTCCGGGTGGGGCCCACGTGATTTCCGGGTGGGGCCCACGTGATTTCCGGGTGGGGCCCACGTGATTTCCGGGTGGGGCCCACGTGATTTCCCCGTGGGGCCCACGTGATTTCCGGGTGGGGCCCACGTGATTTCCGGGTGGGGCCCACGTGATTTCCCCGTGGGGCCCACGTGATTTCAGGGTGGGGCCCACGTGATTTCCGGGTGGGGCCCACGTGATTTCCGGGTGGGGCCCACGTGATTTCCGGGTGGCGCCCTCGTGATTTCCGGGTGGGGCCCACGTGATTTCCGGGTGGGGCCCACGTGATTTCCGGGTGGGGCCCACGTGATTTACCCGTGGGGCCCACGTGATTTCCCCGTGGGGCCCACGTGATTTCCGGGTGGGGCCCACGTGATTTCCGGGTGGGGCCCACGTGATTTCCGGGTGGGGCCCACGTGATTTCCGGGTGGGGCCCACGTGATTTCCGGGTGGGGCCCACGTGATTTCCGGGTGGGGCCCACGTGATTTCCGGGTGGGGCCCACGTGATTTCCGGGTGGGGCCCACGTGATTTCCGGGTGGGGCCCACGTGATATCCGGGTGGGGCCCACGTGATTTCCGGGTGGGGCCCACGTGATTTCCGGGTGGGGCCCACGTGATTTCCCCGTGGGGCCCACGTGATTTCCGGGTGGGGCCCACGTGATTTCCGGGTGGGGCCCACGTGATTTCCCGGTGGGGCCCACGTGATTTCCGGGTGGGGCCCACGTGATTTCCGGGTGGGGCCCACGTGATTTCCGGGTGGGGCCCACGTGATTTCCGGGTGGGGCCCACGTGATTTCCCCGTGGGGCCCACGTGATTTCCGGGTGGGGCCCACGCGATTTCCGGTTGGGGCCCACGTGATTTCCCCGTGGGGCCCACGTGATTTCCGGGTGGGGCCCACGTGATTTCCCCGTGGGGCCCACGTGATTTCCGGGTGGGGCCCACGTGATTTCCGGGTGGGGCCCACGTGATTTCCGGGTGGGGCCCACGTGATTTCCAGGTGGGGCCCACGTGATTTCCGGGTGGGGCCCACGTGATTTCCCCGTGGGGCCCACGTGATTTCCGGGTGGGGCCCACGTGATTTCCGGGTGGGGCCCACGTGATTTCCCCGTGGGGCCCACGTGATTTCCGGGTGGGGCCCACGTGATTTCCGGGTGGGGCCCACGTGATTTCCCCGTGGGGCCCACGTGATTTCAGGGTGGGGCCCACGTGATTTCCGGGTGGGGCCCACGTGATTTCCGGGTGGGGCCCACGTGATTTCCGGGTGGCGCCCTCGTGATTTCCGGGTGGGGCCCACGTGATTTCCGGGTGGGGCCCACGTGATTTCCGGGTGGGGCCCACGTGATTTACCCGTGGGGCCCACGTGATTTCCCCGTGGGGCCCACGTGATTTCCGGGTGGGGCCCACGTGATTTCCGGGTGGGGCCCACGTGATTTCCGGGTGGGGCCCACGTGATTTCCGGGTGGGGCCCACGTGATTTCCGGGTGGGGCCCACGTGATTTCCGGGTGGGGCCCACGTGATTTCCGGGTGGGGCCCACGTGATTTCCGGGTGGGGCCCACGTGATTTCCGGGTGGGGCCCACGTGATTTCCGGGTGGGGCCCACGTGATATCCGGGTGGGGCCCACGTGATTTCCGGGTGGGGCCCACGTGATTTCCGGGTGGGGCCCACGTGATTTCCGGGTGGGGCCCACGTGATTTCCGGGTGGGGCCCACGTGATTTCCGGGTGGGGCCCACGTGATTTCCCGGTGGGGCCCACGTGATTTCCCGGTGGGGCCCACGTGATTTCCGGGTGGGGCCCACGTGATTTCCGGGTGGGGCCCACGTGATTTCCGGGTGGGGCCCACGTGATTTCCCCGTGGGGCCCACGTGATTTCCCCGTGGGGCCCACGTGATTTCCGGGTGGGGCCCACGTGATTTCCCCGTGGGGCCCACGTGATTTCCCCGTGGGGCCCACGTGATTTCCGGGTGGGGCCCACGTGATTTCCGGGTGGGGCCCACGTGATTTCCGGGTGGGGCCCACGTGATTTCCGGGTGGGGCCCACGTGATTTCCGGGTGGGGCCCACGTGATTTCCGGGTGGGGCCCACGTGATTTCCGGGTGGGGCCCACGTGATTTCCGGGTGGCGCCCACGTGATTTCCGGGTGGGGCCCACGTGATTTCCGGGTGGGGCCCACGTGATTTCCGGGTGGGGCCCACGTGATTTCCGGGTGGGGCCCACGTGATTTCCCCGTGGGGCCCACGTGATTTCCGGGTGGGGCCCACGTGATTTCCGGGTGGGGCCCACGTGATTTCCGGGTGGGGCCCACGTGATTTCCGGGTGGGGCCCACGTGATTTCCGGGTGGGGCCCACGTGATTTCCGGGTGGGGCCCACGTGATTTCCGGGTGGCGCCCACGTGATTTCCCCGTGGGGCCCACGTGATTTCCGGGTGGGGCCCACGCGATTTCCGGGTGGGGCCCACGTGATTTCCGGGTGGGGCCCACGTGATTTCCCCGTGGGGCCCACGCGATTTCCGGGTGGGGCCCACGTGATTTCCGGGTGGGGCCCACGTGATTTCCGGGTGGGGCCCACGTGATTTCCCCGTGGGGCCCACGTGATTTCCGGGTGGGGCCCACGTGATTTCCCCGTGGGGCCCACGTGATTTCCGGGTGGGGCCCACGTGATTTACGGGTGGGGCCCACGTGATTTCCCCGTGGGGCCCACGTGATTTCCGGGTGGGGCCCACGTGATTTCCGGGTGGGGCCCACGTGATTTACGGGTGGGGCCCACGTGATTTCCCCGTGGGGCCCACGTGATTTCCGGGTGGGGCCCACGTGATTTCCGGGTGGGGCCCACGTGATTTCCCCGTGGGGCCCACGTGATTTCCGGGTGGGGCCCACGTGATTTCCCCGTGGGGCCCACGTGATTTCCGGGTGGGGCCCACGTGATTTCCGGGTGGGGCCCACGTGATTTACCCGTGGGGCCCACGTGATTTCCCCATGGGGCCCACGTGATTTCCCCGTGGGGCCCACGTGATTTCCCCGTGGGGCCCACGTGATTTCCGGGTGGGGCCCACGTGATTTCCGGGTGGGGCCCACGTGATTTCCGGGTGGGGCCCACGTGATTTCCGGGTGGGGCCCACGTGATTTCCGGGTGGGGCCCACGTGATTTCCGGGTGGGGCCCACGTGATTTCCCCGTGGGGCCCACGTGATTTCCGGGTGGGGCCCACGTGATTTCCGGGTGGGGCCCACGTGATTTCCGGGTGGGGCCCACGTGATTTCCCCGTGGGGCCCACGTGATTTCCGGGTGGGGCCCACGTGATTTCCGGGTGGGGCCCACGTGATTTCCCCGTGGGGCCCACGTGATTTCCGGGTGGGGCCCACGTGATTTCCGGGTGGGGCCCACGTGATTTCCCCGTGGGGCCCACGTGATTTCCGGGTGGGGCCCACGTGATTTCCGGGTGGGCCCACGTGATTTCCGGGTGGGGCCCACGTGATTTCCTGGTGGGGCCCACGTGATTTCCGGGTGGGGCCCACGTGATTTCCGGGTGGGGCCCACGTGATTTCCGGGTGGGGCCCACGTGATTTCCGGGTGGGGCCCACGTGATTTCCGGGTGGGGCCCACGTGATTTCCGGGTGGGGCCCACGTGATTTCCGGGTGGGTCCCACGTGATTTCCGGGTGGGGCCCACGTGATTTCCGCGTGGGGCCCACGTGATTTCCCCGTGGGGCCCACGTGATTTCCCCGTGGGGCCCACGTGATTTCCCCGTGGGGCCCACGTGATTTCCCCGTGGGGCCCACGTGATTTCCGGGTGGGGCCCACGTGATTTCCGGGTGGGGCCCACGTGATTTCCGGGTGGGGCCCACGTGATTTCCCCGTGGGGCCCACGTGATTTCCGGGTGGGGCCCACGTGATTTCCGGGTGGGGCCCACGTGATTTCCGGGTGGGGCCCACGTGATTTCCGGGTGGGGCCCACGTGATTTCCCCGTGGGGCCCACGTGATTTCCGGGTGGGGCCCACGTGTTTTCCGGGTGGGGCCCACGTGATTTCCCCGTGGGGCCCACGTGATTTCCGGGTGGGGCCCACGTGATTTCCGGGTGGGGCCCACGTGATTTCCCCGTGGGGCCCACGTGATTTCCCCGTGGGGCCCACGTGATTTCCGGGTGGGGCCCACGTGATTTCCGGGTGGGGCCCACGTGATTTCCCCGTGGGGCCCACGTGATTTCCGGGTGGGGCCCACGTGATTTCCGGGTGGGGCCCACGTGATTTCCGGGTGGGGCCCACGTGATTTCCGGGTGGGGCCCACGTGATTTCCGGGTGGGGCCCACGTGATTTCCGGGTGGGGCCCACGTGATTTCCCCGTGGGGCCCCCGTGATTTCCGGTTGGGGCCCACGTGATTTCCGGGTGGGGCCCACGTGATTTCCGGGTGGGGCCCACGTGATTTCCGGGTGGGGCCCACGTGATTTCCCCGTGGGGCCCACGTGATTTCCGGGTGGGGCCCACGTGATTTCCGGGTGGGGCCCACGTGATTTCCGGGTGGGGCCCACGTGATTTCCGGGTGGGGCCCACGTGATTTCCCCGTGGGGCCCACGTGATTTCCCCGTGGGGCCCACGTGATTTCCGGGTGGGGCCCACGTGATTTCCGGGTGGGGCCCACGTGATTTCCGGGTGGGGCCCACGTGATTTCCGGGTGGGGCCCACGTGATTTCCGGGTGGGGCCCACGTGATTTCCCCGTGGGGCCCACGTGATTTCCGGGTGGGGCCCACGTGATTTCCGGGTGGGGTCCACGTGATTTCCGGGTGGGGCCCACGTGATTTCCGGGTGGGGCCCACGTGATTTCCGGGTGGGGCCCACGTGATTTCCGGGTGGGGCCCACGTGATTTCCCCGTGGGGCCCACGTGATTTCCCCGTGGGGCCCACGTGATTTCCGGGTGGGGCCCACGTGATTTCCGGGTGGGGCCCACGTGATTTCCGGGTGGGGCCCACGTGATTTCCGGGTGGGGCCCACGCGATTTACCCGTGGGGCCCACGTGATTTCCGGGTGGGGCCCACGTGATTTCCGGGTGGGGCCCACGTGATTTCCGGGTGGGGCCCACGTGATTTCCGGGTGGGGCCCACGTGATTTCCGGGTGGGGCCCACGTGATTTCCGGGTGGGGCCCACGTGATTTCCGGGTGGGGCCCACGTGATTTCCGGGTGGGGCCCACGTGATTTCCCCGTGGGGCCCACGTGATTTCCCGGTGGGGCCCACGTGATTTCCGGGTGGGGCCCACGTGATTTCCCCGTGGGGCCCACGTGATTTCCGGATGGGGCCCACGTGATTTCCGGGTGGGGCCCACGTGATTTCCCCGTGGGGCCCACGTGATTTCCGGGTGGGGCCCACGTGATTTCCCCGTGGGGCCCACGTGATTTCCGGGTGGGGCCCACGTGATTTCCGGGTGGGGCCCACGTGATTTACCCGTGGGGCCCACGTGATTTCCGGGTGGGGCCCACGTGATTTCCGGGTGGGGCCCACGTGATTTCCGGGTGGGGCCCACGTGATTTCCGGGTGGGGCCCACGTGATTTCCGGGTGGGGCCCACGTGATTTCCGGGTGGGGCCCACGTGATTTCCGGGTGGGGCCCACGTGATTTCCGGGTGGGGCCCACGTGATTTCCGGGTGGGGCCCACGTGATTTCCGGGTGGGGCCCACGTGATTTCCGGGTGGGGCCCCCGTGATTTCCGGTTGGGGCCCCCGTGATTTCCGGGTGGGGCCCACGTGATTTCCGGGTGGGGCCCACGTGATTTCTGGGTGGGGCCCACGTGATTTCCGGGTGGGGCCCACGTGATTTCCGGGTGGGGCCCACGTGATTTCCGGGTGGGGCCCACGTGATTTCCGGGTGGGGCCCACGTGATTTCCGGGTGGGGCCCACGTGATTTCCCCGTGGGGCCCACGTGATTTCCGGGTGGGGCCCACGTGATTTCCGGGTGGGGCCCACGTGATTTCCCCGTGGGGCCCACGTGATTTCAGGGTGGGGCCCACGTGATTTCCGGGTGGGGCCCACGTGATTTCCGGGTGGGGCCCACGTGATTTCCGGGTGGCGCCCTCGTGATTTCCGGGTGGGGCCCACGTGATTTCCGGGTGGGGCCCACGTGATTTCCGGGTGGGGCCCACGTGATTTACCCGTGGGGCCCACGTGATTTCCCCGTGGGGCCCACGTGATTTCCGGGTGGGGCCCACGTGATTTCCGGGTGGGGCCCACGTGATTTCCGGGTGGGGCCCACGTGATTTCCGGGTGGGGCCCACGTGATTTCCGGGTGGGGCCCACGTGATTTCCGGGTGGGGCCCACGTGATTTCCGGGTGGGGCCCACGTGATTTCCGGGTGGGGCCCACGTGATTTCCGGGTGGGGCCCACGTGATATCCGGGTGGGGCCCACGTGATTTCCGGGTGGGGCCCACGTGATTTCCGGGTGGGGCCCACGTGATTTCCCCGTGGGGCCCACGTGATTTCCGGGTGGGGCCCACGTGATTTCCGGGTGGGGCCCACGTGATTTCCCGGTGGGGCCCACGTGATTTCCGGGTGGGGCCCACGTGATTTCCGGGTGGGGCCCACGTGATTTCCGGGTGGGGCCCACGTGATTTCCGGGTGGGGCCCACGTGATTTCCCCGTGGGGCCCACGTGATTTCCGGGTGGGGCCCACGTGATTTCCGGTTGGGGCCCACGTGATTTCCCCGTGGGGCCCACGTGATTTCCGGGTGGGGCCCACGTGATTTCCCCGTGGGGCCCACGTGATTTCCGGGTGGGGCCCACGTGATTTCCGGGTGGGGCCCACGTGATTTCCGGGTGGGGCCCACGTGATTTCCGGGTGGGGCCCACGTGATTTCCGGGTGGGGCCCACGTGATTTCCGGGTGGCGCCCACGTGATTTCCGGGTGGGGCCCACGTGATTTCCGGGTGGGGCCCACGTGATTTCCGGGTGGGGCCCACGTGATTTCCGGGTGGGGCCCACGTGATTTCCGGGTGGGGCCCACGTGATTTCCGGGAGGGGCCCACGTGATTTCCGGGTGGGGCCCACGTGATTTCCCCGTGGGGCCCACGTGATTTCCGGGTGGGGCCCACGTGATTTCCGGGTGGGGCCCACGTGATTTCCGGGTGGGGCCCACGTGATTTCCGGGTGGGGCCCACGTGATTTCCCCGTGGGGCCCACGTGATTTCCGGGTGGGGCCCACGTGATTTCCGGGTGGGGCCCACGTGATTTCCGGGTGGGGCCCACGTGATTTCCGGGTGGGGCCCACGCGATTTCCCCGTGGGGCCCACGTGATTTCCGGGTGGGGCCCACGTGATTTCCGGGTGGGGCCCACGTGATTTCCCCGTGGGGCCCACGTGATTTCCGGGTGGGGCCCACGTGATTTCCGGGTGGGGCCCACGTGATTTCCGGGTGGGGCCCACGTGATTTCCGGGTGGGGCCCACGTGATTTCCGGGTGGGGCCCACGTGATTTCCCCGTGGGGCCCACGTGATTTCCGGGTGGGGCCCACGTGATTTCCGGGTGGGGCCCACGTGATTTCCCCGTGGGGCCCACGTGATTTCCGGGTGGGGCCCACGTGATTTCCGGGTGGGGCCCACGTGATTTCCCCGTGGGGCCCACGTGATTTCAGGGTGGGGCCCACGTGATTTCCGGGTGGGGCCCACGTGATTTCCGGGTGGGGCCCACGTGATTTCCGGGTGGCGCCCTCGTGATTTCCGGGTGGGGCCCACGTGATTTCCGGGTGGGGCCCACGTGATTTCCGGGTGGGGCCCACGTGATTTACCCGTGGGGCCCACGTGATTTCCCCGTGGGGCCCACGTGATTTCCGGGTGGGGCCCACGTGATTTCCGGGTGGGGCCCACGTGATTTCCGGGTGGGGCCCACGTGATTTCCGGGTGGGGCCCACGTGATTTCCGGGTGGGGCCCACGTGATTTCCGGGTGGGGCCCACGTGATTTCCGGGTGGGGCCCACGTGATTTCCGGGTGGGGCCCACGTGATTTCCGGGTGGGGCCCACGTGATTTCCGGGTGGGGCCCACGTGATATCCGGGTGGGGCCCACGTGATTTCCGGGTGGGGCCCACGTGATTTCCGGGTGGGGCCCACGTGATTTCCGGGTGGGGCCCACGTGATTTCCGGGTGGGGCCCACGTGATTTCCGGGTGGGGCCCACGTGATTTCCCGGTGGGGCCCACGTGATTTCCCGGTGGGGCCCACGTGATTTCCGGGTGGGGCCCACGTGATTTCCGGGTGGGGCCCACGTGATTTCCGGGTGGGGCCCACGTGATTTCCCCGTGGGGCCCACGTGATTTCCCCGTGGGGCCCACGTGATTTCCGGGTGGGGCCCACGTGATTTCCCCGTGGGGCCCACGTGATTTCCCCGTGGGGCCCACGTGATTTCCGGGTGGGGCCCACGTGATTTCCGGGTGGGGCCCACGTGATTTCCGGGTGGGGCCCACGTGATTTCCGGGTGGGGCCCACGTGATTTCCGGGTGGGGCCCACGTGATTTCCGGGTGGGGCCCACGTGATTTCCGGGTGGGGCCCACGTGATTTCCGGGTGGCGCCCACGTGATTTCCGGGTGGGGCCCACGTGATTTCCGGGTGGGGCCCACGTGATTTCCGGGTGGGGCCCACGTGATTTCCGGGTGGGGCCCACGTGATTTCCCCGTGGGGCCCACGTGATTTCCGGGTGGGGCCCACGTGATTTCCGGGTGGGGCCCACGTGATTTCCGGGTGGGGCCCACGTGATTTCCGGGTGGGGCCCACGTGATTTCCGGGTGGGGCCCACGTGATTTCCGGGTGGGGCCCACGTGATTTCCGGGTGGGGCCCACGTGATTTCCCCGTGGGGCCCACGTGATTTCCGGGTGGGGCCCACGCGATTTCCGGGTGGGGCCCACGTGATTTCCGGGTGGGGCCCACGTGATTTCCCCGTGGGGCCCACGCGATTTCCGGGTGGGGCCCACGTGATTTCCGGGTGGGGCCCACGTGATTTCCGGGTGGGGCCCACGTGATTTCCCCGTGGGGCCCACGTGATTTCCGGGTGGGGCCCACGTGATTTCCCCGTGGGGCCCACGTGATTTCCGGGTGGGGCCCACGTGATTTACGGGTGGGGCCCACGTGATTTCCC
This sequence comes from Ovis canadensis, assembly GCF_042477335.2. Classification (NCBI taxonomy): domain Eukaryota; kingdom Metazoa; phylum Chordata; class Mammalia; order Artiodactyla; family Bovidae; genus Ovis; species Ovis canadensis. Next base: position 13,721,927 of record NC_091263.1, read on the forward strand.
CGTGGGGCCCACGTGATTTCCGGGTGGGGCCCACGTGATTTCCGGGTGGGGCCCACGTGATTTACGGGTGGGGCCCACGTGATTTCCCCGTGGGGCCCACGTGATTTCCGGGTGGGGCCCACGTGATTTCCGGGTGGGGCCCACGTGATTTCCCCGTGGGGCCCACGTGATTTCCGGGTGGGGCCCACGTGATTTCCCCGTGGGGCCCACGTGATTTCCGGGTGGGGCCCACGTGATTTCCGGGTGGGGCCCACGTGATTTACCCGTGGGGCCCACGTGATTTCCCCATGGGGCCCACGTGATTTCCCCGTGGGGCCCACGTGATTTCCCCGTGGGGCCCACGTGATTTCCGGGTGGGGCCCACGTGATTTCCGGGTGGGGCCCACGTGATTTCCGGGTGGGGCCCACGTGATTTCCGGGTGGGGCCCACGTGATTTCCGGGTGGGGCCCACGTGATTTCCGGGTGGGGCCCACGTGATTTCCCCGTGGGGCCCACGTGATTTCCGGGTGGGGCCCACGTGATTTCCGGGTGGGGCCCACGTGATTTCCGGGTGGGGCCCACGTGATTTCCCCGTGGGGCCCACGTGATTTCCGGGTGGGGCCCACGTGATTTCCGGGTGGGGCCCACGTGATTTCCCCGTGGGGCCCACGTGATTTCCGGGTGGGGCCCACGTGATTTCCGGGTGGGGCCCACGTGATTTCCCCGTGGGGCCCACGTGATTTCCGGGTGGGGCCCACGTGATTTCCGGGTGGGCCCACGTGATTTCCGGGTGGGGCCCACGTGATTTCCTGGTGGGGCCCACGTGATTTCCGGGTGGGGCCCACGTGATTTCCGGGTGGGGCCCACGTGATTTCCGGGTGGGGCCCACGTGATTTCCGGGTGGGGCCCACGTGATTTCCGGGTGGGGCCCACGTGATTTCCGGGTGGGTCCCACGTGATTTCCGGGTGGGGCCCACGTGATTTCCGCGTGGGGCCCACGTGATTTCCCCGTGGGGCCCACGTGATTTCCCCGTGGGGCCCACGTGATTTCCCCGTGGGGCCCACGTGATTTCCCCGTGGGGCCCACGTGATTTCCGGGTGGGGCCCACGTGATTTCCGGGTGGGGCCCACGTGATTTCCGGGTGGGGCCCACGTGATTTCCCCGTGGGGCCCACGTGATTTCCGGGTGGGGCCCACGTGATTTCCGGGTGGGGCCCACGTGATTTCCGGGTGGGGCCCACGTGATTTCCGGGTGGGGCCCACGTGATTTCCCCGTGGGGCCCACGTGATTTCCGGGTGGGGCCCACGTGTTTTCCGGGTGGGGCCCACGTGATTTCCCCGTGGGGCCCACGTGATTTCCGGGTGGGGCCCACGTGATTTCCGGGTGGGGCCCACGTGATTTCCCCGTGGGGCCCACGTGATTTCCCCGTGGGGCCCACGTGATTTCCGGGTGGGGCCCACGTGATTTCCGGGTGGGGCCCACGTGATTTCCCCGTGGGGCCCACGTGATTTCCGGGTGGGGCCCACGTGATTTCCGGGTGGGGCCCACGTGATTTCCGGGTGGGGCCCACGTGATTTCCGGGTGGGGCCCACGTGATTTCCGGGTGGGGCCCACGTGATTTCCGGGTGGGGCCCACGTGATTTCCCCGTGGGGCCCCCGTGATTTCCGGTTGGGGCCCACGTGATTTCCGGGTGGGGCCCACGTGATTTCCGGGTGGGGCCCACGTGATTTCCGGGTGGGGCCCACGTGATTTCCCCGTGGGGCCCACGTGATTTCCGGGTGGGGCCCACGTGATTTCCGGGTGGGGCCCACGTGATTTCCGGGTGGGGCCCACGTGATTTCCGGGTGGGGCCCACGTGATTTCCCCGTGGGGCCCACGTGATTTCCCCGTGGGGCCCACGTGATTTCCGGGTGGGGCCCACGTGATTTCCGGGTGGGGCCCACGTGATTTCCGGGTGGGGCCCACGTGATTTCCGGGTGGGGCCCACGTGATTTCCGGGTGGGGCCCACGTGATTTCCCCGTGGGGCCCACGTGATTTCCGGGTGGGGCCCACGTGATTTCCGGGTGGGGTCCACGTGATTTCCGGGTGGGGCCCACGTGATTTCCGGGTGGGGCCCACGTGATTTCCGGGTGGGGCCCACGTGATTTCCCCGTGGGGCCCACGTGATTTCCGGGTGGGGCCCACGTGATTTCCGGGTGGGGCCCACGTGATTTCCGGGTGGGGCCCACGTGATTTCCGGGTGGGGCCCACGTGATTTCCGGGTGGGGCCCACGTGATTTCCGGGTGGGGCCCACGTGATTTCCCCGTGGGGCCCACGTGATTTCCGGGTGGGGCCCACGTGATTTCCGGGTGGGGCCCACGTGATTTCCGGGTGGGGCCCACGTGATTTCCGGGTGGGGCCCACGTGATTTCCGGGTGGGGCCCACGTGATTTCCCCGTGGGGCCCCCGTGATTTCCGGTTGGGGCCCACGTGATTTCCGGGTGGGGCCCACGTGATTTCCGGGTGGGGCCCACGTGATTTCCGGGTGGGGCCCACGTGATTTCCCCGTGGGGCCCACGTGATTTCCGGGTGGGGCCCACGTGATTTCCGGGTGGGGCCCACGTGATTTCCGGGTGGGGCCCACGTGATTTCCGGGTGGGGCCCACGTGATTTCCGGGTGGGGCCCACGTGATTTCCGGGTGGGGCCCACGTGATTTCCGGGTGGGGCCCACGTGATTTCCGGGTGGGGCCCACGTGATTTCCGGGTGGGGCCCACGTGATTTCCGGGTGGGGCCCACGTGATTTCCGGGTGGGGCCCACGTGATTTCCCCGTGGGGCCCACGTGATTTCCGGGTGGGGCCCACGTGATTTCCGGGTGGGGCCCACGTGATTTCCCCGTGGGGCCCGCGTGATTTCCGGGTGGGGCCCACGTGATTTCCGGGTGGGGCCCACGTGATTTCCGGGTGGGGCCCACGTGATTTCCGGGTGGGGCCCACGTGATTTCCGGGTGGGGCCCACGTGATTTCCGGGTGGCGCCCTCGTGATTTCCAGGTGGGGCCCACGTGATTTCCGGGTGGGGCCCACGTGATTTCCGGGTGGGGCCCACGTGATTTACCCGTGGGGCCCACGTGATTTCCCCGTGGGGCCCACGTGATTTCCGGGTGGGGCCCACGTGATTTCCGGGTGGGGCCCACGTGATTTCCGGGTGGGGCCCACGTGATTTCCGGGTGGGGCCCACGTGATTTCCCCGTGGGGCCCACGTGATTTCCGGGTGGGGCCCACGTGATTTCCGGGTGGGGCCCACGTGATTTCCGGGTGGGGCCCACGTGATTTCCCCGTGGGGCCCACGTGATTTCCGGGTGGGGCCCACGTGATTTCCGGGTGGGGCCCACGTGATTTCCGGGTGGGGCCCACGTGATTTCCGGGTGGGGCCCACGTGATTTCCGGGTGGGGCCCACGTGATTTCCGGTTGGGGCCCACGTGATTTCCGGGTGGGGCCCACGTGATTTCCGGGAGGGGCCCACGTGATTTCCGGGTGGGGCCCACGTGATTTCCCCGTGGGGCCCACGTGATTTTCGGGTGGGGCCCACGTGATTTCCGGGTGGGGCCCACGTGATTTCCGGGTGGGGCCCACGTGATTTCCGGGTGGGGCCCACGTGATATCCGGGTGGGGCCCACGTGATTTCCGGGTGGGGCCCACGTGATTTCCGGGTGGGGCCCACGTGATTTCCCCGTGGGGCCCACGTGATTTCCGGGTGGGGCCCACGTGATTTCCCCGTGGGGCCCACGTGATTTCCGGGTGGGGCCCACGTGATTTCTGGGTGGGGCCCACGTGATTTCGCCGTGGGGCCCACGTGATTTCCGGTTGGGGCCCACGTGATTTCTGGTTGGGGCCCACGTGATTTCCGGGTGGGGCCCACGTGATTTCCGGGTGGGGCCCACGTGATTTGCCCGTGGGGCCCACGTGATTTCCGGGTGGGGCCCACGTGATTTCCGGGTGGGGCCCACGTGATTTCCGGGTGGGGCCCACGTGATTTCCGGGTGGGGCCCACGTGATTTCCGGGTGGGGCCCACGTGATTTCCCCGTGGGGCCCACGTGATTTCCGGGTGGGGCCCACGTGATTTCCGGGTGGGGCCCACGTGATTTCCGGGTGGCGCCCACGTGATTTCCGGGTGGGGCCCACGTGATTTCCGGGTGGGGCCCACGTGATTTCCGGGTGGGGCCCACGTGATTTACCCGTGGGGCCCACGTGATTTCCGGGTGGGGCCCACGTGATTTCCCCGTGGGGCCCACGTGATTTCCGGGTGGGGCCCACGTGATTTCCGGGTGGGGCCCACGTGATTTCCCCGTGGGGCCCACGTGATTTCCGGGTCGGGCCCACGTGATTTCCCCGTGGGGCCCACGTGATTTCCCCGTGGGGCCCACGTGATTTCCGGGTGGGGCCCACGTGATTTCCGGGTGGGGCCCACGTGATTTCCCCGTGGGGCCCACGTGATTTCCGGGTGGGGCCCACGTGATTTCCCGGTGGGGCCCACGTGATTTCCCCGTGGGGCCCACGTGATTTCCCCGTGGGGCCCACGTGATTTCCCGGTGGGGCCCACGTGATTTCCGGGTGGGGCCCACGTGATTTCCGGGTGGGGCCCACGTGCTTTCCGGGTGGGGCCCACGTGATTTCCGGGTGGGGCCCACGTGATTTCCGGGTGGGGCCCACGTGATTTCCGGGTGGGGCCCACGTGATTTCCGGGTGGGGCCCACGTGATTTCCCCGTGGGGCCCACGTGATTTCCGGTTGGGGCCCACGTGATTTCCGGGTGGGGCCCACGTGATTTCCGGGTGGGGCCCACGTGATATCCGGGTGGGGCCCACGTGATTTCCCCGTGGGGCCCACGTGATTTCCGGGTGGGGCCCACGTGATTTCCGGGTGGGGCCCACGTGATTTCCGGGTGGGGCCCACGTGATTTCCGGGTGGGGCCCACGTGATTTCCCCGTGGGGCCCACGTGATTTCCGGGTGGGGCCCACGTGATTTCCGGGTGGGGCCCACGTGATTTCCGGGTGGGGCCCACGTGATTTCCGGGTGGGGCCCACGTGATTTCCGGGTGGGGCCCACGTGATTTCCGGGTGGGGCCCACGTGATTTCCCCGTGGGGCCCACGTGATTTCCGGGTGGGGCCCACGTGATTTCCGGGTGGGGCCCACGTGATTTCCCCGTGGGGCCCACGTGATTTCCGGGTGGGGCCCACGTGATTTCCGGGTGGGGCCCACGTGATTTCCGGGTGGGGCCCACGTGATTTCCGGGTGGGGCCCACGTGATTTCCGGGTGGGGCCCACGTGATTTCCGGGTGGCGCCCACGTGATTTCCGGGTGGGGCCCACGTGATTTCCGGGTGGGGCCCACGTGATTTCCGGGTGGGGCCCACGTGATTTACCCGTGGGGCCCACGTGATTTCCCCGTGGGGCCCACGTGATTTCTGGGTGGGGCCCACGTGATTTCCGGGTGGGGCCCACGTGATTTCCGGGTGGGGCCCACGTGATTTCCGGGTGGGGCCCACGTGATTTCCGGGTGGGGCCCACGTGATTTCCGGGTGGGGCCCACGTGATTTCCGGGTGGGGCCCACGTGATTTCCGGGTGGGGCCCACGTGATTTCCCCGTGGGGCCCACGTGATTTCCGGGTGGGGCCCACGTGATTTCCGGGTGGGGCCCACGTGATTTCCGGGTGGGGCCCACGTGATTTCCGGGTGGGGCCCACGTGATATCCGGGTGGGGCCCACGTGATTTCCGGGTGGGGCCCACGTGATTTCCGGGTGGGGCCCACGTGATTTCCCCGTGGGGCCCACGTGATTTCCGGGTGGGGCCCACGTGATTTCCGGGTGGGGCCCACGTGATTTCCCCGTGGGGCCCACGTGATTTCCGGGTGGGGACCACGTGATTTCCGGGTGGGGCCCACGTGATTTCCGGGTGGGGCCCACGTGATTTCCGGGTGGGGCCCACGTGATTTCCGGGTGGGGCCCACGTGATTTCCCCGTGGGGCCCACGTGATTTCCGGGTGGGGCCCACGTGATTTCCGGGTGGGGCCCACGTGATTCCCGGGTGGGGCCCACGTGATTTCCCCGTGGGGCCCACGTGATTTCCGGGTGGGGCCCACGTGATTTCCGGGTGGGGCCCACGTGATTTCCCCGTGGGGCCCACGTGATTTCCGGGTGGGGCCCACGTGATTTCCGGGTGGGGCCCACGTGATTTCCCCGTGGGGCCCACGTGATTTCCGGGTGGGGCCCACGTGATTTCCGGGTGGGGCCCACGTGATTTCCGGGTGGGGCCCACGTGATTTCCCCGTGGGGCCCACGTGATTTCCGGGTGGGGCCCACGTGATTTCCGGGTGGGGCCCACGTGATTTCCGGGTGGGGCCCACGTGATTTCCGGGTGGGGCCCACGTGATTTCCGGGTGGGGCCCACGTGATTTCGGGTGGGGCCCACGTGATTTCCGGGTGGGGCCCACGTGATTTCCGGGTGGGGCCCACGTGATTTTCCCGTGGGGCCCACGTGATTTCCGGGTGGGGCCCACGTGATTTCCCCGTGGGGCCCACGTGATTTCCGGGTGGGGCCCACATGATTTCCGGGTGGGGCCCACGTGATTTCCCCGTGGGGCCCACGTGATTTCCGGGTGGGGCCCACGTGATTTCCGGGTGGGGCCCACGTGATTTCCGGGTGGGGCCCACGTGATTTCCGGGTGGGGCCCACGTGATTTCCGGGTGGGGCCCACGTGATTTCCGGGTGGGGCCCACGTGATTTCCGGGTGGGGCCCACGTGATTTCCCCGTGGGGCCCACGTGATTTCCGGGTGGGGCCCACGTGATTTCCGGGTGGGGCCCACGTGATTTCCGGGTGGGGCCCACGTGATTTCCGGGTGGGGCCCACGTGATTTCCGGGTGGGGCCCACGTGATTTCCGGGTGGGGCCCACGTGATTTCCGGGTGGGACCCACGTGATTTCCGGGTGGGGCCCACGTGATTTCCCCGTGGGGCCCACGTGATTTCCCCGTGGGGCCCACGTGATTTCCGGGTGGGGCCCACGTGATTTCCGGGTGGGGCCCACGTGATTTCCGGGTGGGGCCCACGTGATTTCCCCGTGGGGCCCACGTGATTTCCGGGTGGGGCCCACGTGATTTCCGGGTGGGGCCCACGTGATTTCCGGGTGGGGCCCACGTGATTTCCGGGTGGGGCCCACGTGATTTCCGGGTGGGGCCCACGTGATTTCCGGGTGGGGCCCACGTGATTTCCGGGTGGGGCCCACGTGATTTCCCCGTGGGGCCCACGTGATTTCCGGGTGGGGCCCACGTGATTTCCGGGTGGGGCCCACGTGATTTCCGGGTGGGGCCCACGTGATTTCCGGGTGGGGCCCACGTGATTTCCGGGTGGGGCCCACGTGATTTCCGGGTGGGGCCCACGTGATTTCCGGGTGGGGCCCACGTGATTTCCGGGTGGGGCCCACGTGATTTCCGGGTGGGGCCCACGTGATTTCCGGGTGGGGCCCACGTGATTTCCGGGTGGGGCCCACGTGATTTCCGGTTGGGGCCCACGTGATTTCCGGGTGGGGCCCACGTGATTTCCGGGTGGGGCCCACGTGATTTACGGGTGGGGCCCACGTGATTTCCTGGTGGGGCCCACGTGATTTCCGGGTGGGGCCCACGTGATTTCCGGGTGGGGCCCACGTGATTTCCGGGCGGGGCCCACGTGATTTCCGGGCGGGGCCCACGTGATTTCCCCGTGGGGCCCACGTGATTTCCGGGTGGGGCCCACGTGATTTCCGGGTGGGGCCCACGTGATTTCCGGGTGGGGCCCACGTGATTTCCCCGTGGGGCCCACGTGATTTCCAGGTGGGGCCCACGTGATTTCCGGGTGGGGCCCACGTGATTTCCCCGTGGGGCCCACGTGATTTCCGGGTGGGGCCCACGTGATTTCCAGGTGGGGCCCACGTGATTTCCGGGTGGGGCCCACGTGATTTCCGGGTGGGACCCACGTGATTTCCGGGTGGGGCCCACGTGATTTCCGGGTGGGGCCCACGTGATTTCCGGGTGGGGCCCACGTGATTTCCGGGTGGCGCCCACGTGATTTCCGGGTGGGGCTCACGTGATTTCCGGGTGGGGCCCACGTGATTTCCGGGTGGGGCCCACGTGATTTACCCGTGGGGCCCACGTGATTTCCCCGTGGGGCCCACGTGATTTCCGGGTGGGGCCCACGTGATTTCCGGTTGGGGCCCACGTGATTTCAGGGTGGGGCCCACGTGATTTCCGGGTGGGGCCCACGTGATTTCCGTGTGGGGCCCACGTGATTTCCGGGTGGGGCCCACGTGATTTCCGGGTGGGGCCCACGTGATTTCCCCGTGGGGCCCACGTGATTTCCGGGTGGGGCCCACGTGATTTCCGGGTGGGGCCCACGTGATTTCCCCGTGGGGCCCACGTGATTTCCGGGTGGGGCCCACGTGATTTCCGGGTGGGGCCCACGTGATTTCCGGGTGGGGCCCACGTGATTTCCGGGTGGGGCCCACGTGATTTCCGGGTGGCGCCCACGTGATTTCCGGGTGGGGCCCACGTGATTTCCGGGTGGGGCCCACGTGATTTCCGGGTGGGGCCCACGTGATTTCCGGGTGGGGCCCACGTGATTTCGGGTGGGGCCCACGTGATTTCCGGGTGGGGCCCACGTGATTTCCGGGTGGGGCCCACGTGATTTCCGGGTGGGGCCCACGTGATTTCCGGGTGGGGCCCACGTGATTTCCGGGTGGCGCCCACGTGATTTCCGGGTGGGGCCCACGTGATTTCCGGGTGGGGCCCACGTGATTTCCGGGTGGGGCCCACGTGATTTCCGGGTGGGGCCCACGTGATTTCGGGTGGGGCCCACGTGATTTCCGGGTGGGGCCCACGTGATTTCCGGGTGGGGCCCACGTGATTTCCCCGTGGGGCCCACGTGATTTCCGGGTGGGGCCCGCGTGATTTCCGGGTGGGGCCCACGTGATTTCCGGGTGGGGCCCACGTGATTTCCGGGTGGGGCCCACGTGATTTCCGGGTGGGGCCCACGTGATTTCCGGGTGGGGCCCACGTGATTTCCGGGTGGGGCCCACGTGATTTCCGGGTGGGGCCCACGTGATTTCCGGGTGGGGCCCACGTGATTTCCGGGTGGGGCCCACGTGATTTCCGGGTGGGACCCACGTGATTTCCGGGTGGGGCCCACGTGATTTCCGGGTGGGGCCCACGTGATTTCCGGGTGGGGCCCACGTGATTTCCGGGTGGCGCCCACGTGATTTCCGGGTGGGGCTCACGTGATTTCCGGGTGGGGCCCACGTGATTTCCGGGTGGGGCCCACGTGATTTACCCGTGGGGCCCACGTGATTTCCCCGTGGGGCCCACGTGATTTCCGGGTGGGGCCCACGTGATTTCCGGTTGGGGCCCACGTGATTTCCGGGTGGGGCCCACGTGATTTCCGGGTGGGGCCCACGTGATTTCCGGGTGGGGCCCACGTGATTTCCGGGTGGGGCCCACGTGATTTCCGGGTGGGGCCCACGTGATTTCCGGGTGGGGCCCACGTGATTTCCGGGTGGGGCCCACGTGATTTCCCCGTGGGGCCCACGTGATTTCCGGGTGGGGCCCACGTGATTTCCGGGTGGGGCCCACGTGATTTCCCCGTGGGGCCCACGTGATTTCCGGGTGGGGCCCACGTGATTTCCGGGTGGGGCCCACGTGATTTCCGGGTGGGGCCCACGTGATTTCCGGGTGGGGCCCACGTGATATCCGGGTGGGGCCCACGTGATTTCCGGGTGGGGCCCACGTGATTTCCGGGTGGGGCCCACGTGATTTCCCCGTGGGGCCCACGTGATTTCCGGGTGGGGCCCACGTGATTTCCGGGTGGGGCCCACGTGATTTCCCCGTGGGGCCCACGTGATTTCCGGGTGGGGCCCACGTGATTTCCGGGTGGGGCCCACGTGATTTCCGGGTGGGGCCCACGTGATTTCCGGGTGGGGCCCACGTGATTTCCGGGTGGGGCCCACGTGATTTCCCCGTGGGGCCCACGTGATTTCCGGGTGGGGCCCACGTGATTTCCGGGTGGGGCCCACGTGATTTCCGGGTGGGGCCCGCGTGATTTCCGGGTGGGGCCCACGTGATTTCCGGGTGGGGCCCACGTGATTTCCGGGTGGGGCCCACGTGATTTCCGGGTGGGGCCCACGTGATTTCCGGGTGGGGCCCACGTGATTTCCGGGTGGGGCCCACGTGATTTCCGGGTGGGGCCCACGTGATTTCCGGGTGGGGCCCACGTGATTTCCGGGTGGGGCCCACGTGATTTCCGGGTGGGGCCCACGTGATTTCCGGGTGGGGCCCACGTGATTTCCGGGTGGGACCCACGTGATTTCCGGGTGGGGCCCACGTGATTTCCCCGTGGGGCCCACGTGATTTCCGGGTGGGGCCCACGTGATTTCCGGGTGGGGCCCACGTGATTTCCGGGTGGGGCCCACGTGATTTCCCCGTGGGGCCCACGTGATTTCCCCGTGGGGCCCACGTGATTTCCGGGTGGGGCCCACGTGATTTCCGGGTGGGGCCCACGTGATTTCCGGGTGGGGCCCACGTGATTTCCCCGTGGGGCCCACGTGATTTCCGGGTGGGGCCCACGTGATTTCCGGGTGGGGCCCACGTGATTTCCGGGTGGGGCCCACGTGATTTCCCCGTGGGGCCCACGTGATTTCCGGGTGGGGCCCGCGTGATTTCCGGGTGGGGCCCACGTGATTTCCGGGTGGGGCCCACGTGATTTCCGGGTGGGGCCCACGTGATTTCCGGGTGGGGCCCACGTGATTTCCGGGTGGGGCCCACGTGATTTCCGGGTGGGGCCCACGTGATTTCCGGGTGGGGCCCACGTGATTTCCGGGTGGGGCCCACGTGATTTCCGGGTGGGGCCCACGTGATTTCCGGGTGGGGCCCACGTGATTTCCGGGTGGGGCCCACGTGATTTCCGGGTGGGGCCCACGTGATTTCCGGGTGGGGCCCACGTGATTTCCGGGTGGGGCCCACGTGATTTCCGGGTGGGGCCCACGTGATTTCCCCGTGGGGCCCACGTGATTTCCGGGTGGGGCCCACGTGATTTCCGGGTGGGGCCCACGTGATTTCCGGGTGGGGCCCACGTGATTTCCCCGTGGGGCCCACGTGATTTCCGGGTGGGGCCCACGTGATTTCCGGGTGGGGCCCACGTGATTTCCCCGTGGGGCCCACGTGATTTCCGGGTGGGGCCCACGTGATTTCCGGGTGGGGCCCACGTGATTTCCGGGTGGGGCCCACGTGATTTCCGGGTGGGACCCACGTGATTTCCGGGTGGGGCCCACGTGATTTCCGGGTGGGGCCCACGTGATTTCCGGGTGGGGCCCACGTGACTTCCGGGTGGCGCCCACGTGATTTCCGGGTGGGGCTCACGTGATTTCCGGGTGGGGCCCACGTGATTTCCGGGTGGGGCCCACGTGATTTACCCGTGGGGCCCACGTGATTTCCCCGTGGGGCCCACGTGATTTCCGGGTGGGGCCCACGTGATTTCCGGTTGGGGCCCACGTGATTTCCGGGTGGGGCCCACGTGATTTCCGGGTGGGGCCCACGTGATTTCCGGGTGGGGCCCACGTGATTTCCGGGTGGGGCCCACGTGATTTCCGGGTGGGGCCCACGTGATTTCCGGGTGGGGCCCACGTGATTTCCGGGTGGGGCCCACGTGATTTCCCCGTGGGGCCCACGTGATTTCCGGGTGGGGCCCACGTGATTTCCGGGTGGGGCCCACGTGATTTCCGGGTGGGGCCCACGTGATTTCCGGGTGGGGCCCACGTGATTTCCCCGTGGGGCCCACGTGATTTCCGGGTGGGGCCCACGTGATTTCCGGGTGGGGCCCACGTGATTTCCGGGTGGGGCCCACGTGATTTCCGGGTGGGGCCCACGTGATTTCCGGGTGGGGCCCACGTGATTTCCGGGTGGGGCCCACGTGATTTCCGGGTGGGGCCCACGTGATTTCCCCGTGGGGCCCACGTGATTTCCGGGTGGGGCCCACGTGATTTCCGGGTGGGGCCCACGTGATTTCCCCGTGGGGCCCACGTGATTTCCGGGTGGGGCCCACGTGATTTCCGGGTGGGGCCCACGTGATTTCCGGGTGGGGCCCACGTGATTTCCGGGTGGGGCCCACGTGATATCCGGGTGGGGCCCACGTGATTTCCGGGTGGGGCCCACGTGATTTCCGGGTGGGGCCCACGTGATTTCCCCGTGGGGCCCACGTGATTTCCGGGTGGGGCCCACGTGATTTCCGGGTGGGGCCCACGTGATTTCCCCGTGGGGCCCACGTGATTTCCGGGTGGGGCCCACGTGATTTCCGGGTGGGGCCCACGTGATTTCCGGGTGGGGCCCACGTGATTTCCGGGTGGGGCCCACGTGATTTCCGGGTGGGGCCCACGTGATTTCCCCGTGGGGCCCACGTGATTTCCGGGTGGGGCCCACGTGATTTCCGGGTGGGGCCCACGTGATTCCCGGGTGGGGCCCACGTGATTTCCCCGTGGGGCCCACGTGATTTCCGGGTGGGGCCCACGTGATTTCCGGGTGGGGCCCACGTGATTTCCCCGTGGGGCCCACGTGATTTCCGGGTGGGGCCCACGTGATTTCCGGGTGGGGCCCACGTGATTTCCCCGTGGGGCCCACGTGATTTCCGAGTGGGGCCCACGTGATTTCCGGGTGGGGCCCACGTGATTTCCGGGTGGGGCCCACGTGATTTCCGGGTGGGGCCCACGTGATTTCCGGGTGGCGCCCACGTGATTTCCGGGTGGGGCCCACGTGATTTCCGGGTGGGGCCCACGTGATTTCCGGGTGGGGCCCACGTGATTTCCGGGTGGGGCCCACGTGATTTCGGGTGGGGCCCACGTGATTTCCGGGTGGGGCCCACGTGATTTCCGGGTGGGGCCCACGTGATTTTCCCGTGGGGCCCACGTGATTTCCGGGTGGGGCCCACGTGATTTCCCCGTGGGGCCCACGTGATTTCCGGGTGGGGCCCACATGATTTCCGGGTGGGGCCCACGTGATTTCCCCGTGGGGCCCACGTGATTTCCGGGTGGGGCCCACGTGATTTCCCCGTGGGGCCCACGTGATTTCCGGGTGGGGCCCACGTGATTTCCGGGTGGGGCCCACGTGATTTCCGGGTGGGGCCCACGTGATTTCCGGGTGGGGCCCACGTGATTTCCGGGTGGGGCCCACGTGATTTCCCCGTGGGGCCCACGTGATTTCCGGGTGGGGCCCACGTGATTTCCGGGTGGGGCCCACGTGATTTCCGGGTGGGGCCCACGTGATTTCCGGGTGGGGCCCACGTGATTTCCGGGTGGGGCCCACGTGATTTCCGGGTGGGGCCCACGTGATTTCCGGGTGGGGCCCACGTGATTTCCGGGTGGGACCCACGTGATTTCCGGGTGGGGCCCACGTGATTTCCGGGTGGGGCCCACGTGATTTCCCCGTGGGGCCCACGTGACTTCCGGGTGGGGCCCACGTGATTTCCGGGTGGGGCCCACGTGATTTCCGGGTGGGGCCCACGTGATTTCCGGGTGGGGCCCACGTGATTTCCGGGTGGGGCCCACGTGATTTCCGGGTGGGGCCCACGTGATTTCCGGGTGGGGCCCACGTGATTTCCGGGTGGGGCCCACGTGATTTCCGGGTGGGGCCCACGTGATTTCCGGGTGGGGCCCACGTGATTTCCGGGTGGGGCCCACGTGATTTCCGGGTGGGGCCCACGTGATTTCCGGGTGGGGCCCACGTGATTTCCGGGTGGGGCCCACGTGATTTCCGGGTGGGGCCCACGTGATTTCCCGGGCGGGGCCCACGTGATTTCCGGGTGGGGCCCACGTGATTTCCGGGCGGGGCCCACGTGATTTCCGGGCGGGGCCCACGTGATTTCCGGGCGGGGCCCACGTGATTTCCGGGCGGGGCCCACGTGATTTCCCCGTGGGGCCCACGTTATTTCCCCGTGGGGCCCACGTGATTTCCGGGTGGGGCCCACGTGATTTCCGGGTGGGGCCCACGTGATTTCCCCGTGGGGCCCACGTGATTTCCGGGTGGGGCCCAAGTGATTTCCGGGTGGGGCCCACGTGATTTCCCCGTGGGGCCCACGTGATTTCCGGGTGGGGCCCACGTGATTTCCGGGTGGGGCCCACGTGATTTCCGGGTGGGGCCCACGTGATTTCCGGGTGGGACCCACGTGATTTCCGGGTGGGGCCCACGTGATTTCCGGGTGGGGCCCACGTGATTTCCGGGTGGGGCCCACGTGATTTCCGGGTGGCGCCCACGTGATTTCCGGGTGGGGCTCACGTGATTTCCGGGTGGGGCCCACGTGATTTCCGGGTGGGGCCCATGTGATTTACCCGTGGGGCCCACGTGATTTCCCCGTGGGGCCCACGTGATTTCCGGGTGGGGCCCACGTGATTTCCGGTTGGGGCCCACGTGATTTCCGGGTGGGGCCCACGTGATTTCCGGGTGGGGCCCACGTGATTTCCGGGTGGGGCCCACGTGATTTCCGGGTGGGGCCCACGTGATTTCCGGGTGGGGCCCACGTGATTTCCCCGTGGGGCCCACGTGATTTCCGGGTGGGGCCCACGTGATTTCCAGGTGGGGCCCACGTGATTTCCCCGTGGGGCCCACGTGATTTCCGGGTGGGGCCCACGTGATTTCCGGGTGGGGCCCACGTGATTTCCGGGTGGGGCCCACGTGATTTCCGGGTGGGGCCCACGTGATTTCCGGGTGGCGCCCACGTGATTTCCGGGTGGGGCCCACGTGATTTCCGGGTGGGGCCCACGTGATTTCCGGGTGGGGCCCACGTGATTTCCGGGTGGGGCCCACGTGATTTCCGGGTGGGGCCCACGTGATTTCGGGTGGGGCCCACGTGATTTCCGGGTGGGGCCCACGTGATTTCCGGGTGGGGCCCACGTGATTTCCCCGTGGGGCCCACGTGATTTCCGGGTGGGGCCCACGTGATTTCCCCGTGGGGCCCACGTGATTTCCGGGTGGGGCCCACGTGATTTCCGGGTGGGGCCCACGTGATTTCCCCGTGGGGTCCACGTGATTTCCGGGTGGGGCCCACGTGATTTCCGGGTGGGGCCCACGTGATTTCCGGGTGGGGCCCACGTGATTTCCGGGTGGGGCCCACGTGATTTCCGGGTGGGGCCCACGTGATTTCCGGGTGGGGCCCACGTGATTTCCGGGTGGGGCCCACGTGATTTCCCCGTGGGGCCCACGTGATTTCCGGGTGGGGCCCACGTGATTTCCGGGTGGGGCCCACGTGATTTCCGGGTGGGGCCCACGTGATTTCCGGGTGGGGCCCACGTGATTTCCGGGTGGGACCCACGTGATTTCCGGGTGGGGCCCACGTGATTTCCCCGTGGGGCCCACGTGATTTCCCCGTGGGGCCCACGTGATTTCCGGGTGGGGCCCACGTGATTTCCGGGTGGGGCCCACGTGATTTCCGGGTGGGGCCCACGTGATTTCCCCGTGGGGCCCACGTGATTTCCGGGTGGGGCCCACGTGATTTCCGGGTGGGGCCCACGTGATTTCCGGGTGGGGCCCACGTGATTTCCCCGTGGGGCCCACGTGATTTCCGGGTGGGGCCCACGTGATTTCCGGGTGGGGCCCACGTGATTTCCGGGTGGGGCCCACGTGATTTCCCCGTGGGGCCCACGTGATTTCCGGGTGGGGCCCACGTGATTTCCGGGTGGGGCCCACGTGATTTCCCCGTGGGGCCCACGTGATTTCCGGGTGGGGCCCACGTGATTTCCGGGTGGGGCCCACGTGATTTCCGGGTGGGGCCCACGTGATTTCCGGGTGGGGCCCACGTGATTTCCGGGTGGGGCCCACGTGATTTCCGGGTGGGGCCCACGTGATTTCCGGTTGGGGCCCACGTGATTTCCGGGTGGGGCCCACGTGATTTCCGGGTGGGGCCCACGTGATTTCCGGGTGGGGCCCACGTGATTTCCGGGTGGGGCCCACGTGATTTCCGGTTGGGGCCCACGTGATTTCCGGGTGGGGCCCACGTGATTTCCGGGTGGGGCCCACGTGATTTCCGGGTGGGGCCCACGTGATTTCCGGGTGGGGCCCACGTGATTTCCGGGTGGGGCCCACGTGATTTCCGGGTGGGGCCCACGTGATTTCCGGGTGGGGCCCACGTGATTTCCGGGTGGGGCCCACGTGATTTCCCCGTGGGGCCCACGTGATTTCCGGGTGGGGCCCACGTGATTTCCGGGTGGGGCCCACGTGATTTCCGGGTGGGGCCCACGTGATTTCCCCGTGGGGCCCACGTGATTTCCGGGTGGGGCCCACGTGATTTCCGGGTGGGGCCCACGTGATTTCCCCGTGGGGCCCACGTGATTTCCGGGTGGGGCCCACGTGATTTCCGGGTGGGGCCCACGTGATTTCCGGGTGGGGCCCACGTGATTTCCGGGTGGGACCCACGTGATTTCCGGGTGGGGCCCACGTGATTTCCGGGTGGGGCCCACGTGATTTCCGGGTGGGGCCCACGTGATTTCCGGGTGGCGCCCACGTGATTTCCGGGTGGGGCTCACGTGATTTCCGGGTGGGGCCCACGTGATTTCCGGGTGGGGCCCACGTGATTTACCCGTGGGGCCCACGTGATTTCCCCGTGGGGCCCACGTGATTTCCGGGTGGGGCCCACGTGATTTACCCGTGGGGCCCACGTGATTTCCCCGTGGGGCCCACGTGATTTCCGGGTGGGGCCCACGTGATTTCCGGGTGGGGCCCACGTGATTTCCGGGTGGGGCCCACGTGATTTCGGGTGGGGCCCACGTGATTTCCGGGTGGGGCCCACGTGATTTCCGGGTGGGGCCCACGTGATTTCCCCGTGGGGCCCACGTGATTTCCGGGTGGGGCCCACGTGATTTCCCCGTGGGGCCCACGTGATTTCCGGGTGGGGCCCACATGATTTCCGGGTGGGGCCCACGTGATTTCCCCGTGGGGCCCACGTGATTTCCGGGTGGGGCCCACGTGATTTCCGGGTGGGGCCCACGTGATTTCCGGGTGGGGCCCACGTGATTTCCGGGTGGGGCCCACGTGATTTCCGGGTGGGGCCCACGTGATTTCCCCGTGGGGCCCACGTGATTTCCGGGTGGGGCCCACGTGATTTCCGGGTGGGGCCCACGTGATTTCCGGGTGGGGCCCACGTGATTTCCGGGTGGGGCCCACGTGATTTCCGGGTGGGGCCCACGTGATTTCCGGGTGGGGCCCACGTGATTTCCGGGTGGGGCCCACGTGATTTCCGGGTGGGACCCACGTGATTTCCGGGTGGGGCCCACGTGATTTCCCCGTGGGGCCCACGTGATTTCCCCGTGGGGCCCACGTGATTTCCGGGTGGGGCCCACGTGATTTCCGGGTGGGGCCCACGTGATTTCCCCGTGGGGCCCACGTGATTTCCCCGTGGGGCCCACGTGATTTCCGGGTGGGGCCCACGTGATTTCCGGGTGGGGCCCACGTGATTTCCGGGTGGGGCCCACGTGATTTCCCCGTGGGGCCCACGTGATTTCCGGGTGGGGCCCACGTGATTTCCGGGTGGGGCCCACGTGATTTCCGGGTGGGGCCCACGTGATTTCCCCGTGGGGCCCGCGTGATTTCCGGGTGGGGCCCGCGTGATTTCCGGGTGGGGCCCACGTGATTTCCGGGTGGGGCCCACGTGATTTCCGGGTGGGGCCCACGTGATTTCCGGGTGGGGCCCACGTGATTTCCGGGTGGGGCCCACGTGATTTCCGGGTGGGGCCCACGTGATTTCCGGGTGGGGCCCACGTGATTTCCGGGTGGGGCCCACGTGATTTCCGGGTGGGGCCCACGTGATTTCCGGGTGGGGCCCACGTGATTTCCGGGTGGGGCCCACGTGATTTCCGGGTGGGGCCCACGTGATTTCCGGGTGGGGCCCACGTGATTTCCGGGTGGGGCCCACGTGATTTCCGGGTGGGGCCCACGTGATTTCCGGGTGGGGCCCACGTGATTTCTCCGTGGGGCCCACGTGATTTCCGGGTGGGGCCCACGTGATTTCCGGGTGGGGCCCACGTGATTTCCGGGTGGGGCCCACGTGATTTCCCCGTGGGGCCCACGTGATTTCCGGGTGGGGCCCACGTGATTTCCGGGTGGGGCCCACGTGATTTCCCCGTGGGGCCCACGTGATTTCCGGGTGGGGCCCACGTGATTTCCGGGTGGGGCCCACGTGATTTCCGGGTGGGGCCCACGTGATTTCCGGGTGGGACCCACGTGATTTCCGGGTGGGGCCCACGTGATTTCCGGGTGGGGCCCACGTGATTTCCGGGTGGGGCCCACGTGACTTCCGGGTGGCGCCCACGTGATTTCCGGGTGGGGCTCACGTGATTTCCGGGTGGGGCCCACGTGATTTCCGGGTGGGGCCCACGTGATTTACCCGTGGGGCCCACGTGATTTCCGGGTGGGGCCCACGTGATTTCCGGTTGGGGCCCACGTGATTTCCGGGTGGGGCCCACGTGATTTCCGGGTGGGGCCCACGTGATTTCCGGGTGGGGCCCACGTGATTTCCGGGTGGGGCCCACGTGATTTCCGGGTGGGGCCCACGTGATTTCCGGGTGGGGCCCACGTGATTTCCGGGTGGGGCCCACGTGATTTCCCCGTGGGGCCCACGTGATTTCCGGGTGGGGCCCACGTGATTTCCGGGTGGGGCCCACGTGATTTCCGGGTGGGGCCCACGTGATTTCCGGGTGGGGCCCACGTGATTTCCCCGTGGGGCCCACGTGATTTCCGGGTGGGGCCCACGTGATTTCCGGGTGGGGCCCACGTGATTTCCGGGTGGGGCCCACGTGATTTCCGGGTGGGGCCCACGTGATTTCCGGGTGGGGCCCACGTGATTTCCCCGTGGGGCCCACGTGATTTCCGGGTGGGGCCCACGTGATTTCCGGGTGGGGCCCACGTGATTTCCGGGTGGGGCCCACGTGATTTCCCCGTGGGGCCCACGTGATTTCCGGGTGGGGCCCACGTGATTTCCCCGTGGGGCCCAGGTGATTTCCGGGTGGGGCCCACGTGATTTCCGGGTGGGGCCCACGTGATTTCCCCGTGGGGCCCACGTGATTTCCGGGTGGGGCCCACGTGATTTCCGGGTGGGGCCCACGTGATTTCCGGGTGGGGCCCACGTGATTTCCGGGTGGGGCCCACGTGATTTCCGGGTGGGGCCCACGTGATTTCCGGGTGGGGCCCACGTGATTTCCGGGTGGGGCCCACGTGATTTCCGGGTGGGACCCACGTGATTTCCGGGTGGGGCCCACGTGATTTCCGGGTGGGGCCCACGTGATTTCCGGGTGGGGCCCACGTGATTTCCGGGTGGCGCCCACGTGATTTCCGGGTGGGGCTCACGTGATTTCCGGGTGGGGCCCACGTGATTTCCGGGTGGGGCCCACGTGATTTACCCGTGGGGCCCACGTGATTTCCCCGTGGGGCCCACGTGATTTCCGGGTGGGGCCCACGTGATTTCCGGTTGGGGCCCACGTGATTTCCGGGTGGGGCCCACGTGATTTCCGGGTGGGGCCCACGTGATTTCCGGGTGGGGCCCACGTGATTTCCGGGTGGGGCCCACGTGATTTCCGGGTGGGGCCCACGTGATTTCCGGGTGGGGCCCACGTGATTTCCGGGTGGGGCCCACGTGATTTCCGGGTGGGGCCCACGTGATTTCCGGGTGGGGCCCACGTGATTTCCGGGTGGGGCCCACGTGATTTCCGGGTGGGGCCCACGTGATTTCCGGGTGGGGCCCACGTGATTTCCCCGTGGGGCCCACGTGATTTCCGGGTGGGGCCCACGTGATTTCCCCGTGGGGCCCACGTGATTTCCGGGTGGGGCCCACGTGATTTCCGGGTGGGGCCCACGTGATTTCCGGGTGGGGCCCACGTGATTTCCGGGTGGGGCCCACGTGATTTCCGGGTGGGGCCCACGTGATTTCCGGGTGGGGCCCACGTGATTTCCGGGTGGGGCCCACGTGATTTCCGGGTGGGGCCCACGTGATTTCCCCGTGGGGCCCACGTGATTTCCGGGTGGGGCCCACGTGATTTCCCCGTGGGGCCCACGTGATTTCCGGGTGGGGCCCACGTGATTTCCGGGTGGGGCCCACGTGATTTCCGGGTGGGGCCCACGTGATTTCCGGGTGGGGCCCACGTGATTTCCCCGTGGGGCCCACGTGATTTCCGGGTGGGGCCCACGTGATTTCTGGGTGGGGCCCACGTGATTTCCGGGTGGGGCCCACGTGATTTCCGGGTGGGGCCCACGTGATTTCCGGGTGGGGCCCACGTGATTTCCCCGTGGGGCCCACGTGATTTCCGGGTGGGGCCCACGTGATTTCCGGGTGGGGCCCACGTGATTTCCGGGTGGGGCCCACGTGATTTCCCCGTGGGGCCCACGTGATTTCCGGGTGGGGCCCACGTCATTTCCGGGTGGGGCCCACGTGATTTCCGGGTGGGGCCCACGTGATTTCCGGGTGGCGCCCACGTGATTTCCGGGTGGGGCCCACGTGATTTCCGGGTGGGGCCCACGTGATTTCCGGGTGGGGCCCACGTGATTTCCGGGTGGGGCCCACGTGATTTCCGGGTGGGGCCCACGTGATTTCCGGGTGGGTCCCACGTGATTTCCGGGTGGGGCCCACGTGATTTCCGCGTGGGGCCCACGTGATTTCCCCGTGGGGCCCACGTGATTTCCCCGTGGGGCCCACGTGATTTCCGGGTGGGGCCCACGTGATTTCCCCGTGGGGCCCACGTGATTTCCGAGTGGGGCCCACGTGATTTCCGGGTGGGGCCCACGTGATTTCCCCGTGGGGCCCACGTGATTTCCCCGTGGGGCCCACGTGATTTCCGGGTGGGGCCCACGTGATTTCCGGGTGGGGTCCACGTGATTTCCGGGTGGGGCCCACGTGATTTCCGGGTGGGGCCCACGTGATTTCCCCGTGGGGCCCACGTGATTTCCGGGTGGGGCCCACGTGATTTCCGGGTGGGGCCCACGTGATTTCCCCGTGGGGCCCACGTGATTTCCGGGTGGGGCCCACGTGATTTCCGGGTGGGGCCCACGTGATTTCCCCGTGGGGCCCACGTGATTTCCCCGTGGGGCCCACGTGATTTCCGGGTGGGGCCCACGTGATTTCCGGGTGGGGCCCACGTGATTTCCCCGTGGGGCCCACGTGATTTCCGGGTGGGGCCCACGTGATTTCCGGGTGGGGCCCACGTGATTTACCCGTGGGGCCCACGTGATTTCCCCGTGGGGCCCACGTGATTTCCCCGTGGGGCCCACGTGATATCCGGGTGGGGCCCACGTGATTTCCGGGTGGGGTCCACGTGATTTCCGGGTGGGGCCCACGTGATTTCCGGGTGGGGCCCACGTGATTTCCTGGTGGGGCCCACGTGATTTCCGGGTGGGGCCCACGTGATTTCCGGGTGGGGCCCACGTGATTTCCGGGTGGGGCCCACGTGATTTCCCCGTGGGGCCCACGTGATTTCCGGTTGGGGCCCACGTGATTTCCGGGTGGGGCCCACGTGATTTCCGGGTGGGGCCCACGTGATTTCCGGGTGGGGCCCACGTGATTTCCCCGTGGGGCCCACGTGATTTCCGGGTGGGGCCCACGTGATTTCCGGGTGGGGCCCACGTAATTTCCGGGTGGGGCCCACGTGATTTCCGGGTGGGGCCCACGTGATTTCCCCGTGGGGCCCACGTGATTTCCGGGTGGGGCCCACGTGATTTCAGGGTGGGGCCCACGTGATTTCCGGGTGGGGCCCACGTGATTTCCGGGTGGGGCCCACGTGATTTCCGGGTGGGGCCCACGTGATTTCCGGGTGGGGCCCACGTGATTTCCCCGTGGGGCCCACGTGATTTCCGGGTGGGGCCCACGTGATTTCCCCGTGGGGCCCACGTGATTTCCGGGTGGGGCCCACGTGATTTCCCCGTGGGGCCCACGTGATTTCCGGGTGGGGCCCACGTGATTTCCGGGTGGGGCCCACGTGATTTCCGGGTGGGGCCCACGTGATTTCCGGGTGGGGCCCACGTGATTTCCGGGTGGGGCCCACGTGATTTCCGGGTGGGGCCCACGTGATTTCCGGGTGGGGCCCACGTGATTTCCCCGTGGGGCCCACGTGATTTCCGGGTGGGGCCCACGTGATTTCCGGGTGGGGCCCACGTGATTTCCGGGTGGGGCCCACGTGATTTCCGGGTGGGGTCCACGTAATTTCCGGGTGGGGCCCACGTGATTTCCGGGTGGGGCCCACGTGATTTCCGGGTGGGGCCCACGTGATTTCCGGGTGGGACCCACGTGATTTCCGGGTGGGGCCCACGTGATTTCCGGGTGGGGCCCACGTGATTTCCGGGTGGGGCCCACGTGATTTCCGGGTGGGGCCCACGTGATTTCCGGGTGGGGCCCACGTGATTTCCGGGTGGGGCCCACGTGATTTCCGGGTGGGGCCCACGTGATTTCCGGGTGGGGCCCACGTGATTTCCGGGTGGGGCCCACGTGATTTCCGGGTGGGGCCCACGTGATTTCCGGGTGGGTCCCACGTGATTTCCGGGTGTGGCCCACGTGATTTCCGGGTGGGGCCCACGTGATTTCCCCGTGGGGCCCTCATGATTTCCGGGTGGGCCCCACGTGATTTCCGGGTGGGCCCACGTGATTTCCGCGTGGGGCCCACGTGATTTCCCCGTGGGGCCCACGTGATTTCCGGGTGGGGCCCACGTGATTTCCGGGTGGGGCCCACGTGATTTCCGGGTGGGGCCCACGTGATTTCCGGGTGGGGCCCACGTGATTTCCCCGTGGGGCCCACGTGATTTCCCCGTGGGGCCCACGTGATTTCCCCGTGGGGCCCACGTGATTTCCCCGTGGGGCCCACGTGATTTCCGGGTGGGGCCCACGTGATTTCCCCGTGGGGCCCACGTGATTTCCGGGTGGGGCCCACGTGATTTCCGGGTGGGGCCCACGTGATTTCCGGGTGGGGCCCACGTGATTTCCGGGTGGGGCCCACGTGATTTCCGGGTGGGGCCCACGTGATTTCCGGGTGGGGCCCACGTGATTTCCCCGTGGGGCCCACGTGATTTCCGGGTGGGGCCCACGTGATTTCCGGGTGGGGCCCACGTGATTTCCGGGTGGGGCCCACGTGATTTCCCCGTGGGGCCCACGTGATTTCCGGGTGGGGCCCACGTGATTTCCGGGTGGGGCCCACGTGATTTCCGGGTGGGGCCCACGTGATTTCCGGGTGGGGCCCACGTGATTTCCGGGTGGGGCCCACGTGATTTCCGGGTGGGGCCCACGTGATTTCCGGGTGGGGCCCACGTGATTTCCGGGTGGGGCCCACGTGATTTCCGGGTGGGGCCCACGTGATTTCCGGGTGGGGCCCACGTGATTTCCGGGTGGGGCCCACGTGATTTCCGGGTGGGGCCCACGTGATTTCCGGGTGGGGCCCACGTGATTTCCGGGTGGGGCCCACGTTATTTCCGGGTGGGGCCCACGTGATTTCCGGGTGGGGCCCACGTGATTTCCGGGTGGGGCCCACGTGATTTCCCCGTGGGGCCCACGTGATTTCCGGGTGGGGCCCACGTGATTTCCGGGTGGGGCCCACGTGATTTCCGGGTGGGGCCCACGTGATTTCCGGGTGGGGCCCACGTGATTTCCCCGTGGGGCCCACGTGATTTCCGGGTGGGGCCCACGTGATTTCCGGGTGGGGCCCACGTGATTTCCGGGTGGGGTCCACGTGATTTCCGGGTGGGGCCCACGTGATTTCCGGGTGGGGCCCACGTGATTTCCGGGTGGGGCCCACGTGATTTCCGGGTGGGGCCCACGTGATTTCCCCGTGGGGCCCACGTGATTTCCGGGTGGGGCCCACGTGATTTCCGGGTGGGGCCCACGTGATTTCCGGGTGGGGCCCACGTGATTTCCCCGTGGGGCCCACGTGATTTCCGGGTGGGGCCCACGTGATTTCCCCGTGGGGCCCAGGTGATTTCCGGGTGGGGCCCACGTGATTTCCGGGTGGGGCCCACGTGATTTCCCCGTGGGGCCCACGTGATTTCCGGGTGGGGCCCACGTGATTTCCGGGTGGGGCCCACGTGATTTCCGGGTGGGGCCCACGTGATTTCCGGGTGGGGCCCACGTGATTTCCGGGTGGGGCCCACGTGATTTCCGGGTGGGGCCCACGTGATTTCCCCGTGGGGCCCACGTGATTTCCGGGTGGGGCCCACGTGATTTCCCCGTGGGGCCCACGTGATTTCCGGGGGGGGCCCACGTGAGTTCCGGGTGGGGCCCACGTGATTTCCGGGTGGCGCCCACGTGATTTCCGGGTGGGGCTCACGTGATTTCCGGATGGGGCCCACGTGATTTCCGGGTGGGGCCCACGTGATTTACCCGTGGGGCCCACGTGATTTCCCCGTGGGGCCCACGTGATTTCCGGGTGGGGCCCACGTGATTTCCGGTTGGGGCCCACGTGATTTCCGGGTGGGGCCCACGTGATTTCCGGGTGGGGCCCACGTGATTTCCGGGTGGGGCCCACGTGATTTCCGGGTGGGGCCCACGTGATTTCCGGGTGGGGCCCACGTGATTTCCGGGTGGGGCCCACGTGATTTCCGGGTGGGGCCCACGTGATTTCCGGGTGGGGCCCACGTGATTTCCGGGTGGGGCCCACGTGATTTCCGGGTGGGGCCCACGTGATTTCCGGGTGGGGCCCACGTGATTTCCGGGTGGGGCCCACGTGATTTCCGGGTGGGGCCCACGTGATTTCCGGGTGGGGCCCACGTGATTTCCCCGTGGGGCCCACGTGATTTCCGGGTGGGGCCCACGTGATTTCCCCGTGGGGCCCACGTGATTTCCGGGTGGGGCCCACGTGATTTCCGGGTGGGGCCCACGTGATTTCCGGGTGGGGCCCACGTGATTTCCGGGTGGGGCCCACGTGATTTCCGGGTGGGGCCCACGTGATTTCCGGGTGGGGCCCACGTGATTTCCGGGTGGGGCCCACGTGATTTCCGGGTGGGGCCCACGTGATTTCCCCGTGGGGCCCACGTGATTTCCGGGTGGGGCCCACGTGATTTCCCCGTGGGGCCCACGTGATTTCCGGGTGGGGCCCACGTGATTTCCGGGTGGGGCCCACGTGATTTCCGGGTGGGGCCCACGTGATTTCCGGGTGGGGCCCACTTGATTTCCCCGTGGGGCCCACGTGATTTCCGGGTGGGGCCCACGTGATTTCCGGGTGGGGCCCACGTGATTTCCGGGTGGGGCCCACGTGATTTCCGGGTGGGGCCCACGTGATTTCCGGGTGGGGCCCACGTGATTTCCCCGTGGGGCCCACGTGATTTCCGGGTGGGGCCCACGTGATTTCCGGGTGGGGCCCACGTGATTTCCGGGTGGGGCCCACGTGATTTCCCCGTGGGGCCCACGTGATTTCCGGGTGGGGCCCACGTCATTTCCGGGTGGGGCCCACGTGATTTCCGGGTGGGGCCCACGTGATTTCCGGGTGGCGCCCACGTGATTTCCGGGTGGGGCCCACGTGATTTCCGGGTGGGGCCCACGTGATTTCCGGGTGGGGCCCACGTGATTTCCGGGTGGGGCCCACGTGATTTCCGGGTGGGGCCCACGTGATTTCCGGGTGGGTCCCACGTGATTTCCGGGTGGGGCCCACGTGATTTCCGCGTGGGGCCCACGTGATTTCCCCGTGGAGCCCACGTGATTTCCCCGTGGGGCCCACGTGATTTCCGGGTGGGGCCCACGTGATTTCCCCGTGGGGCCCACGTGATTTCCGAGTGGGGCCCACGTGATTTCCGGGTGGGGCCCACGTGATTTCCGGGTGGGGCCCACGTGATTTCCCCGTGGGGCCCACGTGATTTCCGGGTGGGGCCCACGTGATTTCCGGGTGGGGTCCACGTGATTTCCGGGTGGGGCCCACGTGATTTCCGGGTGGGGCCCACGTGATTTCCCCGTGGGGCCCACGTGATTTCCGGGTGGGGCCCACGTGATTTCCGGGTGGGGCCCACGTGATTTCCCCGTGGGGCCCACGTGATTTCCGGGTGGGGCCCACGTGATTTCCGGGTGGGGCCCACGTGATTTCCCCGTGGGGCCCACGTGATTTCCCCGTGGGGCCCACGTGATTTCCGGGTGGGGCCCACGTGATTTCCGGGTGGGGCCCACGTGATTTCCCCGTGGGGCCCACGTGATTTCCGGGTG
The DNA here is from genome assembly GCF_042477335.2 of Ovis canadensis. Classification (NCBI taxonomy): domain Eukaryota; kingdom Metazoa; phylum Chordata; class Mammalia; order Artiodactyla; family Bovidae; genus Ovis; species Ovis canadensis. Next base: position 13,748,104 of record NC_091263.1, read on the forward strand.
GGGCCCACGTGATTTCCGGGTGGGGCCCACGTGATTTACCCGTGGGGCCCACGTGATTTCCCCGTGGGGCCCACGTGATTTCCCCGTGGGGCCCACGTGATATCCGGGTGGGGCCCACGTGATTTCCGGGTGGGGTCCACGTGATTTCCGGGTGGGGCCCACGTGATTTCCGGGTGGGGCCCACGTGATTTCCTGGTGGGGCCCACGTGATTTCCGGGTGGGGCCCACGTGATTTCCGGGTGGGGCCCACGTGATTTCCGGGTGGGGCCCACGTGATTTCCCCGTGGGGCCCACGTGATTTCCGGTTGGGGCCCACGTGATTTCCGGGTGGGGCCCACGTGATTTCCGGGTGGGGCCCACGTGATTTCCGGGTGGGGCCCACGTGATTTCCCCGTGGGGCCCACGTGATTTCCGGGTGGGGCCCACGTGATTTCCGGGTGGGGCCCACGTGATTTCCGGGTGGGGCCCACGTGATTTCCGGGTGGGGCCCACGTGATTTCCCCGTGGGGCCCACGTGATTTCCGGGTGGGGCCCACGTGATTTCAGGGTGGGGCCCACGTGATTTCCGGGTGGGGCCCACGTGATTTCCGGGTGGGGCCCACGTGATTACCGGGTGGGGCCCACGTGATTTCCGGGTGGGGCCCACGTGATTTCCCCGTGGGGCCCACGTGATTTCCGGGTGGGGCCCACGTGATTTCCCCGTGGGGCCCACGTGATTTCCGGGTGGGGCCCACGTGATTTCCGGGTGGGGCCCACGTGATTTCCGGGTGGGGCCCACGTGATTTCCGGGTGGGGCCCACGTGATTTCCGGGTGGGGCCCACGTGATTTCCGGGTGGGGCCCACGTGATTTCCGGGTGGGGCCCACGTGATTTCCGGGTGGGGCCCACGTGATTTCCGGGTGGGGTCCACGTAATTTCCGGGTGGGGCCCACGTGATTTCCGGGTGGGGCCCACGTGATTTCCGGGTGGGGCCCACGTGATTTCCGGGTGGGACCCACGTGATTTCCGGGTGGGGCCCACGTGATTTCCGGGTGGGGCCCACGTGATTTCCGGGTGGGGCCCACGTGATTTCCGGGTGGGGCCCACGTGATTTCCGGGTGGGGCCCACGTGATTTCCGGGTGGGGCCCACGTGATTTCCGGGTGGGGCCCACGTGATTTCCGGGTGGGGCCCACGTGATTTCCGGGTGGGGCCCACGTGATTTCCGGGTGGGGCCCACGTGATTTCCGGGTGGGTCCCACGTGATTTCCGGGTGTGGCCCACGTGATTTCCGGGTGGGGCCCACGTGATTTCCCCGTGGGGCCCTCATGATTTCCGGGTGGGCCCCACGTGATTTCCGGGTGGGCCCACGTGATTTCCGCGTGGGGCCCTCGTGATTTCCCCGTGGGGCCCACGTGATTTCCGGGTGGGGCCCACGTGATTTCCGGGTGGGGCCCACGTGATTTCCGGGTGGGGCCCACGTGATTTCCCCGTGGGGCCCACGTGATTTCCCCGTGGGGCCCACGTGATTTCCCCGTGGGGCCCACGTGATTTCCCCGTGGGGCCCACGTGATTTCCCCGTGGGGCCCACGTGATTTCCGGGTGGGGCCCACGTGATTTCCCCGTGGGGCCCACGTGATTTCCGGGTGGGGCCCACGTGATTTCCGGGTGGGGCCCACGTGATTTCCGGGTGGGGCCCACGTGATTTCCGGGTGGGGCCCACGTGATTTCCGGGTGGGGCCCACGTGATTTCCGGGTGGGGCCCACGTGATTTCCCCGTGGGGCCCACGTGATTTCCGGGTGGGGCCCACGTGATTTCCGGGTGGGGTCCACGTGATTTCCGGGTGGGGCCCACGTGATTTCCCCGTGGGGCCCACGTGATTTCCGGGTGGGGCCCACGTGATTTCCGGGTGGGGCCCACGTGATTTCCGGGTGGGGCCCACGTGATTTCCGGGTGGGGCCCACGTGATTTCCGGGTGGGGCCCACGTGATTTCCGGGTGGGGCCCACGTGATTTCCGGGTGGGGCCCACGTGATTTCCGGGTGGGGCCCACGTGATTTCCGGGTGGGGCCCACGTGATTTCCGGGTGGGGCCCACGTGATTTCCGGGTGGGGCCCACGTGATTTCCGGGTGGGGCCCACGTGATTTCCGGGTGGGGCCCACGTGATTTCCGGGTGGGGCCCACGTGATTTCCGGGTGGGGCCCACGTGATTTCCGGGTGGGGCCCACGTGATTTCCCCGTGGCTCCCACGTGATTTCCGGGTGGGGCCCACGTGATTTCCCCGTGGGGCCCACGTGATTTCCGGGTGGGGCCCACGTGATTTCCGGGTGGGGCCCACGTGATTTCCGGGTGGGGCCCACGTGATTTCCGGGTGGGGCCCACGTGATTTCCGGGTGGGGCCCACGTGATTTCCGGGTGGGGCCCACGTGATTTCCGGGTGGGGCCCACGTGATTTCCCCGTGGGGCCCACGTGATTTCCGGGTGGGGCCCACGTGATTTCCGGGTGGGGCCCACGTGATTTCCGGGTGAGGCCCACGTGATTTCCGGGTGGGGCCCACGTGATTTCCCCGTGGGGCCCACGTGATTTCCGGGTGGGCCCCACGTGATTTCCGGGTGGGGCCCACGTGATTTCCCCGTGGAGCCCACGTGATTTCCGGGTGGGGCCCACGTGATTTCCGGGTGGGGCCCACTTGATTTCCCCGTGGGGCACACGTGATTTCCGGGTGGGGCCCACGTGATTTCCGGGTGGGGCCCACGTGATTTCCGGGTGTGGCCCACGTGATTTCCGGGTGGGGCCCACGTGATTTCCCCGTGGGGCCCTCATGATTTCCGGGTGGGCCCCACGTGATTTCCGGGTGGGCCCACGTGATTTCCGCGTGGGGCCCACGTGATTTCCGGGTGGGGCCCACGTGATTTCCGGGTGGGGCCCACGTGATTTCCGGGTGGGGCCCACGTGATTTCCGGGTGGGGCCCACGTGATTTCCGGGTGGGGCCCACGTGATTTCCGGGTGGGGCGCAAGTGATTTCCGGGTGGGGCCCACGTGATTTCCGGGTGGGGCCCACGTGATTTCCCCGTGGCTCCCACGTGATTTCCGGGTGGGGCCCACGTGATTTCCCCGTGGGGCCCACGTGATTTCCGGGTGGGGCCCACGTGATTTCCGGGTGGGGCCCACGTGATTTCCGGGTGGGGCCCACGTGATTTCCGGGTGGGGCCCACGTGATTTCCCCGTGGGGCCCACGTGATTTCCGGGTCGGGCCCACGTGTTTTCCGGGTGGGGCCCACGTGATTTCCGGGTGGGGCCCACGTGATTTCCGGGTGGGGCCCACGTGATTTCCCCGTGGGGCCCACGTGATTTCCCCTTGGGGCCCACGTGATTTCCGGGTGGGGCCCACGTGATTTCCGGGTGGGGCCCACGTGATTTCCGGGTGGGGCCCACGTGATTTCCGGGTGGGGCCCACGTGATTTCCCCGTGGGGCCCACGTGATTTCCGGGTGGGGCCCACGTGATTTCCGGGTGGGGCCCACGTGATTTCCGGGTGGGGCCGACGTGATTTCCGGGTGGGGCCCACGTGATTTCCCCGTGGGGCCCACGTGATTTCCCCGTGGGGCCCACGTGATTTCCCCGTGGGGTCCACGTGATTTCCGGGTGGGGCCCACGTGATTTCCGGGTGGGGTCCACGTGATTTCCGGGTGGGGCCCACGTGATTTCCGGGTGGGGCCCACGTGATTTCCGGTTGGGGCCCACGTGATTTCCGGTTGGGGCCCACGTGATTTCCGGGTGGGGCCCACGTGATTTCCGGGTGGGGCCCACGTGATTTCCGGGTGGGGCCCACGTGATTTCCGGGTGGGGCCCACGTGATTTCCGGGTGGGGCCCACGTGATTTCCGGGTGGGGCCCACGTGATTTCCCCGTGGGGCCCACGTGATTTCCGGGTGGGGCCCACGTGATTTCCGGGTGGGGCCCACGTGATTTCCGGGTGGGGCCCACGTGATTTCCCCGTGGTGCCCACGTGATTTCCGGGTGGGGCCCACGTGATTTCCGGGTGGGGCCCACGTGATTTCCCCGTGGGGCCCACGTGATTTCCGGGTGGGGCCCACGTGATTTCCGGGTGGGGCCCACGTGATTTCCCCGTGGGGCCCACGTGATTTCCGGGTGGGGCCCACGTGATTTCCGGGTGGGGCCCACGTGATTTCCGGGTGGGGCCCACGTGATTTCCGGGTGGGGCCCACGTGATTTCCGGGTGGGGCCCACGTGATTTCCGGGTGGGGCCCACGTGATTTCCGGGTGGGGCCCACGTGATTTCCCCGTGGGGCCCACGTGATTTCCGGGTGGGGCCCACGTGATTTCCGGGTGGGGCCCACGTGATTTCCCCGTGGGGCCCACGTGATTTCCGGGTGGGGCCCACGTGATTTCCGGGTGGGGCCCACGTGATTTCCGGGTGGGGCCCACGTGATTTCCGGGTGGGGCCCACGTGATTTCCGGGTGGGGCCCACGTGATTTCCCCGTGGGGCCCACGTGATTTCCGGGTGGGGCCCACGTGATTTCCCCGTGGGGCCCACGTGATTTCCGGGTGGGGCCCACGTGATTTCCAGGTGGGGCCCACGTGATTTCCGGGTGGGGCCCACGTGATTTCCGGGTGGGGCCCACGTGATTTCCTGGTGGGGCCCACGTGATTTCCCCGTGGGGCCCACGTGATTTCCGGGTGGGGCCCACGTGATTTCCGGGTGGGGCCCACGTGATTTCCGGGTGGGGCCCACGTGATTTCCCCGTGGGGCCCACGTGATTTCCGGGTGGGGCCCACGTGATTTCCGGGTGGGGCCCACGTGATTTCCGGGTGGGGCCCACGTGATTTCCGGGTGGGGCCCACGTGATTTCCGGGTGGGGCCCACGTGATTTCCGGGTGGGGCCCACGTGATTTCCGGGTGGGGCCCAGGAGATTTCCCCGTGGGGCCCACGTGATTTCCCCGTGGGGCCCACGTGATTTCCGGGTGGGGCCCACGTGATTTCCGGGTGGGGCCCACGTGATTTCCGGGTGGGGCCCACGTGATTTCCGGGTGGGGCCCACGTGATTTCCCCGTGGCTCCCACGTGATTTCCGGGTGGGGCCCACGTGATTTCCCCGTGGGGCCCACGTGATTTCCGGGTGGGGCCCACGTGATTTCCGGGTGGGGCCCACGTGATTTCCGGGTGGGGCCCACGTGATTTCCGGGTGGGGCCCACGTGATTTCCGGGTGGGGCCCACGTGATTTCCCCGTGGGGCCCACGTGATTTCCGGGTGGGGCCCACGTGATTTCCGGGTGGGGCCCACGTGATTTCCGGGTGGGGCCCACGTGATTTCCGGGTGGGGCCCACGTGATTTCCGGGTGGGGCCCACGTGATTTCCGGGTGGGGCCCACGTGATTTCCCCGTGGGGCCCACGTGATTTCCGGGTGGGGCCCACGTGATTTCCGGGTGGGGCCCACGTGATTTCTGGGTGGGGCCCACGTGATTTCCCCGTGGGGCCCACGTGATTTCCGGGTGGGGCCCACGTGATTTCCGGGTGGGGCCCACGTGATTTCCGGGTGGGGCCCACGTGATTTCCGGGTGGGGCCCACGTGATTTCCGGGTGGGGCCCACGTGATTTCCGGGTGGGGCCCACGTGATTTCCGGGTGGGGCCCACGTGATTTCCGGGTGGGGCCCACGAGATTTCCCCATGGGGCCCACGTGATTTCCCCGTGGGGCCCACGTGATTTCCGGGTGGGGCCCACGTGATTTCCGGGTGGGGCCCACGTGATTTCTGGGTGGGGCCCACGTGATTTCCCCGTGGGGCCCACGTGATTTCCCCGTGGCTCCCACGTGATTTCCGGGTGGGGCCCACGTGATTTCCCCGTGGGGCCCACGTGATTTCCGGGTGGGGCCCACGTGATTTCCGGGTGGGGCCCACGTGATTTCCCCGTGGAGCCCACGTGATTTCCGGGTGGGGCCCACGTGATTTCCGGGTGGGGCCCACGTGATTTCCGGGTGGGGCCCACGTGATTTCCCCGTGGGGCCCACGTGATTTCCCCGTGGGGCCCACGTGATTTCCGGGTGGGGCCCACGTGATTTCCGGGTGGGGCCCACGTGATTTCCGGGTGGGGCCCACGTGATTTCCGGGTGGGGCCCACGTGATTTCCGGGTGGGGCCCACGTGATTTCCGGGTGGGGCCCACGTGATTTCCGGGTGGGGCCCACGTGATTTCCGGGTGGGGCCCACGTGATTTCCGGGTGGGGCCCACGTGATTTCCGGGTGGGGCCCACGTGATTTCCCCGTGGCTCCCACGTGATTTCCGGGTGGGGCCCACGTGATTTCCCCGTGGGGCCCACGTGATTTCCGGGTGGGGCCCACGTGATTTCCGGGTGGGGCCCACGTGATTTCCGGGTGGGGCCCACGTGATTTCCGGGTGGGGCCCACGTGATTTCCGGGTGGGGCCCACGTGATTTCCGGGTCGGGCCCACGTGATTTCCCCGTGGGGCCCACGTGATTTCCGGGTGGGGCCCACGTGATTTCCGGGTGGGGCCCACGTGATTTCCGGGTGAGGCCCACGTGATTTCCGGGTGGGGCCCACGTGATTTCCCCGTGGGGCCCACGTGATTTCCGGGTGGGCCCCACGTGATTTTCGGGTGGGGCCCACGTGATTTCCCCGTGGAGCCCACGTGATTTCCGGGTGGGGCCCACGTGATTTCCGGGTGGGGCCCACTTGATTTCCCCGTGGGGCACACGTGATTTCCGGGTGGGGCCCACGTGATTTCCGGGTGGGGCCCACGTGATTTCCGGGTGTGGCCCACGTGATTTCCGGGTGGGGCCCACGTGATTTCCCCGTGGGGCCCTCATGATTTCCGGGTGGGCCCCACGTGATTTCCGGGTGGGCCCACGTGATTTCCGCGTGGGGCCCACGTGATTTCCGGGTGGGGCCCACGTGATTTCCGGGTGGGGCCCACGTGATTTCCGGGTGGGGCCCACGTGATTTCCGGGTGGGGCCCACGTGATTTCCGGGTGGGGCCCACGTGATTTCCGGGTGGGGCGCAAGTGATTTCCGGGTGGGGCCCACGTGATTTCCGGGTGGGGCCCACGTGATTTCCCCGTGGCTCCCACGTGATTTCCGGGTGGGGCCCACGTGATTTCCCCGTGGGGCCCACGTGATTTCCGGGTGGGGCCCACGTGATTTCCGGGTGGGGCCCACGTGATTTCCGGGTGGGGCCCACGTGATTTCCGGGTGGGGCCCACGTGATTTCCCCGTGGGGCCCACGTGATTTCCGGGTCGGGCCCACGTGATTTCCGGGTGGGGCCCACGTGATTTCCGGGTGGGGCCCACGTGATTTCCGGGTGGGGCCCACGTGATTTCCCCGTGGGGCCCACGTGATTTCCCCGTGGGGCCCACGTGATTTCCGGGTGGGGCCCACGTGATTTCCGGGTGGGGCCCACGTGATTTCCGGGTGGGGCCCACGTGATTTCCGGGTGGGGCCCACGTGATTTCCCCGTGGGGCCCACGTGATTTCCCCTTGGGGCCCACGTGATTTCCGGGTGGGGCCCACGTGATTTCCGGGTGGGGCCCACGAGAGGTCCGGGTGGGGCCCACGTGATTTCCGGGTGGGGCCAACGTGATTTCCCCGTGGGGCCCACGTGATTTCCGGGTGGGGCCCACGTCATTTCCGGGTGGGGCCCACGTGATTTCCGGGTGGGGCCGACGTGATTTCCGGGTGGGGCCCACGTGATTGCCCCGTGGGGCCCCCGTGATTTCCCCGTGGGGCCCACGTGATTTCCCCGTGGGGCCCACGTGATTTCCGGGTGGGGCCCACGTGATTTCCGGGTGGGGCCTACGTGATTTTCGGGTGGGGCCCACGTGATTTCCGGGTGGGGCCCACGTGATTTCCGGGTGGGGCCCACGTGATTTCCGGGTGGGGCCCACGTGATTTCCCCGTGGGGCCCACGTGATTTCCGGGTGGGGCCCACGTGATTTCCGGGTGGGGCCCACGTGATTTCCCCGTGGGGCCCACGTGATTTCCGGGTGGGGCCCACGTGATTTCCGGGTGGGGCCCACGTGATTTCCGGGTGGGGCCCACGTGATTTCCGGGTGGGGCCCACGTGATTTCCCCGTGGGGCCCACGTGATTTCCGGGTGGGGCCCACGTGATTTCCCCGTGGGGCCCACGTGATTTCCGGGTGGGGCCCACGTGATTTCCGGGTGGGGCCCACGTGATTTCCGGGTGGGGCCCACGTGATTTCCGGGTGGGGCCCACGTGATTTCCTGGTGGGGCCCACGTGATTTCCCCGTGGGGCCCACGTGATTTCCGGGTGGGGCCCACGTGATTTCCGGGTGGGGCCCACGTGATTTCCGGGTGGGGCCCACGTGATTTCCCCGTGGGGCCCACGTGATTTCCGGGTGGGGCCCACGTGATTTCCGGGTTGGGCCCACGTGATTTCCGGGTGGGGCCCACGTGATTTCCGGGTGGGGCCCACGTGATTTCCGGGTGGGGCCCACGTGATTTCCGGGTGGGGCCCACGTGATTTCCGGGTGGGGCCCAGGAGATTTCCCCGTGGGGCCCACGTGATTTCCCCGTGGGGCCCACGTGATTTCCGGGTGGGGCCCACGTGATTTCCGGGTGGGGCCCACGTGATTTCCGGGTGGGGCCCACGTGATTTCCGGGTGGGGCCCACGTGATTTCCCCGTGGCTCCCACGTGATTTCCGGGTGGGGCCCACGTGATTTCCCCGTGGGGCCCACGTGATTTCCGGGTGGGGCCCACGTGATTTCCGGGTGGGGCCCACGTGATTTCCGGGTGGGGCCCACGTGATTTCCGGGTGGGGCCCACGTGATTTCCGGGTGGGGCCCACGTGATTTCCCCGTGGGGCCCACGTGATTTCCGGGTGGGGCCCACGTGATTTCCGGGTGGGGCCCACGTGATTTCCGGGTGGGGCCCACGTGATTTCCGGGTGGGGCCCACGTGATTTCCGGGTGGGGCCCACGTGATTTCCGGGTGGGGCCCACGTGATTTCCCCGTGGGGCCCACATGATTTCCGGGTGGGGCCCACGTGATTTCCGGGTGGGGCCCACGTGATTTCCGGGTGGGGCCCACGTGATTTCCCCGTGGGGCCCACGTGATTTCCGGGTGGGGCCCACGTGATTTCCGGGTGGGGCCCACGTGATTTCCGGGTGGGGCCCACGTGATTTCCGGGTGGGGCCCACGTGATTTCCGGGTGGGGCCCACGTGATTTCCGGGTGGGGCCCACGTGATTTCCGGGTGGGGCCCACGTGATTTCCGGGTGGGGCCCACGAGATTTCCCCGTGGGGCCCACGTGATTTCCCCGTGGGGCCCACGTGATTTCCGGGTGGGGCCCACGTGATTTCCGGGTGGGGCCCACGTGATTTCTGGGTGGGGCCCACGTGATTTCCCCGTGGGGCCCACGTGATTTCCCCGTGGCTCCCACGTGATTTCCGGGTGGGGCCCACGTGATTTCCCCGTGGGGCCCACGTGATTTCCGGGTGGGGCCCACGTGATTTCCGGGTGGGGCCCACGTGATTTCCGGGTGGGGCCCACGTGATTTCCGGGTGGGGCCCACGTGATTTCCGGGTGGGGCACACGTGATTTCCCCGTGGGGCCCACGTGATTTCCGGGTGGGGCCCACGTGATTTCCGGGTGGGGCCCACGTGATTTCCGGGTGGGGCCCACGTGATTTCCGGGTGGGGCCCACGTGATTTCTGGGTGGGGCCCACGTGATTTCCGGGTGGGGCCCACGTGATTTCCCCGTGGGGCCCACGTGATTTCCGGGTGGGGCCCACGTGATTTCCGGGTGGGGCCCACGTGATTTCCGGGTGGGGCCCACGTGATTTCCCCGTGGGGCCCACGTGATTTCCGGGTGGGGCCCACGTGATTTCCGGGTGGGGCCCAGGTGATTTCCCCGTGGAGCCCACGTGATTTCCGGGTGGGGCCCACGTGATTTCCGGGTGGGGCCCACTTGATTTCCCCGTGGGGCACACGTGATTTCCGGGTGGGGCCCACGTGATTTCCGGGTGGGGCCCACGTGATTTCCGGGTGGGGCCCACGTGATTTCTGGGTGGGGCCCACGTGATTTCCGGGTGGGGCCCACGTGATTTCCCCGTGGGGCCCACGTGATTTCCGGGTGGGGCCCACGTGATTTCCGGGTGGGGCCCACGTGATTTCCGGGTGGGGCCCACGTGATTTCCCCGTGGGGCCCACGTGATTTCCGGGTGGGGCCCACGTGATTTCCGGGTGGGGCCCACGTGATTTCCCCGTGGAGCCCACGTGATTTCCGGGTGGGGCCCACGTGATTTCCGGGTGGGGCCCACTTGATTTCCCCGTGGGGCACACGTGATTTCCGGGTGGGGCCCACGTGATTTCCGGGTGGGGCCCACGTGATTTCCCCGTGGGGCCCACGTGATTTCCGGGTGGGGCCCACGTGATTTCCGGGTGGGGCCCACGTGATTTCCCCGTGGAGCCCACGTGATTTCCGGGTGGGGCCCACGTGATTTCCGGGTGAGGCCCACGTGATTTCCGGGTGGGGCCCACGTGATTTCCCCGTGGGGCCCACGGGATTTCCGGGTGGGCCCCACGTGATTTCCGGGTGGGGCCCACGTGATGTCCCCGTGGAGCCCACGTGATTTCCGGGTGGGGCCCACGTGATTTCCGGGTGGGGCCCACTTGATTTCCCCGTGGGGCACACGTGATTTCCGGGTGGGGCCCACGTGATTTCCGGGTGGGGCCCACGTGATTTCCGGGTGTGGCCCACGTGATTTCCGGGTGGGGCCCACGTGATTTCCCCGTGGGGCCCTCATGATTTCCGGGTGGGCCCCACGTGATTTCCGGGTGGGCCCACGTGATTTCCGCGTGGGGCCCACGTGATTTCCGGGTTGGGCCCACGTGATTTCCGGGTGGGGCCCACGTGATTTCCGGGTGGGGCCCACGTGATTTCCGGGTGGGGCCCACGTGATTTCCGGGTGGGGCCCACGTGATTTCCGGGTGGGGCCCACGTGATTTCCGGGTGGGGCCCACGTGATTTCCGGGTGGGGCCCACGTGATTTCCCCGTGGGGCCCACGTGATTTCCGGGTGGGGCCCACGTGATTTCCGGGTGGGGCCCACGTGATTTCCGGGTGGGGCCCACGTGATTTCCGGGTGGGGCCCACGTGATTTCCCCGTGGGGCCCACGTGATTTCCGGGTGGGGCCCACGTGATTTCCGGGTGGGGCCCACGTGATTTCCGGGTGGGGCCCACGTGATTTCCCCGTGGGGCCCACGTGATTTCCGGGTGGGGCCCACGTGATTTCCGGGTGGGGCCCACGTGATTTCCGGGTGGGGCCCACGTGATTTCCCCGTGGGGCCCACGTGATTTCCGGGTGGGGCCCACGTGATTTCCGGGTGGGGCCCACGTGATTTCCGGGTGGGGCCCACGTGATTTCCGGGTGGGGCCCACGTGATTTCCGGGTGGGGCCCACGTGATTTCCGGGTGGGGCCCACGTGATTTCCGGGTGGGGCCCACGTGATTTCCCCGTGGGGCCCACGTGATTTCCCCGTGGGGCCCACGTGATTTCCGGGTGGGGCCCACGTGATTTCCCCGTGGGGCCCACGTGATTTCCGGGTGGGGCCCACGTGATTTCCGGGTGGGGCCCACGTGATTTCCGGGTGGGGCCCACGTGATTTCCGGGTGGGGCCCACGTGATTTCCGGGTGGGGCCCACGTGATTTCCGGGTGGGGCCCACGTGATTTCCGGGTGGGGCCCACGTGATTTCCGGGTGGGGCCCACGAGATTTCCCCGTGGGGCCCACGTGATTTCCCCGTGGGGCCCACGTGATTTCCGGGTGGGGCCCACGTGATTTCCGGGTGGGGCCCACGTGATTTCTGGGTGGGGCCCACGTGATTTCCCCGTGGGGCCCACGTGATTTCCCCGTGGCTCCCACGTGATTTCCGGGTGGGGCCCACGTGATTTCCCCGTGGGGCCCACGTGATTTCCGGGTGGGGCCCACGTGATTTCCGGGTGGGGCCCACGTGATTTCCGGGTGGGGCCCACGTGATTTCCGGGTGGGGCCCACGTGATTTCCGGGTGGGGCACACGTGATTTCCCCGTGGGGCCCACGTGATTTCCGGGTGGGGCCCACGTGATTTCCGGGTGGGGCCCACGTGATTTCCGGGTGGGGCCCACGTGATTTCCGGGTGGGGCCCACGTGATTTCTGGGTGGGGCCCACGTGATTTCCGGGTGGGGCCCACGTGATTTCCCCGTGGGGCCCACGTGATTTCCGGGTGGGGCCCACGTGATTTCCGGGTGGGGCCCACGTGATTTCCGGGTGGGGCCCACGTGATTTCCCCGTGGGGCCCACGTGATTTCCGGGTGGGGCCCACGTGATTTCCGGGTGGGGCCCACGTGATTTCCCCGTGGAGCCCACGTGATTTCCGGGTGGGGCCCACGTGATTTCCGGGTGGGGGCCACTTGATTTCCCCGTGGGGCACACGTGATTTCCGGGTGGGGCCCACGTGATTTCCGGGTGGGGCCCACGTGATTTCCCCGTGGGGCCCACGTGATTTCCGGGTGGGGCCCACGTGATTTCCGGGTGGGGCCCACGTGATTTCCCCGTGGAGCCCACGTGATTTCCGGGTGGGGCCCACGTGATTTCCGGGTGAGGCCCACGTGATTTCCGGGTGGGGCCCACGTGATTTCCCCGTGGGGCCCACGTGATTTCCGGGTGGGCCCCACGTGATTTCCGGGTGGGGCCCACGTGATTTCCCCGTGGAGCCCACGTGATTTCCGGGTGGGGCCCACGTGATTTCCGGGTGGGGCCCACTTGATTTCCCCGTGGGGCACACGTGATTTCCGGGTGGGGCCCACGTGATTTCCGGGTGGGGCCCACGTGATTTCCGGGTGTGGCCCACGTGATTTCCGGGTGGGGCCCACGTGATTTCCCCGTGGGGCCCTCATGATTTCCGGGTGGGCCCCACGTGATTTCCGGGTGGGCCCACGTGATTTCCGCGTGGGGCCCACGTGATTTCCGGGTTGGGCCCACGTGATTTCCGGGTGGGGCCCACGTGATTTCCGGGTGGGGCCCACGTGATTTCCGGGTGGGGCCCACGTGATTTCCGGGTGGGGCCCACGTGATTTCCGGGTGGGGCCCACGTGATTTCCGGGTGGGGCCCACGTGATTTCCGGGTGGGGCCCACGTGATTTCCCCGTGGGGCCCACGTGATTTCCCCGTGGGGACCACGTGATTTCCGGGTGGGGCCCACGTGATTTCCGGGTGGGGCCCACGTGATTTCCGGGTGGGGCCCACGTGATTTCCCCGTGGGGCCCACGTGATTTCCGGGTGGGGCCCACGTGATTTCCGGGTGGGGCCCACGTGATTTCCGGGTGGGGCCCACGTGATTTCCCCGTGGGGCCCACGTGATTTCCGGGTGGGGCCCACGTGATTTCCGGGTGGGGCCCACGTGATTTCCGGGTGGGGCCCACGTGATTTCCCCGTGGGGCCCACGTGATTTCCGGGTGGGGCCCACGTGATTTCCGGGTGGGGCCCACGTGATTTCCGGGTGGGGCCCACGTGATTTCCGGGTGGGGCCCACGTGATTTCCGGGTGGGGCCCACGTGATTTCCGGGTGGGGCCCACGTGATTTCCGGGTGGGGCCCACGTGATTTCCCCGTGGGGCCCACGTGATTTCCCCGTGGGGCCCACGTGATTTCCGGGTGGGGCCCACGTGATTTCCGGGTGGGGCCCACGTGATTTCCGGGTGGGGCCCAAGTGATTTCCAGGTGGGGCCCACGTGATTTCCGGGTGGGGCCCACGTGATTTCCCCGTGGCTCCCACGTGATTTCCGGGTGGGGCCCACGTGATTTCCCCGTGGGGCCCACGTGATTTCCGGGTGGGGCCCACGTGATTTCCGGGTGGGGCCCACGTGATTTCCGGGTGGGGCCCACGTGATTTCCGGGTGGGGCCCACGTGATTTCCGGGTGGGGCCCACGTGATTTCCGGGTGGGGCCCACGTGATTTCCGGGTGGGGCCCACGTGATTTCCCCGTGGGGCCCACGTGATTTCCGGTTGGGGCCCACGTGATTTCCGGGTGGGGCCCACGTGATTTCCGGGTGAGGCCCACGTGATTTCCGGGTGGGGCCCACGTGATTTCCCCGTGGGGCCCACGTGATTTCCGGGTGGGCCCCACGTGATTTCCGGGTGGGGCCCACGTGATTTCCCCGTGGAGCCCACGTGATTTCCGGGTGGGGCCCACGTGATTTCCGGGTGGGGCCCACTTGATTTCCCCGTGGGGCACACGTGATTTCCGGGTGGGGCCCACGTGATTTCCGGGTGGGGCCCACGTGATTTCCGGGTGTGGCCCACGTGATTTCCGGGTGGGGCCCACGTGATTTCCCCGTGGGGCCCTCATGATTTCCGGGTGGGCCCCACGTGATTTCCGGGTGGGCCCACGTGATTTCCGGGTGGGGCCCACGTGATTTCCGGGTTGGGCCCACGTGATTTCCGGGTGGGGCCCACGTGATTTCCGGGTTGGGCCCACGTGATTTCCGGGTGGGGCCCACGTGATTTCCCCGTGGCTCCCACGTGATTTCCGGGTGGGGCCCACGTGATTTCCCCGTGGGGCCCACGTGATTTCCGGGTGGGGCCCACGTGATTTCCGGGTGGGGCCCACGTGATTTCCGGGTGGGGCCCACGTGATTTCCGGGTGGGGCCCACGTGATTTCCGGGTGGGGCCCACGTGATTTCCGGGTGTGGCCCACGTGATTTCCGGGTGGGGCCCACGTGATTTCACCGTGGGGCCCACGTGATTTCCGGGTGGGGCCCACGTGATTTCCGGGTGGGGCCCACGTGATTTCCGGGTGGGGCCCACGTGATTTCCCCGTGGAGCCCACGTGATTTCCGGGTGGGGCCCACGTGATTTCCGGGTGGGGCCCACGTGATTTCCCCGTGGGGCCCACGTGATTTCCGGGTGGGGCCCACGTGATTTCCGGGTGGGGCCCACGTGATTTCCGGGTGGGGCCCACGTGATTTCCCCGTGGGGCCCACGTGATTTCCGGGTGGGGCCCACGTGATTTCCGGGTGGGGCCCACGTGATTTCCGGGTGGGGCCCACGTGATTTCCCCGTGGGGCCCACGTGATTTCCGGGTGGGGCCCACGTGATTTCCCCGTGGGGCCCACGTGATTTCCGGGTGGGGCCCACGTGATTTCCGGGTGGGGCCCACGTGATTTCCGGGTGGGGCCCACGTGATTTCCGGGTGGGGCCCACGTGATTTCCCCGTGGGGCCCACGTGATTTCCCCGTGGGGCCCACGTGATTTCCGGGTGGGGCCCACGTGATTTCCGGGTGGGGCCCACGTGATTTCCGGGTGGGGCCCACGTGATTTCCGGGTGGGGCCCACGTGATTTCCCCGTGGGGCCCACGTGATTTCCGGGTGGGCCCCACGTGATTTCCGGGTGGGGCCCACGTGATTTCCGGGTGGGGCCCACGTGATTTCCGGGTGGGGCCCACGTGATTTCCCCGTGGGGCCCACGTGATTTCCCCGTGGGGCCCACGTGATTTCCCCGTGGGGCCCACGTGATTTCCGGGTGGGGCCCACGTGATTTCCGGGTGGGGCCCACGTGATTTCCCCGTGGGGCCCACGTGATTTCCCCGTGGGGCCCACGTGATTTCCGGGTGGGGCCCACGTGATTTCCCCGTGGCTCCCACGTGATTTCCGGGTGGGGCCCACGTGATTTCCGGGTGGGGCCCACGTGATTTCCGGGTGGGGCCCACGTGATTTCCGGGTGGGGCCCACGTGATTTCCGGGTGGGGCCCACGTGATTTCCGGGTGGGGCCCACGTGATTTCCGGGTGGGGCCCACGTGATTTCCGGGTGGGGCCCAAGTGATTTCCGGGTGGGGCCCACGTGATTTCCGGGTGGGGCCCACGTGATTTCCCCGTGGCTCCCACGTGATTTCCGGGTGGGGCCCACGTGATTTCCGGGTGGGGCCCACGTGATTTCCGGGTGGGGCCCACGTGATTTCCGGGTGGGGCCCACGTGATTTCCCCGTGGGGCCCACGTGATTTCCGGGTCGGGCCCACGTGATTTCCGGGTGGGGCCCACGTGATTTCCGGGTGGGGCCCACGTGATTTCCCCGTGGGGCCCACGTGATTTCCGGGTGGGGCCCACGTGATTTCCGGGTGGGGCCCACGTGATTTCCGGGTGGGGCCCACGTGATTTCCGGGTGGGGCCCACGTGATTTCCGGGTGGGGCCCACGTGATTTCCCCGTGGGGCCCACGTGATTTCCGGGTGGGGCCCACGTGATTTCCGGGTGGGGCCCACGTGATTTCCCCGTGGGGCCCACGTGATTTCCGGGTGGGGCCCACGTGATTTCCGGGTGGGGCCCACGTGATTTCCGGGTGGGGCCCACGTGATTTCCGGGTGGGGCCCACGTGATTTCCGGGTGGGGCCCACGTGATTTCCGGGTGGGGCCCACGTGATTTCCGGGTGGGGCCCACGTGATTTCCGGGTGGGGCCCACGTGATTTCCCCGTGGGGCCCACGTGATTTCCCCGTGGGGCCCACGTGATTTCCGGGTGGGGCCCACGTGATTTCCGGGTGGGGCCCACGTGATTTCCGGGTGGGGCCCAAGTGATTTCCAGGTGGGGCCCACGTGATTTCCGGGTGGGGCCCACGTGATTTCCCCGTGGCTCCCACGTGATTTCCGGGTGGGGCCCACGTGATTTCCGGGTGGGGCCCACGTGATTTCCGGGTGGGGCCCACGTGATTTCCGGGTGGGGCCCACGTGATTTCCGGGTGGGGCCCACGTGATTTCCGGGTGGGGCCCACGTGATTTCCGGGTGGGGCCCACGTGATTTCCCCGTGGGGCCCACGTGATTTCCGGGTGGGGCCCACGTGATTTCCGGGTGGGGCCCACGTGATTTCCGGGTGGGGCCCACGTGATTTCCGGGTGGGGCCCACGTGATTTCCCCGTGGGGCCCACGTGATTTCCGGGTGGGCCCCACGTGATTTCCGGGTGGGGCCCACGTGATTTCCCCGTGGAGCCCACGTGATTTCCGGGTGGGGCCCACGTGATTTCCGGGTGGGGCCCACTTGATTTCCCCGTGGGGCACACGTGATTTCCGGGTGGGGCCCACGTGATTTCCGGGTGGGGCCCACGTGATTTCCGGGTGTGGCCCACGTGATTTCCGGGTGGGGCCCACGTGATTTCCCCGTGGGGCCCTCATGATTTCCGGGTGGGCCCCACGTGATTTCCGGGTGGGCCCACGTGATTTCCGGGTGGGGCCCACGTGATTTCCGGGTTGGGCCCACGTGATTTCCGGGTGGGGCCCACGTGATTTCCGGGTTGGGCCCACGTGATTTCCGGGTGGGGCCCACGTGATTTCACCGTGGCTCCCACGTGATTTCCGGGTGGGGCCCACGTGATTTCCCCGTGGGGCCCACGTGATTTCCGGGTGGGGCCCACGTGATTTCCGGGTGGGGCCCACGTGATTTCCGGGTGGGGCCCACGTGATTTCCCCGTGGGGCCCACGTGATTTCCGGGTGGGGCCCACGTGATTTCCGGGTGGGGCCCACGTGATTTCCGGGTGGGGCCCACGTGATTTCCGGGTGGGGCCCACGTGATTTCCCCGTGGGGCCCACGTGATTTCCCCGTGGGGCCCACGTGATTTCCGGGTGGGGCCCACGTGATTTCCGGGTGGGGCCCACGTGATTTCCGGGTGGGGCCCACGTGATTTCCGGGTGGGGCCCACGTGATTTCCCCGTGGGGCCCACGTGATTTCCGGGTGGGGCCCACGTGATTTCCGGGTGGGGCCCACGTGATTTCCGGGTGGGGCCCACGTGATTTCCCCGTGGCTCCCACGTGATTTCCGGGTGGGGCCCACGTGATTTCCCCGTGGGGCCCACGTGATTTCCGGGTGGGGCCCACGTGATTTCCGGGTGGGGCCCACGTGATTTCCGGGTGGGGCCCACGTGATTTCCGGGTGGGGCCCACGTGATTTCCGCGTGGGGCCCACGTGATTTCCGGGTCGGGCCCACGTGAGTTCCGGGTGGGGCCCACGCGATTTCCGGGTGGGGCCCACGTGATTTCCGGGTGGGGCCAACGTGATTTCCGGGTGGGGCCCACGTGATTTCCCCGTGGGGCCCACGTGATTTCCGGGTCGGGCCCACGTGATTTCCGGGTGGGGCCCACGTGATTTCCGGGTGGGGCCCACGTGATTTCCGGGTGGGGCCCCCGTGATTTCCGGGTGGGGCCCACGTGATTTCCGGGTGGGGCCCACGTGATTTCCCCGTGGGGCCCACGTGATTTCCGGGTGGGGCCCACGTGATTTCCGGGTGGGGCCCACGTGATTTCCGGGTGGGGCCCACGTGATTTCCGGGTGGGGCCCACGTGATTTCCGGGTGGGGCCCACGTGATTTCCCCGTGGGGCCCACGTGATTTCCGGGTGGGGCCCACGTGATTTCCGGGTGGGGCCCACGTGATTTCCGGGTGGGGCCCACGTGATTTCCCCGTGGGGCCCCCGTGATTTCCGGGTGGGGCCCACGTGATTTCCCCGTGGGGCCCACGTGATTTCCGGGTGGGGCCCACGTGATTTCCGGGTGGGGCCCACGTGATTTCCGGGTGGGGCCCACGTGATTTCCGGGTGGGGCCCACGTGATTTCCCCGTGGGGCCCACGTGATTTCCCCGTGGGGCCCAGGTGATTTCCGGGTGGGGCCCACGTGATTTCCGGGTGGGGCCCACGTGATTTCCGGGTGAGGCCCACGTGATTTCCGGGTGGGGCCCACGTGATTTCCCCGTGGGGCCCACGTGATTTCCGGGTGGGCCCCACGTGATTTCCGGGTGGGGCCCACGTGATTTCCCCGTGGAGCCCACGTGATTTCCGGGTGGGGCCCACGTGATTTCCGGGTGGGGCCCACTTGATTTCCCCGTGGGGCACACGTGATTTCCGGGTGGGGCCCACGTGATTTCCGGGTGGGGCCCACGTGATTTCCGGGTGTGGCCCACGTGATTTCCGGGTGGGGCCCACGTGATTTCCCCGTGGGACCCTCATGATTTCCGGGTGGGCCCCACGTGATTTCCGGGTGGGCCCACGTGATTTCCGCGTGGGGCCCACGTGATTTCCGGGTTGGGCCCACGTGATTTCCGGGTGGGGCCCACGTGATTTCCGGGTGGGGCCCACGTGATTTCCGGGTGGGGCCCACGTGATTTCCGGGTGGGGCCCACGTGATTTCCGGGTGGGGCCAAGTGATTTCCGGGTGGGGCCCACGTGATTTCCGGGTGGGGCCCACGTGATTTCCCCGTGGCTCCCACGTGATTTCCGGGTGGGGCCCACGTGATTTCCCCGTGGGGCCCACGTGATTTCCGGGTGGGGCCCACGTGATTTCCGGGTGGGGCCCACGTGATTTCCGGGTGGGGCCCACGTGATTTCCGGGTGGGGCCCACGTGATTTCCGGGTGGGGCCCACGTGATTTCCGGGTGGGGCCCACGTGATTTCCGGGTGGGGCCCACGTGATTTCCGGGTGGGGCCCACGTGATTTCCCCGTGGGGCCCACGTGATTTCCGGGTGGGGCCCACGTGATTTCCGGGTGGGGCCCACGTGATTTCCCCGTGGGGCCCACGTGATTTCCGGGTGGGGCCCACGTGATTTCCGGGTGGGGCCCACGTGATTTCCCCGTGGGGCCCACGTGATTTCCGGGTGGGGCCCACGTGATTTCCGGGTGGGGCCCACGTGATTTCCCCGTGGGGCCCACGTGATTTCCGGGTGGGGCCCACGTGATTTCCGGGTGGGGCCCTCGTGATTTCCGGGTGGGGCCCACGTGATTTCTGGGTGGGGCCCACGTGATTTCCGGGTGGGGCCCACGTGATTTCCGGGTGGGGCCCACGTGATTTCCCCGTGGGGCCCCCGTGATTTCCGGTTGGGGCCCACGTGATTTCCGGGTGGGGCCCACGTGATTTCCGGGTGGGGCCCACGTGATTTCCGGGTGGGGCCCACGTGATTTCCCCGTGGGGCCCACGTGATTTCCGGGTGGGGCCCACGTGATTTCCGGGTGGGGCCCACGTGATTTCCGGGTGGGGCCCACGTGATTTCCGGGTGGGGCCCACGTGATTTCCGGGTGGGGCCCAAGTGATTTCCAGGTGGGGCCCACGTGATTTCCGGGTGGGGCCCACGTGATTTCCCCGTGGCTCCCACGTGATTTCCGGGTGGGGCCCACGTGATTTCCGGGTGGGGCCCACGTGATTTCCGGGTGGGCCCCACGTGATTTCCGGGTGGGGCCCACGTGATTTCCGGGTGGGGCCCACGTGATTTCCGGGTGGGGCCCACGTGATTTCCGGGTGGGGCCCACGTGATTTCCGGGTGGGGCCCACGTGATTTCCGGGTGGGGCCCACGTGATTTCCCCGTGGGGCCCACGTGATTTCCGGGTGGGGCCCACGTGATTTCCGGGTGGGGCCCACGTGATTTCCGGGTGAGGCCCACGTGATTTCCGGGTGGGGCCCACGTGATTTCCCCGTGGGGCCCACGTGATTTCCGGGTGGGCCCCACGTGATTTCCGGGTGGGGCCCACGTGATTTCCCCGTGGAGCCCACGTGATTTCCGGGTGGGGCCCACGTGATTTCCGGGTGGGGCCCACTTGATTTCCCCGTGGGGCACACGTGATTTCCGGGTGGGGCCCACGTGATTTCCGGGTGGGGCCCACGTGATTTCCGGGTGTGGCCCACGTGATTTCCGGGTGGGGCCCACGTGATTTCCCCGTGGGGCCCTCATGATTTCCGGGTGGGCCCCACGTGATTTCCGGGTGGGCCCACGTGATTTCCGGGTGGGGCCCACGTGATTTCCGGGTTGGGCCCACGTGATTTCCGGGTGGGGCCCACGTGATTTCCGGGTTGGGCCCACGTGATTTCCGGGTGGGGCCCACGTGATTTCACCGTGGCTCCCACGTGATTTCCGGGTGGGGCCCACGTGATTTCCCCGTGGGGCCCACGTGATTTCCGGGTGGGGCCCACGTGATTTCCGGGTGGGGCCCACGTGATTTCCGGGTGGGGCCCACGTGATTTCCCCGTGGGGCCCACGTGATTTCCGGGTGGGGCCCACGTGATTTCCGGGTGGGGCCCACGTGATTTCCGGGTGGGGCCCACGTGATTTCCCCGTGGGGCCCACGTGATTTCCGGGTGGGGCCCACGTGATTTCCCCGTGGGGCCCACGTGATTTCCGGGTGGGGCCCACGTGATTTCCGGGTGGGGCCCACGTGATTTCCGGGTGGGGCCCACGTGATTTCCGGGTGGGGCCCACGTGATTTCCCCGTGGGGCCCACGTGATTTCCCCGTGGGGCCCACGTGATTTCCGGGTGGGGCCCACGTGATTTCCGGGTGGGGCCCACGTGATTTCGGGGTGGGGCCCACGTGATTTCCGGGTGGGGCCCACGTGATTTCCCCGTGGGGCCCACGTGATTTCCGGGTGGGGCCCACGTGATTTCCGGGTTGGGCCCACGTGATTTCCGGGTGGGGCCCACGTGATTTCCCCGTGGCTCCCACGTGATTTCCGGGTGGGGCCCACGTGATTTCCCCGTGGGGCCCACGTGATTTCCGGGTGGGGCCCACGTGATTTCCGGGTGGGGCCCACGTGATTTCCGGGTGGGGCCCACGTGATTTCCCCGTGGGGCCCACGTGATTTCCCCGTGGGGCCCACGTGATTTCCGGGTCGGGCCCACGTGATTTCCGGGTGGGGCCCACGCGATTTCCGGGTGGGGCCCACGTGATTTCCGGGTGGGGCCCACGCGATTTCCGGGTGGGGCCCACGTGATTTCCGGGTGGGGCCCACGTGATTTCCGGGTGGGGCCCACGTGATTTCCGGGTGGGGCCCACGTGATTTCCGGGTGGGGCCCACGTGATTTCCCCGTGGGGCCCACGTGATTTCCGGGTGGGGCCCACGTGATTTCCGGGTGGGGCCCACGTGATTTCCCCGTGGGGCCCACGTGATTTCCGGGTGGGGCCCACGTGATTTCCGGGTGGGGCCCACGTGATTTCCGGGTGGGGCCCACGTGATTTCCGGGTGGGGCCCACGTGATTTCCGGGTGGGGCCCACGTGATTTCCCCGTGGGGCCCACGTGATTTCCGGGTGGGGCCCACGTGATTTCCGGGTGGGGCCCACGTGATTTCCGGGTGGGGCCCACGTGATTTCCCCGTGGGGCCCCCGTGATTTCCGGGTGGGGCCCACGTGATTTCCCCGTGGGGCCCACGTGATTTCCGGGTGGGGCCCACGTGATTTCCGGGTGGGGCCCACGTGATTTCCGGGTGGGGCCCACGTGATTTCCGGGTGGGGCCCACGTGATTTCCCCGTGGGGCCCACGTGATTTCCCCGTGGGGCCCAGGTGATTTCCGGGTGGGGCCCACGTGATTTCCGGGTGGGGCCCACGTGATTTCCGGGTGAGGCCCACGTGATTTCCGGGTGGGGCCCACGTGATTTCCCCGTGGGGCCCACGTGATTTCCGGGTGGGCCCCACGTGATTTCCGGGTGGGGCCCACGTGATTTCCCCGTGGAGCCCACGTGATTTCCGGGTGGGGCCCACGTGATTTCCGGGTGGGGCCCACTTGATTTCCCCGTGGGGCACACGTGATTTCCGGGTGGGGCCCACGTGATTTCCGGGTGGGGCCCACGTGATTTCCGGGTGTGGCCCACGTGATTTCCGGGTGGGGCCCACGTGATTTCCCCGTGGGACCCTCATGATTTCCGGGTGGGCCCCACGTGATTTCCGGGTGGGCCCACGTGATTTCCGCGTGGGGCCCACGTGATTTCCGGGTTGGGCCCACGTGATTTCCGGGTGGGGCCCACGTGATTTCCGGGTGGGGCCCACGTGATTTCCGGGTGGGGCCCACGTGATTTCCGGGTGGGGCCCACGTGATTTCCGGGTGGGGCCAAGTGATTTCCGGGTGGGGCCCACGTGATTTCCGGGTGGGGCCCACGTGATTTCCCCGTGGCTCCCACGTGATTTCCGGGTGGGGCCCACGTGATTTCCCCGTGGGGCCCACGTGATTTCCGGGTGGGGCCCACGTGATTTCCGGGTGGGGCCCACGTGATTTCCGGGTGGGGCCCACGTGATTTCCGGGTGGGGCCCACGTGATTTCCGGGTGGGGCCCACGTGATTTCCGGGTGGGGCCCACGTGATTTCCGGGTGGGGCCCACGTGATTTCCGGGTGGGGCCCACGTGATTTCCCCGTGGGGCCCACGTGATTTCCGGGTGGGGCCCACGTGATTTCCGGGTGGGGCCCACGTGATTTCCCCGTGGGGCCCACGTGATTTCCGGGTGGGGCCCACGTGATTTCCGGGTGGGGCCCACGTGATTTCCGGGTGGGGCCCACGTGATTTCCGGGTGGGGCCCACGTGATTTCCGGGTGGGGCCCACGTGATTTCCCCGTGGGGCCCACGTGATTTCCGGGTGGGGCCCACGTGATTTCCGGGTGGGGCCCACGTGATTTCCGGGTGGGGCCCACATGATTTCCGGGTGGGGCCCACGTGATTTCCGGGTGGGGCCCACGTGATTTCCGGGTGGGGCCCACGTGATTTCCCCGTGGGGCCCCCGTGATTTCCGGTTGGGGCCCACGTGATTTCCGGGTGGGGCCCACGTGATTTCCGGGTGGGGCCCACGTGATTTCCGGGTGGGGCCCACGTGATTTCCCCGTGGGGCCCACGTGATTTCCGGGTGGGGCCCACGTGATTTCCGGGTGGGGCCCACGTGATTTCCGGGTGGGGCCCACGTGATTTCCGGGTGGGGCCCACGTGATTTCCGGGTGGGGCCCACGTGATTTCCGGGTGGGGCCCACGTGATTTCCCCGTGGGGCCCACGTGATTTCCCTGTGGGGCCCACGTGATTTCAGGGTGGGGCCCACGTGATTTCCGGGTGGGGCCCACGTGATTTCCGGGTGGGGCCCACGTGATTTCCGGGTGGGGCCCACGTGATTTCCCCGTGGGGCCCACGTGATTTCCGGGTGGGGCCCACGTGATTTCCGGGTGGGGCCCACGTGATTTCCGGGTGGGGCCCACGTGATTTCCGGGTGGGGCCCACGTGATTTCCCCGTGGGGCCCACGTGATTTCCGGGTGGGGCCCACGTGATTTCCGGGTGGGGCCCACGTGAATTCCGGGTGGGGCCCACGTGATTTCCGGGTGGGGCCCACGTGATTTCCGGGTGGGGCCCACGTGATTTCCCCGTGGGGCCCACGTGATTTCCGGGTGGGGCCCACGTGATTTCCGGGTGGGGCCCACGTGATTTCCGGGTGGGGCCCACGTGATTTCCGGGTGGGGCCCACGTGATTTCCGGGTGGGGCCCACGTGATTTCCGGGTGGGGCCCACGTGATTTCCGGGTGGGGCCCACGTGATTTCCGGGTGGGGCCCACGTGATTTCCGGGTGGGGCCCACGTGATTTCCGGGTGGGGCCCACGTGATTTCCGGGTGGGGCCCACGTGATTTCCGGGTGGGGCCCCCGTGATTTCCGGTTGGGGCCCACGTGATTTCCGGGTGGGGCCCACGTGATTTCCGGGTGGGGCCCACGTGATTTCCGGGTGGGGCCCACGTGATTTCCCCGTGGGGCCCACGTGATTTCCGGGTGGGGCCCACGTGATTTCCGGGTGGGGCCCACGTGATTTCCGGGTGGGGCCCACGTGATTTCCCCGTGGGGCCTACGTGATTTCCGGGTGGGGCCCACGTGATTTCCGGGTGGGGCCCACGTGATTTCCGGGTGGGGCCCACGTGATTTCCGGGTGGGGCCCACGTGATTTCCGGGTGGGGCCCACGTGATTTCCGGGTGGGGCCCACGTGATTTCCCCGTGGGGCCCACGTGATTTCCGGGTGGGGCCCACGTGATTTCCGGGTGGGGCCCACGTGATTTCCCCGTGGGGCCCACGTGATTTCCGGGTGGGGCCCACGTGATTTCCGGGTGGGGCCCACGTGATTTCCGGATGGGGCCCACGTGATTTCCGGGTGGGGCCCACGTGATTTCCGGGTGGGGCCCACGTGATTTCCGGGTGGCGCCCTCGTGATTTCCGGGTGGGGCCCACGTGATTTCCGGGTGGGGCCCACGTGATTTCCGGGTGGGGCCCACGTGATTTACCCGTGGGGCCCACGTGATTTCCCCGTGGGGCCCACGTGATTTCCGGGTGGGGCCCACGTGATTTCCGGGTGGGGCCCACGTGATTTCCGGGTGGGGCCCACGTGATTTCCGGGTGGGGCCCACGTGATTTCCGGGTGGGGCCCACGTGATTTCCGGGTGGGGCCCACGTGATTTCCGGGTGGGGCCCACGTGATTTCCGGGTGGGGCCCACGTGATTTCCCCGTGGGGCCCACGTGATTTCCGGGTGGGGCCCACGTGATTTCCGGGTGGGGCCCACGTGATTTCCGGGTGGGGCCCACGTGATTTCCGGGTGGGGCCCACGTGATATCCGGGTGGGGCCCACGTGATTTCCGGGTGGGGCCCACGTGATTTCCGGGTGGGGCCCACGTGATTTCCCCGTGGGGCCCACGTGATTTCCGGGTGGGGCCCACGTGATTTCCGGTTGGGGCCCACGTGATTTCCGGGTGGGGCCCACGTGATTTCCGGGTGGGGCCCACGTGATTTCCGGGTGGGGCCCACGTGATTTCCCCGTGGGGCCCACGTGATTTCCGGGTGGGGCCCACGTGATTTCCGGGTGGGGCCCACGTGATTTACCCGTGGGGCCCACGTGATTTCCCCGTGGGGCCCACGTGATTTCCGGGTGGGGCCCACGTGATTTCCGGGTGGGGCCCACGTGATTTCCGGGTGGGGCCCACGTGATTTCCGGGTGGGGCCCACGTGATTTCCGGGTGGGGCCCACGTGATTTCCGGGTGGGGCCCACGTGATTTCCGGGTGGGGCCCACGTGATTTCCGGGAGGGGCCCACGTGATTTCCGGGTGGGGCCCACGTGATTTCCCCGTGGGGCCCACGTGATTTTCGGGTGGGGCCCACGTGATTTCCGGGTGGGGCCCACGTGATTTCCGGGTGGGGCCCACGTGATTTCCGGGTGGGGCCCACGTGATATCCGGGTGGGGCCCACGTGATTTCCGGGTGGGGCCCACGTGATTTCCGGGTGGGGCCCACGTGATTTCCCCGTGGGGCCCACGTGATTTCCGGGTGGGGCCCACGTGATTTCCGGGTGGGGCCCACGTGATTTCCCCGTGGGGCCCACGTGATTTCCGGGTGGGGCCCACGTGATTTCTGGGTGGGGCCCACGTGATTTCGCCGTGGGGCCCACGTGATTTCCGGTTGGGGCCCACGTGATTTCCGGGTGGGGCCCACGTGATTTCCGGGTGGGGCCCACGTGATTTCCGGGTGGGGCCCACGTGATTTCCGGGTGGGGCCCACGTGATTTCCGGGTGGGGCCCACGTGATTTCCGGGTGGGGCCAACGTGATTTCCGGGTGGGGCCCACGTGATTTCCGGGTGGGGCCCACGTGATTTCCGGGTGGGGCCCACGTGATTTCCCCGTGGGGCCCACGTGATTTCCGGGTGGGGCCCACGTGATTTCCGGGTGGGGCCCACGTGATTTCCGGGTGGCGCCCACGTGATTTCCGGGTGGGGCCCACGTGATTTCCGGGTGGGGCCCACGTGATTTCCGGGTGGGGCCCACGTGATTTACCCGTGGGGCCCACGTGATTTCCGGGTGGGGCCCACGTGATTTCCCCGTGGGGCCCACGTGATTTCCGGGTGGGGCCCACGTGATTTCCGGGTGGGGCCCACGTGATTTCCCCGTGGGGCCCACGTGATTTCCGGGTGGGGCCCACGTGATTTCCGGGTGGGGCCCACGTGATTTCCCCGTGGGGCCCACGTGATTTCCCCGTGGGGCCCACGTCATTTCCGGGTGGGGCCCACGTGATTTCCGGGTGGGGCCCACGTGATTTCCCCGTGGGGCCCACGTGATTTCCGGGTGGGGCCCACGTGATTTCCCGGTGGGGCCCACGTGATTTCCCCGTGGGGCCCACGTGATTTCCCCGTGGGGCCCACGTGATTTCCCCGTGGGGCCCACGTGATTTCCCCGTGGGGCCCACGTGATTTCCGGGTGAGGCCAACGTGATTTCCGGGTGGGGCCCACGTGCTTTCCGGGTGGGGCCCACGTGATTTCCGGGTGGGGCCCACGTGATTTCCGGGTGGGGCCCACGTGATTTCCGGGTGGGGCCCACGTGATTTCCGGGTGGGGCCCACGTGATTTCCCCGTGGGGCCCACGTGATTTCCGGTTGGGGCCCACGTGATTTCCGGGTGGGGCCCACGTGATTTCCGGGTGGGGCCCACGTGATTTCCGGGTGGGGCCCACGTGATTTCCCCGTGGGGCCCACGTGATTTCCGGGTGGGGCCCACGTGATTTCCGGGTGGGGCCCACGTGATTTCCGGGTGGGGCCCACGTGATTTCCGGGTGGGGCCCACGTGATTTCCCCGTGGGGCCCACGTGATTTCCGGGTGGGGCCCACGTGATTTCCGGGTGGGGCCCACGTGATTTCCGGGTGGGGCCCACGTGATTTCCGGGTGGGGCCCACGTGATTTCCGGGTGGGGCCCACGTGATTTCCGGGTGGGGCCCACGTGATTTCCGGGTGGCGCCCACGTGATTTCTGGGTGGCGCCCACGTGATTTCCGGGTGGGGCCCACGTGATTTCCGGGTGGGGCCCACGTGATTTCCGGGTGGGGCCCACGTGATTTCCGGGTGGGGCCCACGTGATTTCCGGGTGGGGCCCACGTGATTTCTGGGTGGCGCCCACGTGATTTCCGGGTGGGGCCCACGTGATTTCCGGGTGGGGCCCACGTGATTTCCGGGTGGGGCCCACGTGATTTCCCCGTGGGGCCCACGTGATTTCCCCGTGGGGCCCACGTGATTTCCGGGTGGGGCCCACGTGATTTCCGGGTGGGGCCCACGTGATTTCCGGGTGGGGCCCACGTGATTTCCGGGTGGGGCCCACGTGATTTCCGGGTGGGGCCCACGTGATTTCCGGGTGGGGCCCACGTGATTTCCGGGTGGGGCCCACGTGATTTCCCCGTGGGGCCCACGTGATTTCCGGGTGGGGCCCACGTGATTTCCGGGTGGGGCCCACGTGATTTCCGGGTGGGGCCCACGTGATTTCCGGGTGGGGCCCACGTGATTTCCCCGTGGGGCCCACGTGATTTCCGGGTGGGGCCCACGTGATTTCCCCGTGGGGCCCACGTGATTTCCGGGTGGGGCCCACGTGATTTCCAGGTGGGGCCCACGTGATTTCCGGGTGGGGCCCACGTGATTTCCGGGTGGGGCCCACGTGATTTCCTGGTGGGGCCCACGTGATTTCCCCGTGGGGCCCACGTGATTTCCGGGTGGGGCCCACGTGATTTCCGGGTGGGGCCCACGTGATTTCCGGGTGGGGCCCACGTGATTTCCCCGTGGGGCCCACGTGATTTCCGGGTGGGGCCCACGTGATTTCCGGGTGGGGCCCACGTGATTTCCGGGTGGGGCCCACGTGATTTCCGGGTGGGGCCCACGTGATTTCCGGGTGGGGCCCACGTGATTTCCGGGTGGGGCCCACGTGATTTCCGGGTGGGGCCCAGGAGATTTCCCCGTGGGGCCCACGTGATTTCCCCGTGGGGCCCACGTGATTTCCGGGTGGGGCCCACGTGATTTCCGGGTGGGGCCCACGTGATTTCCGGGTGGGGCCCACGTGATTTCCGGGTGGGGCCCACGTGATTTCCCCGTGGCTCCCACGTGATTTCCGGGTGGGGCCCACGTGATTTCCCCGTGGGGCCCACGTGATTTCCGGGTGGGGCCCACGTGATTTCCGGGTGGGGCCCACGTGATTTCCGGGTGGGGCCCACGTGATTTCCGGGTGGGGCCCACGTGATTTCCGGGTGGGGCCCACGTGATTTCCCCATGGGGCCCACGTGATTTCCGGGTGGGGCCCACGTGATTTCCGGGTGGGGCCCACGTGATTTCCGGGTGGGGCCCACGTGATTTCCGGGTGGGGCCCACGTGATTTCCGGGTGGGGCCCACGTGATTTCCGGGTGGGGCCCACGTGATTTCCCCGTGGGGCCCACGTGATTTCCGGGTGGGGCCCACGTGATTTCCGGGTGGGGCCCACGTGATTTCCGGGTGGGGCCCACGTGATTTCCCCGTGGGGCCCACGTGATTTCCGGGTGGGGCCCACGTGATTTCCGGGTGGGGCCCACGTGATTTCCGGGTGGGGCCCACGTGATTTCCGGGTGGGGCCCACGTGATTTCCGGGTGGGGCCCACGTGATTTCCGGGTGGGGCCCACGTGATTTCCGGGTGGGGCCCACGAGATTTCCCCGTGGGGCCCACGTGATTTCCCCGTGGGGCCCACGTGATTTCCGGGTGGGGCCCACGTGATTTCCGGGTGGGGCCCACGTGATTTCTGGGTGGGGCCCACGTGATTTCCCCGTGGGGCCCACGTGATTTCCCCGTGGCTCCCACGTGATTTCCGGGTGGGGCCCACGTGATTTCCCCGTGGGGCCCACGTGATTTCCGGGTGGGGCCCACGTGATTTCCGGGTGGGGCCCACGTGATTTCCCCGTGGAGCCCACGTGATTTCCGGGTGGGGCCCACGTGATTTCCGGGTGGGGCCCACGTGATTTCCGGGTGGGGCCCACGTGATTTCCCCGTGGGGCCCACGTGATTTCCGGGTGGGGCCCACGTGATTTCCGGGTGGGGCCCACGTGATTTCCGGGTGGGGCCCACGTGATTTCCGGGTGGGGCCCACGTGATTTCCGGGTGGGGCCCACGTGATTTCCGGGTGGGGCCCACGTGATTTCCGGGTGGGGCCCACGTGATTTCCGGGTGGGGCCCACGTGATTTCCGGGTGGGGCCCACGTGATTTCCGGGTGGGGCCCACGTGATTTCCGGGTGGGGCCCACGTGATTTCCGGGTGGGGCCCACGTGATTTCCCCGTGGCTCCCACGTGATTTCCGGGTGGGGCCCACGTGATTTCCCCGTGGGGCCCACGTGATTTCCGGGTGGGGACCACGTGATTTCCGGGTGGGGCCCACGTGATTTCCGGGTGGGGCCCACGTGATTTCCGGGTGGGGCCCACGTGATTTCCGGGTGGGGCCCACGTGATTTCCGGGTGGGGCCCACGTGATTTCCCCGTGGGGCCCACGTGATTTCCGGGTGGGGCCCACGTGATTTCCCCGTGGGGCCCACGTGATTTCCGGGTGGGGCCCACGTGATTTCCGGGTGGGGCCCACGTGATTTCCGGGTGAGGCCCACGTGATTTCCGGGTGGGGCCCACGTGATTTCCCCGTGGGGCCCACGTGATTTCCGGGTGGGCCCCACGTGATTTCCGGGTGGGGCCCACGTGATTTCCCCGTGGAGCCCACGTGATTTCCGGGTGGGGCCCACGTGATTTCCGGGTGGGGCCCACTTGATTTCCCCGTGGGGCACACGTGATTTCCGGGTGGGGCCCACGTGATTTCCGGGTGGGGCCCACGTGATTTCCGGGTGTGGCCCACGTGATTTCCAGGTGGGGCCCACGTGATTTCCCCGTGGGGCCCTCATGATTTCCGGGTGGGCCCCACGTGATTTCCGGGTGGGCCCACGTGATTTCCGCGTGGGGCCCACGTGATTTCCGGGTGGGGCCCACGTGATTTCCGGGTGGGGCCCACGTGATTTCCGGGTGGGGCCCACGTGATTTCCGGGTGGGGCCCACGTGATTTCCGGGTGGGGCCCACGTGATTTCCGGGTGGGGCGCAAGTGATTTCCGGGTGGGGCCCACGTGATTTCCGGGTGGGGCCCACGTGATTTCCCCGTGGCTCCCACGTGATTTCCGGGTGGGGCCCACGTGATTTCCCCGTGGGGCCCACGTGATTTCCGGGTGGGGCCCACGTGATTTCCGGGTGGGGCCCACGTGATTTCCGGGTGGGGCCCACGTGATTTCCGGGTGGGGCCCACGTGATTTCCCCGTGGGGCCCACGTGATTTCCGGGTCGGGCCCACGTGATTTCCGGGTGGGGCCCACGTGATTTCCGGGTGGGGCCCACGTGATTTCCGGGTGGGGCCCACGTGATTTCCCCGTGGGGCCCACGTGATTTCCCCGTGGGGCCCACGTGATTTCCGGGTGGGGCCCACGTGATTTCCGGGTGGGGCCCACGTGATTTCCGGGTGGGGCCCACGTGATTTCCGGGTGGGGCCCACGTGATTTCCCCGTGGGGCCCACGTGATTTCCCCTTGGGGCCCACGTGATTTCCGGGTGGGGCCCACGTGATTTCCGGGTGGGGCCCACGTGATTTCCGGGTGGGGCCCACGTGATTTCCGGGTGGGGCCCACGTGATTTCCCCGTGGTGCCCACGTGATTTCCGGGTGGGGCCCACGTCATTTCCGGGTGGGGCCCACGTGATTTCCGGGTGGGGCCGACGTGATTTCCGGGTGGGGCCCACGTGATTTCCCCGTGGGGCCCACGTGATTTCCCCGTGGGGCCCACGTGATTTCCCCGTGGGGTCCACGTGATTTCCGGGTGGGGCCCACGTGATTTCCGGGTGGGGTCCACGTGATTTCCGGGTGGGGCCCACGTGATTTCCGGGTGGGGCCCACGTGATTTCCGGGTGGGGCCCACGTGATTTCCGGGTGGGGCCCACGTGATTTCCGGGTGGGGCCCACGTGATTTCCGGGTGGGGCCCACGTGATTTCCGGGTGGGGCCCACGTGATTTCCCCGTGGGGCCCACGTGATTTCCGGTTGGGGCCCACGTGATTTCCGGTTGGGGCCCACGTGATTTCCGGGTGGGGCCCACGTGATTTCCGGGTGGGGCCCACGTGATTTCCGGGTGGGGCCCACGTGATTTCCGGGTGGGGCCCACGTGATTTCCGGGTGGGGCCCACGTGATTTCCGGGTGGGGCCCACGTGATTTCCGGGTGGGGCCCACGTGATTTCCGGGTGGGGCCCACGTGATTTCCCCGTGGGGCCCACGTGATTTCCGGGTGGGGCCCACGTGATTTCCGGGTGGGGCCCACGTGATTTCCCCGTGGGGCCCACGTGATTTCCGGGTGGGGCCCACGTGATTTCCGGGTGGGGCCCACGTGATTTCCGGGTGGGGCCCACGTGATTTCCGGGTGGGGCCCACGTGATTTCCGGGTGGGGCCCAGGAGATTTCCCCGTGGGGCCCACGTGATTTCCCCGTGGGGCCCACGTGATTTCCGGGTGGGGCCCACGTGATTTCCGGGTGGGGCCCACGTGATTTCCGGGTGGGGCCCACGTGATTTCCGGGTGGGGCCCACGTGATTTCCCCGTGGCTCCCACGTGATTTCCGGGTGGGGCCCACGTGATTTCCCCGTGGGGCCCACGTGATTTCCGGGTGGGGCCCACGTGATTTCCGGGTGGGGCCCACGTGATTTCCGGGTGGGGCCCACGTGATTTCCGGGTGGGGCCCACGTGATTTCCGGGTGGGGCCCACGTGATTTCCGGGTGGGGCCCACGTGATTTCCGGGTGGGGCCCACGAGATTTCCCCGTGGGGCCCACGTGATTTCCCCGTGGGGCCCACGTGATTTCCGGGTGGGGCCCACGTGATTTCCGGGTGGGGCCCACGTGATTTCTGGGTGGGGCCCACGTGATTTCCCCGTGGGGCCCACGTGATTTCCCCGTGGCTCCCACGTGATTTCCGGGTGGGGCCCACGTGATTTCCCCGTGGGGCCCACGTGATTTCCGGTTGGGGCCCACGTGATTTCCGGGTGGGGCCCACGTGATTTCCGGGTGGGGCCCACGTGATTTCCGGGTGGGGCCCACGTGATTTCCGGGTGGGGCACACGTGATTTCCCCGTGGGGCCCACGTGATTTCCGGGTGGGGCCCACGTGATTTCCGGGTGGGGCCCACGTGATTTCCGGGTGGGGCCCACGTGATTTCCGGGTGGGGCCCACGTGATTTCTGGGTGGGGCCCACGTGATTTCCGGGTGGGGCCCACGTGATTTCCCCGTGGGGCCCACGTGATTTCCGGGTGGGGCCCACGTGATTTCCGGGTGGGGCCCACGTGATTTCCGGGTGGGGCCCACGTGATTTCCCCGTGGGGCCCACGTGATTTCCGGGTGGGGCCCACGTGATTTCCGGGTGGGGCCCACGTGATTTCCCCGTGGAGCCCACGTGATTTCCGGGTGGGGCCCACGTGATTTCCGGGTGGGGCCCACTTGATTTCCCCGTGGGGCACACGTGATTTCCGGGTGGGGCCCACGTGATTTCCGGGTGGGGCCCACGTGATTTCCCCGTGGGGCCCACGTGATTTCCGGGTGGGGCCCACGTGATTTCCGGGTGGGGCCCACGTGATTTCCCCGTGGAGCCCACGTGATTTCCGGGTGGGGCCCACGTGATTTCCGGGTGGGGCCCACTTGATTTCCCCGTGGGGCCCACGTGATTTCCGGGTGGGGCCCACGTGATTTCCGGGTGGGGCCCACGTGATTTCCCCGTGGGGCCCACGTGATTTCCGGGTGGGGCCCACGTGATTTCCGGGTGAGGCCCACGTGATTTCCGGGTGGGGCCCACGTGATTTCCCCGTGGGGCCCACGTGATTTCCGGGTGGGCCCCACGTGATTTCCGGGTGGGGCCCACGTGATTTCCCCGTGGAGCCCACGTGATTTCCGGGTGGGGCCCACGTGATTTCCGGGTGGGGCCCACTTGATTTCCCCGTGGGGCACACGTGATTTCCGGGTGGGGCCCACGTGATTTCCGGGTGGGGCCCACGTGATTTCCGGGTGTGGCCCACGTGATTTCCGGGTGGGGCCCACGTGATTTCCCCGTGGGGCCCTCATGATTTCCGGGTGGGCCCCACGTGATTTCCGGGTGGGCCCACGTGATTTCCGCGTGGGGCCCACGTGATTTCCGGGTTGGGCCCACGTGATTTCCGGGTGGGGCCCACGTGATTTCCGGGTGGGGCCCACGTGATTTCCGGGTGGGGCCCACGTGATTTCCGGGTGGGGCCCACGTGATTTCCGGGTGGGGCCCAAGTGATTTCCGGGTGGGGCCCACGTGATTTCCGGGTGGGGCCCACGTGATTTCCGGGTGGGGCCCACGTGATTTCCCCGTGGGGCCCACGTGATTTCCCCGTGGGGACCACGTGATTTCCGGGTGGGGCCCACGTGATTTCCGGGTGGGGCCCACGTGATTTCCGGGTGGGGCCCACGTGATTTCCCCGTGGGGCCCACGTGATTTCCGGGTGGGGCCCACGTGATTTCCGGGTGGGGCCCACGTGATTTCCGGGTGGGGCCCACGTGATTTCCCCGGGGGGCCCACGTGATTTCCGGGTGGGGCCCACGTGATTTCCGGGTGGGGCCCACGTGATTTCCGGGTGGGGCCCACGTGATTTCCCCGTGGGGCCCACGTGATTTCCGGGTGGGGCCCACGTGATTTCCGGGTGGGGCCCACGTGATTTCCGGGTGGGGCCCACGTGATTTCCGGGTGGGGCCCACGTGATTTCCGGGTGAGGCCCACGTGATTTCCGGGTGGGGCCCACGTGATTTCCGGGTGGGGCCCACGTGATTTCCCCGTGGGGCCCGCGTGATTTCCCCGTGGGGCCCACGTGATTTCCGGGTGGGGCCCACGTGATTTCCGGGTGGGGCCCACGTGATTTCCGGGTGGGGCCCAAGTGATTTCCACGTGGGGCCCACGTGATTTCCGGGTGGGGCCCACGTGATTTCCCCGTGGCTCCCACGTGATTTCCGGGTGGGGCCCACGTGATTTCCCCGTGGGGCCCACGTGATTTCCGGGTGGGGCCCACGTGATTTCCGGGTGGGGCCCACGTGATTTCCGGGTGGGGCCCACGTGATTTCCGGGTGGGGGCCACGTGATTTCCGGGTGGGGCCCACGTGATTTCCGGGTGGGGCCCACGTGATTTCCCCGTGGGGCCCACGTGATTTCCGGGTGGGGCCCACGTGATTTCCGGGTGGGGCCCACGTGATTTCCGGGTGAGGCCCACGTGATTTCCGGGTGGGGCCCACGTGATTTCCCCGTGGGGCCCACGTGATTTCCCCGTGGGGCCCACGTGATTTCCGGGTGGGGCCCACGTGATTTCCCCGTGGGGCCCACGTGATTTCCGGGTGGGGCCCACGTGATTTCCGGGTGGGGCCCACGTGATTTCCGGGTGGGGCCCACGTGATTTCCGGGTGGGGCCCACGTGATTTCCGGGTGGGGCCCACGTGATTTCCGGGTGGGGCCCACGTGATTTCCCCGTGGGGCCCACGTGATTTCCGGGTGGGGCCCACGTGATTTCCGGGTGGGGCCCACGTGATTTCCGGGTGGGGCCCACGTGATTTCCCCGTGGGGCCCACGTGATTTCCGGGTGGGGCCCACGTGATTTCCGGGTGGGGCCCACGTGATTTCCGGGTGGGGCCCACGTGATTTCCGGGTGGGGCCCACGTGATTTCCGGGTGGGGCCCACGTGATTTCCGGGTGGGGCCCACGTGATTTCCGGGTGGGGCCCACGTGATTTCCGGGTGGGGCCCACGTGATTTCCGGGTGGGGCCCACGTGATTTCCGGGTGGGGCCCACGTGATTTCCGGGTGGGGTCCACGTGATTTCCGGGTGGGGCCCACGTGATTTCCGGGTGGGGCCCACGTGATTTCCGGGTGGGGCCCACGTGATTTCCGGGTGGGGCCCACGTGATTTCCGGGTGGGGCCCACGTGATTTCCGGGTGGGGCCCACGTGATTTCCCCGTGGGGCCCACGTGATTTCCGGGTGGGGCCCACGTGATTTCCGGGTGGGGCCCACGTGATTTCCGGGTGGGGCCCACGTGATTTCCGGGTGGGGCCCACGTGATTTCCCCGTGGGGCCCACGTGATTTCCGGGTGGGGCCCACGTGATTTCCGGGTGGGGCCCACGTGATTTCCGGGTGGGGTCCACGTGATTTCCGGGTGGGGCCCACGTGATTTCCGGGTGGGGCCCACGTGATTTCCGGGTGGGGCCCACGTGATTTCCGGGTGGGGCCCACGTGATTTCCCCGTGGGGCCCACGTGATTTCCGGGTGGGGCCCACGTGATTTCCGGGTGGGGCCCACGTGATTTCCGGGTGGGGCCCACGTGATTTCCCCGTGGGGCCCACGTGATTTCCGGGTGGGGCCCACGTGATTTCCCCGTGGGGCCCAGGTGATTTCCGGGTGGGGCCCACGTGATTTCCGGGTGGGGCCCACGTGATTTCCCCGTGGGGCCCACGTGATTTCCGGGTGGGGCCCACGTGATTTCCGGGTGGGGCCCACGTGATTTCCGGGTGGGGCCCACGTGATTTCCGGGTGGGGCCCACGTGATTTCCGGGTGGGGCCCACGTGATTTCCGGGTGGGGCCCACGTGATTTCCCCGTGGGGCCCACGTGATTTCCGGGTGGGGCCCACGTGATTTCCCCGTGGGGCCCACGTGATTTCCGGGTGGGGCCCACGTGATTTCCGGGTGGGGCCCACGTGATTTCCGGGTGGCGCCCACGTGATTTCCGGGTGGGGCTCACGTGATTTCCGGATGGGGCCCACGTGATTTCCGGGTGGGGCCCACGTGATTTACCCGTGGGGCCCACGTGATTTCCCCGTGGGGCCCACGTGATTTCCGGGTGGGGCCCACGTGATTTCCGGTTGGGGCCCACGTGATTTCCGGGTGGGGCCCACGTGATTTCCGGGTGGGACCCACGTGATTTCCGGGTGGGGCCCACGTGATTTCCGGGTGGGGCCCACGTGATTTCCGGGTGGGGCCCACGTGATTTCCGGGTGGCGCCCACGTGATTTCCGGGTGGGGCTCACGTGATTTCCGGGTGGGGCCCACGTGATTTCCGGGTGGGGCCCACGTGATTTACCCGTGGGGCCCACGTGATTTCCCCGTGGGGCCCACGTGATTTCCGGGTGGGGCCCACGTGATTTCCGGTTGGGGCCCACGTGATTTCAGGGTGGGGCCCACGTGATTTCCGGGTGGGGCCCACGTGATTTCCGTGTGGGGCCCACGTGATTTCCGGGTGGGGCCCACGTGATTTCCGGGTGGGGCCCACGTGATTTCCCCGTGGGGCCCACGTGATTTCCGGGTGGGGCCCACGTGATTTCCGGGTGGGGCCCACGTGATTTCCCCGTGGGGCCCACGTGATTTCCGGGTGGGGCCCACGTGATTTCCGGGTGGGGCCCACGTGATTTCCGGGTGGGGCCCACGTGATTTCCGGGTGGGGCCCACGTGATTTCCGGGTGGCGCCCACGTGATTTCCGGGTGGGGCCCACGTGATTTCCGGGTGGGGCCCACGTGATTTCCGGGTGGGGCCCACGTGATTTCCGGGTGGGGCCCACGTGATTTCGGGTGGGGCCCACGTGATTTCCGGGTGGGGCCCACGTGATTTCCGGGTGGGGCCCACGTGATTTCCGGGTGGGGCCCACGTGATTTCCGGGTGGGGCCCACGTGATTTCCGGGTGGCGCCCACGTGATTTCCGGGTGGGGCCCACGTGATTTCCGGGTGGGGCCCACGTGATTTCCGGGTGGGGCCCACGTGATTTCCGGGTGGGGCCCACGTGATTTCGGGTGGGGCCCACGTGATTTCCGGGTGGGGCCCACGTGATTTCCGGGTGGGGCCCACGTGATTTCCCCGTGGGGCCCACGTGATTTCCGGGTGGGGCCCGCGTGATTTCCGGGTGGGGCCCACGTGATTTCCGGGTGGGGCCCACGTGATTTCCGGGTGGGGCCCACGTGATTTCCGGGTGGGGCCCACGTGATTTCCGGGTGGGGCCCACGTGATTTCCGGGTGGGGCCCACGTGATTTCCGGGTGGGGCCCACGTGATTTCCGGGTGGGGCCCACGTGATTTCCGGGTGGGGCCCACGTGATTTCCGGGTGGGACCCACGTGATTTCCGGGTGGGGCCCACGTGATTTCCGGGTGGGGCCCACGTGATTTCCGGGTGGGGCCCACGTGATTTCCGGGTGGCGCCCACGTGATTTCCGGGTGGGGCTCACGTGATTTCCGGGTGGGGCCCACGTGATTTCCGGGTGGGGCCCACGTGATTTACCCGTGGGGCCCACGTGATTTCCCCGTGGGGCCCACGTGATTTCCGGGTGGGGCCCACGTGATTTCCGGTTGGGGCCCACGTGATTTCCGGGTGGGGCCCACGTGATTTCCGGGTGGGGCCCACGTGATTTCCGGGTGGGGCCCACGTGATTTCCGGGTGGGGCCCACGTGATTTCCGGGTGGGGCCCACGTGATTTCCCCGTGGGGCCCACGTGATTTCCGGGTGGGGCCCACGTGATTTCCGGGTGGGGCCCACGTGATTTCCCCGTGGGGCCCACGTGATTTCTGGGTGGGGCCCACGTGATTTCCGGGTGGGGCCCACGTGATTTCCGGGTGGGGCCCACGTGATTTCCGGGTGGGGCCCACGTGATTTCCGGGTGGCGCCCACGTGATTTCCGGGTGGGGCCCACGTGATTTCCGGGTGGGGCCCACGTGATTTCCGGGTGGGGCCCACGTGATTTCCGGGTGGGGCCCACGTGATTTCCGGGTGGGGCCCACGTGATTTCGGGTGGGGCCCACGTGATTTCCGGGTGGGGCCCACGTGATTTCCGGGTGGGGCCCACGTGATTTCCCCGTGGGGCCCACGTGATTTCCGGGTGGGGCCCACGTGATTTCCGGGTGGGGCCCACGTGATTTCCCCGTGGGGCCCACGTGATTTCCGGGTGGGGCCCACGTGATTTCCGGGTGGGGCCCACGTGATTTCCGGGTGGGGCCCACGTGATTTCCCCGTGGGGCCCACGTGATTTCCGGGTGGGGCCCGCGTGATTTCCGGGTGGGGCCCACGTGATTTCCGGGTGGGGCCCACGTGATTTCCGGGTGGGGCCCACGTGATTTCCGGGTGGGGCCCACGTGATTTCCGGGTGGGGCCCACGTGATTTCCGGGTGGGGCCCACGTGATTTCCGGGTGGGGCCCACGTGATTTCCGGGTGGGGCCCACGTGATTTCCGGGTGGGGCCCACGTGATTTCCGGGTGGGGCCCACGTGATTTCCGGGTGGGGCCCACGTGATTTCCGGGTGGGACCCACGTGATTTCCGGGTGGGGCCCACGTGATTTCCCCGTGGGGCCCACGTGATTTCCGGGTGGGGCCCACGTGATTTCCGGGTGGGGCCCACGTGATTTCCGGGTGGGGCCCACGTGATTTCCCCGTGGGGCCCACGTGATTTCCCCGTGGGGCCCACGTGATTTCCGGGTGGGGCCCACGTGATTTCCGGGTGGGGCCCACGTGATTTCCGGGTGGGGCCCACGTGATTTCCGGGTGGGGCCCACGTGATTTCCCCGTGGGGCCCACGTGATTTCCGGGTGGGGCCCGCGTGATTTCCGGGTGGGGCCCACGTGATTTCCGGGTGGGGCCCACGTGATTTCCGGGTGGGGCCCACGTGATTTCCGGGTGGGGCCCACGTGATTTCCGGGTGGGGCCCACGTGATTTCCGGGTGGGGCCCACGTGATTTCCGGGTGGGGCCCACGTGATTTCCGGGTGGGGCCCACGTGATTTCCGGGTGGGGCCCACGTGATTTCCGGGTGGGGCCCACGTGATTTCCGGGTGGGGCCCACGTGATTTCCGGGTGGGGCCCACGTGATTTCCGGGTGGGGCCCACGTGATTTCCGGGTGGGGCCCACGTGATTTCCGGGTGGGGCCCACGTGATTTCCCCGTGGGGCCCACGTGATTTCCGGGTGGGGCCCACGTGATTTCCGGGTGGGGCCCACGTGATTTCCGGGTGGGGCCCACGTGATTTCCCCGTGGGGCCCACGTGATTTCCGGGTGGGGCCCACGTGATTTCCGGGTGGGGCCCACGTGATTTCCCCGTGGGGCCCACGTGATTTCCGGGTGGGGCCCACGTGATTTCCGGGTGGGGCCCACGTGATTTCCGGGTGGGGCCCACGTGATTTCCGGGTGGGACCCACGTGATTTCCGGGTGGGGCCCACGTGATTTCCGGGTGGGGCCCACGTGATTTCCGGGTGGGGCCCACGTGACTTCCGGGTGGCGCCCACGTGATTTCCGGGTGGGGCTCACGTGATTTCCGGGTGGGGCCCACGTGATTTCCGGGTGGGGCCCACGTGATTTACCCGTGGGGCCCACGTGATTTCCCCGTGGGGCCCACGTGATTTCCGGGTGGGGCCCACGTGATTTCCGGTTGGGGCCCACGTGATTTCCGGGTGGGGCCCACGTGATTTCCGGGTGGGGCCCACGTGATTTCCGGGTGGGGCCCACGTGATTTCCGGGTGGGGCCCACGTGATTTCCGGGTGGGGCCCACGTGATTTCCGGGTGGGGCCCACGTGATTTCCGGGTGGGGCCCACGTGATTTCCCCGTGGGGCCCACGTGATTTCCGGGTGGGGCCCACGTGATTTCCGGGTGGGGCCCACGTGATTTCCGGGTGGGGCCCACGTGATTTCCGGGTGGGGCCCACGTGATTTCCCCGTGGGGCCCACGTGATTTCCGGGTGGGGCCCACGTGATTTCCGGGTGGGGCCCACGTGATTTCCGGGTGGGGCCCACGTGATTTCCGGGTGGGGCCCACGTGATTTCCGGGTGGGGCCCACGTGATTTCCGGGTGGGGCCCACGTGATTTCCGGGTGGGGCCCACGTGATTTCCCCGTGGGGCCCACGTGATTTCCGGGTGGGGCCCACGTGATTTCCGGGTGGGGCCCACGTGATTTCCCCGTGGGGCCCACGTGATTTCCGGGTGGGGCCCACGTGATTTCCGGGTGGGGCCCACGTGATTTCCGGGTGGGGCCCACGTGATTTCCGGGTGGGGCCCACGTGATATCCGGGTGGGGCCCACGTGATTTCCGGGTGGGGCCCACGTGATTTCCGGGTGGGGCCCACGTGATTTCCCCGTGGGGCCCACGTGATTTCCGGGTGGGGCCCACGTGATTTCCGGGTGGGGCCCACGTGATTTCCCCGTGGGGCCCACGTGATTTCCGGGTGGGGCCCACGTGATTTCCGGGTGGGGCCCACGTGATTTCCGGGTGGGGCCCACGTGATTTCCGGGTGGGGCCCACGTGATTTCCGGGTGGGGCCCACGTGATTTCCCCGTGGGGCCCACGTGATTTCCGGGTGGGGCCCACGTGATTTCCGGGTGGGGCCCACGTGATTCCCGGGTGGGGCCCACGTGATTTCCCCGTGGGGCCCACGTGATTTCCGGGTGGGGCCCACGTGATTTCCGGGTGGGGCCCACGTGATTTCCCCGTGGGGCCCACGTGATTTCCGGGTGGGGCCCACGTGATTTCCGGGTGGGGCCCACGTGATTTCCCCGTGGGGCCCACGTGATTTCCGAGTGGGGCCCACGTGATTTCCGGGTGGGGCCCACGTGATTTCCGGGTGGGGCCCACGTGATTTCCGGGTGGGGCCCACGTGATTTCCGGGTGGCGCCCACGTGATTTCCGGGTGGGGCCCACGTGATTTCCGGGTGGGGCCCACGTGATTTCCGGGTGGGGCCCACGTGATTTCCGGGTGGGGCCCACGTGATTTCGGGTGGGGCCCACGTGATTTCCGGGTGGGGCCCACGTGATTTCCGGGTGGGGCCCACGTGATTTTCCCGTGGGGCCCACGTGATTTCCGGGTGGGGCCCACGTGATTTCCCCGTGGGGCCCACGTGATTTCCGGGTGGGGCCCACATGATTTCCGGGTGGGGCCCACGTGATTTCCCCGTGGGGCCCACGTGATTTCCGGGTGGGGCCCACGTGATTTCCCCGTGGGGCCCACGTGATTTCCGGGTGGGGCCCACGTGATTTCCGGGTGGGGCCCACGTGATTTCCGGGTGGGGCCCACGTGATTTCCGGGTGGGGCCCACGTGATTTCCGGGTGGGGCCCACGTGATTTCCCCGTGGGGCCCACGTGATTTCCGGGTGGGGCCCACGTGATTTCCGGGTGGGGCCCACGTGATTTCCGGGTGGGGCCCACGTGATTTCCGGGTGGGGCCCACGTGATTTCCGGGTGGGGCCCACGTGATTTCCGGGTGGGGCCCACGTGATTTCCGGGTGGGGCCCACGTGATTTCCGGGTGGGACCCACGTGATTTCCGGGTGGGGCCCACGTGATTTCCGGGTGGGGCCCACGTGATTTCCCCGTGGGGCCCACGTGACTTCCGGGTGGGGCCCACGTGATTTCCGGGTGGGGCCCACGTGATTTCCGGGTGGGGCCCACGTGATTTCCGGGTGGGGCCCACGTGATTTCCGGGTGGGGCCCACGTGATTTCCGGGTGGGGCCCACGTGATTTCCGGGTGGGGCCCACGTGATTTCCGGGTGGGGCCCACGTGATTTCCGGGTGGGGCCCACGTGATTTCCGGGTGGGGC
Source organism: Ovis canadensis (assembly GCF_042477335.2). Lineage (NCBI taxonomy): Eukaryota > Metazoa > Chordata > Mammalia > Artiodactyla > Bovidae > Ovis > Ovis canadensis. The sequence continues at coordinate 13,790,330 of NC_091263.1, forward strand.
CCACGTGATTTCCCGGTGGGGCCCACGTGATTTCCGGGTGGGGCCCACGTGATTTCCGGGTGGGGCCCACGTGATTTCCGGGCGGGGCCCACGTGATTTCCGGGCGGGGCCCACGTGATTTCCGGGCGGGGCCCACGTGATTTCCGGGCGGGGCCCACGTGATTTCCGGGCGGGGCCCACGTGATTTCCGGGTGGGGCCCACGTGATTTCCGGGCGGGGCCCACGTGATTTCCCCGTGGGGCCCGCGTGATTTCCGGGTGGGGCCCACGTGATTTCCGGGTGGGGCCCACGTGATTTCCGGGTGGGGCCCACGTGATTTCCCCGTGGGGCCCACGTGATTTCCGGGTGGGGCCCAAGTGATTTCCGGGTGGGGCCCACGTGATTTCCCCGTGGGGCCCACGTGATTTCCGGGTGGGGCCCACGTGATTTCCGGGTGGGGCCCACGTGATTTCCGGGTGGGGCCCACGTGATTTCCGGGTGGGACCCACGTGATTTCCGGGTGGGGCCCACGTGATTTCCGGGTGGGGCCCACGTGATTTCCGGGTGGGGCCCACGTGATTTCCGGGTGGCGCCCACGTGATTTCCGGGTGGGGCTCACGTGATTTCCGGGTGGGGCCCACGTGATTTCCGGGTGGGGCCCACGTGATTTACCCGTGGGGCCCACGTGATTTCCCCGTGGGGCCCACGTGATTTCCGGGTGGGGCCCACGTGATTTCCGGTTGGGGCCCACGTGATTTCCGGGTGGGGCCCACGTGATTTCCGGGTGGGGCCCACGTGATTTCCGGGTGGGGCCCACGTGATTTCCGGGTGGGGCCCACGTGATTTCCGGGTGGGGCCCACGTGATTTCCCCGTGGGGCCCACGTGATTTCCGGGTGGGGCCCACGTGATTTCCAGGTGGGGCCCACGTGATTTCCCCGTGGGGCCCACGTGATTTCCGGGTGGGGCCCACGTGATTTCCGGGTGGGGCCCACGTGATTTCCGGGTGGGGCCCACGTGATTTCCGGGTGGGGCCCACGTGATTTCCGGGTGGCGCCCACGTGATTTCCGGGTGGGGCCCACGTGATTTCCGGGTGGGGCCCACGTGATTTCCGGGTGGGGCCCACGTGATTTCCGGGTGGGGCCCACGTGATTTCCGGGTGGGGCCCACGTGATTTCGGGTGGGGCCCACGTGATTTCCGGGTGGGGCCCACGTGATTTCCGGGTGGGGCCCACGTGATTTCCCCGTGGGGCCCACGTGATTTCCGGGTGGGGCCCACGTGATTTCCCCGTGGGGCCCACGTGATTTCCGGGTGGGGCCCACGTGATTTCCGGGTGGGGCCCACGTGATTTCCCCGTGGGGTCCACGTGATTTCCGGGTGGGGCCCACGTGATTTCCGGGTGGGGCCCACGTGATTTCCGGGTGGGGCCCACGTGATTTCCGGGTGGGGCCCACGTGATTTCCGGGTGGGGCCCACGTGATTTCCGGGTGGGGCCCACGTGATTTCCGGGTGGGGCCCACGTGATTTCCCCGTGGGGCCCACGTGATTTCCGGGTGGGGCCCACGTGATTTCCGGGTGGGGCCCACGTGATTTCCGGGTGGGGCCCACGTGATTTCCGGGTGGGGCCCACGTGATTTCCGGGTGGGACCCACGTGATTTCCGGGTGGGGCCCACGTGATTTCCCCGTGGGGCCCACGTGATTTCCCCGTGGGGCCCACGTGATTTCCGGGTGGGGCCCACGTGATTTCCGGGTGGGGCCCACGTGATTTCCGGGTGGGGCCCACGTGATTTCCCCGTGGGGCCCACGTGATTTCCGGGTGGGGCCCACGTGATTTCCGGGTGGGGCCCACGTGATTTCCGGGTGGGGCCCACGTGATTTCCCCGTGGGGCCCACGTGATTTCCGGGTGGGGCCCACGTGATTTCCGGGTGGGGCCCACGTGATTTCCGGGTGGGGCCCACGTGATTTCCCCGTGGGGCCCACGTGATTTCCGGGTGGGGCCCACGTGATTTCCGGGTGGGGCCCACGTGATTTCCCCGTGGGGCCCACGTGATTTCCGGGTGGGGCCCACGTGATTTCCGGGTGGGGCCCACGTGATTTCCGGGTGGGGCCCACGTGATTTCCGGGTGGGGCCCACGTGATTTCCGGGTGGGGCCCACGTGATTTCCGGTTGGGGCCCACGTGATTTCCGGGTGGGGCCCACGTGATTTCCGGGTGGGGCCCACGTGATTTCCGGGTGGGGCCCACGTGATTTCCGGGTGGGGCCCACGTGATTTCCGGTTGGGGCCCACGTGATTTCCGGGTGGGGCCCACGTGATTTCCGGGTGGGGCCCACGTGATTTCCGGGTGGGGCCCACGTGATTTCCGGGTGGGGCCCACGTGATTTCCGGGTGGGGCCCACGTGATTTCCGGGTGGGGCCCACGTGATTTCCGGGTGGGGCCCACGTGATTTCCGGGTGGGGCCCACGTGATTTCCCCGTGGGGCCCACGTGATTTCCGGGTGGGGCCCACGTGATTTCCGGGTGGGGCCCACGTGATTTCCGGGTGGGGCCCACGTGATTTCCCCGTGGGGCCCACGTGATTTCCGGGTGGGGCCCACGTGATTTCCGGGTGGGGCCCACGTGATTTCCCCGTGGGGCCCACGTGATTTCCGGGTGGGGCCCACGTGATTTCCGGGTGGGGCCCACGTGATTTCCGGGTGGGGCCCACGTGATTTCCGGGTGGGACCCACGTGATTTCCGGGTGGGGCCCACGTGATTTCCGGGTGGGGCCCACGTGATTTCCGGGTGGGGCCCACGTGATTTCCGGGTGGCGCCCACGTGATTTCCGGGTGGGGCTCACGTGATTTCCGGGTGGGGCCCACGTGATTTCCGGGTGGGGCCCACGTGATTTACCCGTGGGGCCCACGTGATTTCCCCGTGGGGCCCACGTGATTTCCGGGTGGGGCCCACGTGATTTCCGGTTGGGGCCCACGTGATTTCCGGGTGGGGCCCACGTGATTTCCGGGTGGGGCCCACGTGATTTCCGGGTGGGGCCCACGTGATTTCCGGGTGGGGCCCACGTGATTTCCGGGTGGGGCCCACGTGATTTCCCCGTGGGGCCCACGTGATTTCCGGGTGGGGCCCACGTGATTTCCGGGTGGGGCCCACGTGATTTCCCCGTGGGGCCCACGTGATTTCTGGGTGGGGCCCACGTGATTTCCGGGTGGGGCCCACGTGATTTCCGGGTGGGGCCCACGTGATTTCCGGGTGGGGCCCACGTGATTTCCGGGTGGCGCCCACGTGATTTCCGGGTGGGGCCCACGTGATTTCCGGGTGGGGCCCACGTGATTTCCGGGTGGGGCCCACGTGATTTCCGGGTGGGGCCCACGTGATTTCCGGGTGGGGCCCACGTGATTTCGGGTGGGGCCCACGTGATTTCCGGGTGGGGCCCACGTGATTTCCGGGTGGGGCCCACGTGATTTCCCCGTGGGGCCCACGTGATTTCCGGGTGGGGCCCACGTGATTTCCCCGTGGGGCCCACGTGATTTCCGGGTGGGGCCCACATGATTTCCGGGTGGGGCCCACGTGATTTCCCCGTGGGGCCCACGTGATTTCCGGGTGGGGCCCACGTGATTTCCGGGTGGGGCCCACGTGATTTCCGGGTGGGGCCCACGTGATTTCCGGGTGGGGCCCACGTGATTTCCGGGTGGGGCCCACGTGATTTCCGGGTGGGGCCCACGTGATTTCCGGGTGGGGCCCACGTGATTTCCCCGTGGGGCCCACGTGATTTCCGGGTGGGGCCCACGTGATTTCCGGGTGGGGCCCACGTGATTTCCGGGTGGGGCCCACGTGATTTCCGGGTGGGGCCCACGTGATTTCCGGGTGGGGCCCACGTGATTTCCGGGTGGGGCCCACGTGATTTCCGGGTGGGGCCCACGTGATTTCCGGGTGGGACCCACGTGATTTCCGGGTGGGGCCCACGTGATTTCCCCGTGGGGCCCACGTGATTTCCCCGTGGGGCCCACGTGATTTCCGGGTGGGGCCCACGTGATTTCCGGGTGGGGCCCACGTGATTTCCCCGTGGGGCCCACGTGATTTCCCCGTGGGGCCCACGTGATTTCCGGGTGGGGCCCACGTGATTTCCGGGTGGGGCCCACGTGATTTCCGGGTGGGGCCCACGTGATTTCCCCGTGGGGCCCACGTGATTTCCGGGTGGGGCCCACGTGATTTCCGGGTGGGGCCCACGTGATTTCCGGGTGGGGCCCACGTGATTTCCCCGTGGGGCCCACGTGATTTCCGGGTGGGGCCCGCGTGATTTCCGGGTGGGGCCCACGTGATTTCCGGGTGGGGCCCACGTGATTTCCGGGTGGGGCCCACGTGATTTCCGGGTGGGGCCCCCGTGATTTCCGGGTGGGGCCCACGTGATTTCCGGGTGGGGCCCACGTGATTTCCGGGTGGGGCCCACGTGATTTCCGGGTGGGGCCCACGTGATTTCCGGGTGGGGCCCACGTGATTTCCGGGTGGGGCCCACGTGATTTCCGGGTGGGGCCCACGTGATTTCCGGGTGGGGCCCACGTGATTTCCGGGTGGGGCCCACGTGATTTCCGGGTGGGGCCCACGTGATTTCCGGGTGGGGCCCACGTGATTTCCGGGTGGGGCCCACGTGATTTCCGGGTGGGGCCCACGTGATTTCCGGGTGGGGCCCACGTGATTTCCCCGTGGGGCCCACGTGATTTCCGGGTGGGGCCCACGTGATTTCCGGGTGGGGCCCACGTGATTTCCGGGTGGGGCCCACGTGATTTCCCCGTGGGGCCCACGTGATTTCCGGGTGGGGCCCACGTGATTTCCGGGTGGGGCCCACGTGATTTCCCCGTGGGGCCCACGTGATTTCCGGGTGGGGCCCACGTGATTTCCGGGTGGGGCCCACGTGATTTCCGGGTGGGGCCCACGTGATTTCCGGGTGGGACCCACGTGATTTCCGGGTGGGGCCCACGTGATTTCCGGGTGGGGCCCACGTGATTTCCGGGTGGGGCCCACGTGACTTCCGGGTGGCGCCCACGTGATTTCCGGGTGGGGCTCACGTGATTTCCGGGTGGGGCCCACGTGATTTCCGGGTGGGGCCCACGTGATTTACCCGTGGGGCCCACGTGATTTCCGGGTGGGGCCCACGTGATTTCCGGTTGGGGCCCACGTGATTTCCGGGTGGGGCCCACGTGATTTCCGGGTGGGGCCCACGTGATTTCCGGGTGGGGCCCACGTGATTTCCGGGTGGGGCCCACGTGATTTCCGGGTGGGGCCCACGTGATTTCCGGGTGGGGCCCACGTGATTTCCGGGTGGGGCCCACGTGATTTCCCCGTGGGGCCCACGTGATTTCCGGGTGGGGCCCACGTGATTTCCGGGTGGGGCCCACGTGATTTCCGGGTGGGGCCCACGTGATTTCCGGGTGGGGCCCACGTGATTTCCCCGTGGGGCCCACGTGATTTCCGGGTGGGGCCCACGTGATTTCCGGGTGGGGCCCACGTGATTTCCGGGTGGGGCCCACGTGATTTCCGGGTGGGGCCCACGTGATTTCCGGGTGGGGCCCACGTGATTTCCGGGTGGGGCCCACGTGATTTCCGGGTGGGGCCCACGTGATTTCCCCGTGGGGCCCACGTGATTTCCGGGTGGGGCCCACGTGATTTCCGGGTGGGGCCCACGTGATTTCCGGGTGGGGCCCACGTGATTTCCCCGTGGGGCCCACGTGATTTCCGGGTGGGGCCCACGTGATTTCCCCGTGGGGCCCAGGTGATTTCCGGGTGGGGCCCACGTGATTTCCGGGTGGGGCCCACGTGATTTCCCCGTGGGGCCCACGTGATTTCCGGGTGGGGCCCACGTGATTTCCGGGTGGGGCCCACGTGATTTCCGGGTGGGGCCCACGTGATTTCCGGGTGGGGCCCACGTGATTTCCGGGTGGGGCCCACGTGATTTCCGGGTGGGGCCCACGTGATTTCCCCGTGGGGCCCACGTGATTTCCGGGTGGGGCCCACGTGATTTCCCCGTGGGGCCCACGTGATTTCCGGGTGGGGCCCACGTGATTTCCGGGTGGGGCCCACGTGATTTCCGGGTGGGGCCCACGTGATTTCCGGGTGGGGCCCACGTGATTTCCGGGTGGGGCCCACGTGATTTCCGGGTGGGGCCCACGTGATTTCCGGGTGGGGCCCACGTGATTTCCGGGTGGGGCCCACGTGATTTCCGGGTGGGGCCCACGTGATTTCCGGGTGGGGCCCACGTGATTTCCGGGTGGGGCCCACGTGATTTCCGGGTGGGGCCCACGTGATTTCCGGGTGGGGCCCACGTGATTTCCCCGTGGGGCCCACGTGATTTCCGGGTGGGGCCCACGTGATTTCCGGGTGGGGCCCACGTGATTTCCGGGTGGGGCCCACGTGATTTCCGGGTGGGGCCCACGTGATTTCCGGGTGGGGCCCACGTGATTTCCGGGTGGGGCCCACGTGATTTCCGGGTGGGGCCCACGTGATTTCCGGGTGGGGCCCACGTGATTTCCGGGTGGGGCCCACGTGATTTCCGGGTGGGGCCCACGTGATTTCCCCGTGGGGCCCACGTGATTTCCGGGTGGGGCCCACGTGATTTCCCCGTGGGGCCCACGTGATTTCCGGGTGGGGCCCACGTGATTTCCGGGTGGGGCCCACGTGATTTCCGGGTGGGGCCCACGTGATTTCCGGGTGGGGCCCACGTGATTTCCCCGTGGGGCCCACGTGATTTCCGGGTGGGGCCCACGTGATTTCTGGGTGGGGCCCACGTGATTTCCGGGTGGGGCCCACGTGATTTCCGGGTGGGGCCCACGTGATTTCCGGGTGGGGCCCACGTGATTTCCCCGTGGGGCCCACGTGATTTCCGGGTGGGGCCCACGTGATTTCCGGGTGGGGCCCACGTGATTTCCGGGTGGGGCCCACGTGATTTCCCCGTGGGGCCCACGTGATTTCCGGGTGGGGCCCACGTCATTTCCGGGTGGGGCCCACGTGATTTCCGGGTGGGGCCCACGTGATTTCCGGGTGGCGCCCACGTGATTTCCGGGTGGGGCCCACGTGATTTCCGGGTGGGGCCCACGTGATTTCCGGGTGGGGCCCACGTGATTTCCGGGTGGGGCCCACGTGATTTCCGGGTGGGGCCCACGTGATTTCCGGGTGGGTCCCACGTGATTTCCGGGTGGGGCCCACGTGATTTCCGCGTGGGGCCCACGTGATTTCCCCGTGGGGCCCACGTGATTTCCGGGTGGGCCCCACGTGATTTCCGGGTGGGGCCCACGTGATTTCCCCGTGGGGCCCACGTGATTTCCGAGTGGGGCCCACGTGATTTCCGGGTGGGGCCCACGTGATTTCCCCGTGGGGCCCACGTGATTTCCCCGTGGGGCCCACGTGATTTCCGGGTGGGGCCCACGTGATTTCCGGGTGGGGTCCACGTGATTTCCGGGTGGGGCCCACGTGATTTCCGGGTGGGGCCCACGTGATTTCCCCGTGGGGCCCACGTGATTTCCGGGTGGGGCCCACGTGATTTCCGGGTGGGGCCCACGTGATTTCCCCGTGGGGCCCACGTGATTTCCGGGTGGGGCCCACGTGATTTCCGGGTGGGGCCCACGTGATTTCCCCGTGGGGCCCACGTGATTTCCCCGTGGGGCCCACGTGATTTCCGGGTGGGGCCCACGTGATTTCCGGGTGGGGCCCACGTGATTTCCCCGTGGGGCCCACGTGATTTCCGGGTGGGGCCCACGTGATTTCCGGGTGGGGCCCACGTGATTTACCCGTGGGGCCCACGTGATTTCCCCGTGGGGCCCACGTGATTTCCCCGTGGGGCCCACGTGATATCCGGGTGGGGCCCACGTGATTTCCGGGTGGGGTCCACGTGATTTCCGGGTGGGGCCCACGTGATTTCCGGGTGGGGCCCACGTGATTTCCTGGTGGGGCCCACGTGATTTCCGGGTGGGGCCCACGTGATTTCCGGGTGGGGCCCACGTGATTTCCGGGTGGGGCCCACGTGATTTCCCCGTGGGGCCCACGTGATTTCCGGTTGGGGCCCACGTGATTTCCGGGTGGGGCCCACGTGATTTCCGGGTGGGGCCCACGTGATTTCCGGGTGGGGCCCACGTGATTTCCCCGTGGGGCCCACGTGATTTCCGGGTGGGGCCCACGTGATTTCCGGGTGGGGCCCACGTGATTTCCGGGTGGGGCCCACGTGATTTCCGGGTGGGGCCCACGTGATTTCCCCGTGGGGCCCACGTGATTTCCGGGTGGGGCCCACGTGATTTCAGGGTGGGGCCCACGTGATTTCCGGGTGGGGCCCACGTGATTTCCGGGTGGGGCCCACGTGATTTCCGGGTGGGGCCCACGTGATTTCCGGGTGGGGCCCACGTGATTTCCCCGTGGGGCCCACGTGATTTCCGGGTGGGGCCCACGTGATTTCCCCGTGGGGCCCACGTGATTTCCGGGTGGGGCCCACGTGATTTCCGGGTGGGGCCCACGTGATTTCCGGGTGGGGCCCACGTGATTTCCGGGTGGGGCCCACGTGATTTCCGGGTGGGGCCCACGTGATTTCCGGGTGGGGCCCACGTGATTTCCGGGTGGGGCCCACGTGATTTCCCCGTGGGGCCCACGTGATTTCCGGGTGGGGCCCACGTGATTTCCGGGTGGGGCCCACGTGATTTCCGGGTGGGGCCCACGTGATTTCCGGGTGGGGCCCACGTGATTTCCGGGTGGGGCCCACGTGATTTCCGGGTGGGGCCCACGTGATTTCCGGGTGGGGCCCACGTGATTTCCGGGTGGGACCCACGTGATTTCCGGGTGGGGCCCACGTGATTTCCGGGTGGGGCCCACGTGATTTCCGGGTGGGGCCCACGTGATTTCCGGGTGGGGCCCACGTGATTTCCGGGTGGGGCCCACGTGATTTCCGGGTGGGGCCCACGTGATTTCCGGGTGGGGCCCACGTGATTTCCGGGTGGGGCCCACGTGATTTCCGGGTGGGGCCCACGTGATTTCCGGGTGGGGCCCACGTGATTTCCGGGTGGGTCCCACGTGATTTCCGGGTGTGGCCCACGTGATTTCCGGGTGGGGCCCACGTGATTTCCCCGTGGGGCCCTCATGATTTCCGGGTGGGCCCCACGTGATTTCCGGGTGGGCCCACGTGATTTCCGCGTGGGGCCCACGTGATTTCCCCGTGGGGCCCACGTGATTTCCGGGTGGGGCCCACGTGATTTCCGGGTGGGGCCCACGTGATTTCCGGGTGGGGCCCACGTGATTTCCGGGTGGGGCCCACGTGATTTCCCCGTGGGGCCCACGTGATTTCCCCGTGGGGCCCACGTGATTTCCCCGTGGGGCCCACGTGATTTCCCCGTGGGGCCCACGTGATTTCCGGGTGGGGCCCACGTGATTTCCCCGTGGGGCCCACGTGATTTCCGGGTGGGGCCCACGTGATTTCCGGGTGGGGCCCACGTGATTTCCGGGTGGGGCCCACGTGATTTCCGGGTGGGGCCCACGTGATTTCCGGGTGGGGCCCACGTGATTTCCGGGTGGGGCCCACGTGATTTCCGGGTGGGGCCCACGTGATTTCCGGGTGGGGCCCACGTGATTTCCGGGTGGGGCCCACGTGATTTCCCCGTGGGGCCCACGTGATTTCCGGGTGGGGCCCACGTGATTTCCGGGTGGGGCCCACGTGATTTCCGGGTGGGGCCCACGTGATTTCCGGGTGGGGCCCACGTGATTTCCCCGTGGGGCCCACGTGATTTCCGGGTGGGGCCCACGTGATTTCCGGGTGGGGCCCACGTGATTTCCGGGTGGGGTCCACGTGATTTCCGGGTGGGGCCCACGTGATTTCCGGGTGGGGCCCACGTGATTTCCGGGTGGGGCCCACGTGATTTCCGGGTGGGGCCCACGTGATTTCCCCGTGGGGCCCACGTGATTTCCGGGTGGGGCCCACGTGATTTCCGGGTGGGGCCCACGTGATTTCCGGGTGGGGCCCACGTGATTTCCCCGTGGGGCCCACGTGATTTCCGGGTGGGGCCCACGTGATTTCCCCGTGGGGCCCAGGTGATTTCCGGGTGGGGCCCACGTGATTTCCGGGTGGGGCCCACGTGATTTCCCCGTGGGGCCCACGTGATTTCCGGGTGGGGCCCACGTGATTTCCGGTTGGGGCCCACGTGATTTCCGGGTGGGGCCCACGTGATTTCCGGGTGGGGCCCACGTGATTTCCGGGTGGGGCCCACGTGATTTCCGGGTGGGGCCCACGTGATTTCCGGGTGGGGCCCACGTGATTTCCGGGTGGGGCCCACGTGATTTCCCCGTGGGGCCCACGTGATTTCCGGGTGGGGCCCACGTGATTTCCCCGTGGGGCCCACGTGATTTCCGGGTGGGGCCCACGTGATTTCCGGGTGGGGCCCACGTGATTTCCGGGTGGCGCCCACGTGATTTCCGGGTGGGGCTCACGTGATTTCCGGATGGGGCCCACGTGATTTCCGGGTGGGGCCCACGTGATTTACCCGTGGGGCCCACGTGATTTCCCCGTGGGGCCCACGTGATTTCCGGGTGGGGCCCACGTGATTTCCGGTTGGGGCCCACGTGATTTCCGGGTGGGGCCCACGTGATTTCCGGGTGGGGCCCACGTGATTTCCGGGTGGGGCCCACGTGATTTCCGGGTGGGGCCCACGTGATTTCCGGGTGGGGCCCACGTGATTTCCGGGTGGGGCCCACGTGATTTCCGGGTGGGGCCCACGTGATTTCCGGGTGGGGCCCACGTGATTTCCGGGTGGGGCCCACGTGATTTCCGGGTGGGGCCCACGTGATTTCCGGGTGGGGCCCACGTGATTTCCGGGTGGGGCCCACGTGATTTCCGGGTGGGGCCCACGTGATTTCCCCGTGGGGCCCACGTGATTTCCGGGTGGGGCCCACGTGATTTCCCCGTGGGGCCCACGTGATTTCCGGGTGGGGCCCACGTGATTTCCGGGTGGGGCCCACGTGATTTCCGGGTGGGGCCCACGTGATTTCCGGGTGGGGCCCACGTGATTTCCGGGTGGGGCCCACGTGATTTCCGGGTGGGGCCCACGTGATTTCCGGGTGGGGCCCACGTGATTTCCGGGTGGGGCCCACGTGATTTCCCCGTGGGGCCCACGTGATTTCCGGGTGGGGCCCACGTGATTTCCCCGTGGGGCCCACGTGATTTCCGGGTGGGGCCCACGTGATTTCCGGGTGGGGCCCACGTGATTTCCGGGTGGGGCCCACGTGATTTCCGGGTGGGGCCCACGTGATTTCCCCGTGGGGCCCACGTGATTTCCGGGTGGGGCCCACGTGATTTCCGGGTGGGGCCCACGTGATTTCCGGGTGGGGCCCACGTGATTTCCGGGTGGGGCCCACGTGATTTCCGGGTGGGGCCCACGTGATTTCCCCGTGGGGCCCACGTGATTTCCGGGTGGGGCCCACGTGATTTCCGGGTGGGGCCCACGTGATTTCCGGGTGGGGCCCACGTGATTTCCCCGTGGGGCCCACGTGATTTCCGGGTGGGGCCCACGTCATTTCCGGGTGGGGCCCACGTGATTTCCGGGTGGGGCCCACGTGATTTCCGGGTGGCGCCCACGTGATTTCCGGGTGGGGCCCACGTGATTTCCGGGTGGGGCCCACGTGATTTCCGGGTGGGGCCCACGTGATTTCCGGGTGGGGCCCACGTGATTTCCGGGTGGGGCCCACGTGATTTCCGGGTGGGTCCCACGTGATTTCCGGGTGGGGCCCACGTGATTTCCGCGTGGGGCCCACGTGATTTCCCCGTGGAGCCCACGTGATTTCCCCGTGGGGCCCACGTGATTTCCGGGTGGGGCCCACGTGATTTCCCCGTGGGGCCCACGTGATTTCCGAGTGGGGCCCACGTGATTTCCGGGTGGGGCCCACGTGATTTCCGGGTGGGGCCCACGTGATTTCCCCGTGGGGCCCACGTGATTTCCGGGTGGGGCCCACGTGATTTCCGGGTGGGGTCCACGTGATTTCCGGGTGGGGCCCACGTGATTTCCGGGTGGGGCCCACGTGATTTCCCCGTGGGGCCCACGTGATTTCCGGGTGGGGCCCACGTGATTTCCGGGTGGGGCCCACGTGATTTCCCCGTGGGGCCCACGTGATTTCCGGGTGGGGCCCACGTGATTTCCGGGTGGGGCCCACGTGATTTCCCCGTGGGGCCCACGTGATTTCCCCGTGGGGCCCACGTGATTTCCGGGTGGGGCCCACGTGATTTCCGGGTGGGGCCCACGTGATTTCCCCGTGGGGCCCACGTGATTTCCGGGTGGGGCCCACGTGATTTCCGGGTGGGGCCCACGTGATTTACCCGTGGGGCCCACGTGATTTCCCCGTGGGGCCCACGTGATTTCCCCGTGGGGCCCACGTGATATCCGGGTGGGGCCCACGTGATTTCCGGGTGGGGTCCACGTGATTTCCGGGTGGGGCCCACGTGATTTCCGGGTGGGGCCCACGTGATTTCCTGGTGGGGCCCACGTGATTTCCGGGTGGGGCCCACGTGATTTCCGGGTGGGGCCCACGTGATTTCCGGGTGGGGCCCACGTGATTTCCCCGTGGGGCCCACGTGATTTCCGGTTGGGGCCCACGTGATTTCCGGGTGGGGCCCACGTGATTTCCGGGTGGGGCCCACGTGATTTCCGGGTGGGGCCCACGTGATTTCCCCGTGGGGCCCACGTGATTTCCGGGTGGGGCCCACGTGATTTCCGGGTGGGGCCCACGTGATTTCCGGGTGGGGCCCACGTGATTTCCGGGTGGGGCCCACGTGATTTCCCCGTGGGGCCCACGTGATTTCCGGGTGGGGCCCACGTGATTTCAGGGTGGGGCCCACGTGATTTCCGGGTGGGGCCCACGTGATTTCCGGGTGGGGCCCACGTGATTACCGGGTGGGGCCCACGTGATTTCCGGGTGGGGCCCACGTGATTTCCCCGTGGGGCCCACGTGATTTCCGGGTGGGGCCCACGTGATTTCCGGGTGGGGCCCACGTGATTTCCGGGTGGGGCCCACGTGATTTCCCCGTGGGGCCCACGTGATTTCCGGGTGGGGCCCACGTGATTTCCGGGTGGGGCCCACGTGATTTCCGGGTGGGGCCCACGTGATTTCCGGGTGGGGCCCACGTGATTTCCGGGTGGGGCCCACGTGATTTCCGGGTGGGGCCCACGTGATTTCCGGGTGGGGCCCACGTGATTTCCCCGTGGGGCCCACGTGATTTCCGGGTGGGGCCCACGTGATTTCCGGGTGGGGCCCACGTGATTTCCGGGTGGGGCCCACGTGATTTCCGGGTGGGGTCCACGTGATTTCCGGGTGGGGCCCACGTGATTTCCGGGTGGGGCCCACGTGATTTCCGGGTGGGGCCCACGTGATTTCCGGGTGGGGCCCACGTGATTTCCGGGTGGGGCCCACGTGATTTCCGGGTGGGGCCCACGTGATTTCCGGGTGGGGCCCACGTGATTTCCGGGTGGGGCCCACGTGATTTCCGGGTGGGGCCCACGTGATTTCCGGGTGGGGCCCACGTGATTTCCGGGTGGGGCCCACGTGATTTCCGGGTGGGTCCCACGTGATTTCCGGGTGTGGCCCACGTGATTTCCGGGTGGGGCCCACGTGATTTCCCCGTGGGGCCCTCATGATTTCCGGGTGGGCCCCACGTGATTTCCGGGTGGGCCCACGTGATTTCCGCGTGGGGCCCTCGTGATTTCCCCGTGGGGCCCACGTGATTTCCGGGTGGGGCCCACGTGATTTCCGGGTGGGGCCCACGTGATTTCCGGGTGGGGCCCACGTGATTTCCGGGTGGGGCCCACGTGATTTCCCCGTGGGGCCCACGTGATTTCCCCGTGGGGCCCACGTGATTTCCCCGTGGGGCCCACGTGATTTCCGGGTGGGGCCCACGTGATTTCCCCGTGGGGCCCACGTGATTTCCGGGTGGGGCCCACGTGATTTCCGGGTGGGGCCCACGTGATTTCCGGGTGGGGCCCACGTGATTTCCGGGTGGGGCCCACGTGATTTCCGGGTGGGGCCCACGTGATTTCCGGGTGGGGCCCACGTGATTTCCCCGTGGGGCCCACGTGATTTCCGGGTGGGGCCCACGTGATTTCCGGGTGGGGCCCACGTGATTTCCGGGTGGGGCCCACGTGATTTCCCCGTGGGGCCCACGTGATTTCCGGGTGGGGCCCACGTGATTTCCGGGTGGGGCCCACGTGATTTCCGGGTGGGGCCCACGTGATTTCCGGGTGGGGCCCACGTGATTTCCGGGTGGGGCCCACGTGATTTCCGGGTGGGGCCCACGTGATTTCCGGGTGGGGCCCACGTGATTTCCGGGTGGGGCCCACGTGATTTCCGGGTGGGGCCCACGTGATTTCCGGGTGGGGCCCACGTGATTTCCGGGTGGGGCCCACGTGATTTCCGGGTGGGGCCCACGTGATTTCCGGGTGGGGCCCACGTGATTTCCGGGTGGGGCCCACGTGATTTCCGGGTGGGGCCCACGTGATTTCCCCGTGGCTCCCACGTGATTTCCGGGTGGGGCCCACGTGATTTCCCCGTGGGGCCCACGTGATTTCCGGGTGGGGCCCACGTGATTTCCGGGTGGGGCCCACGTGATTTCCGGGTGGGGCCCACGTGATTTCCGGGTGGGGCCCACGTGATTTCCGGGTGGGGCCCACGTGATTTCCGGGTGGGGCCCACGTGATTTCCGGGTGGGGCCCACGTGATTTCCCCGTGGGGCCCACGTGATTTCCGGGTGGGGCCCACGTGATTTCCGGGTGGGGCCCACGTGATTTCCGGGTGAGGCCCACGTGATTTCCGGGTGGGGCCCACGTGATTTCCCCGTGGGGCCCACGTGATTTCCGGGTGGGCCCCACGTGATTTCCGGGTGGGGCCCACGTGATTTCCCCGTGGAGCCCACGTGATTTCCGGGTGGGGCCCACGTGATTTCCGGGTGGGGCCCACTTGATTTCCCCGTGGGGCACACGTGATTTCCGGGTGGGGCCCACGTGATTTCCGGGTGGGGCCCACGTGATTTCCGGGTGTGGCCCACGTGATTTCCGGGTGGGGCCCACGTGATTTCCCCGTGGGGCCCTCATGATTTCCGGGTGGGCCCCACGTGATTTCCGGGTGGGCCCACGTGATTTCCGCGTGGGGCCCACGTGATTTCCGGGTGGGGCCCACGTGATTTCCGGGTGGGGCCCACGTGATTTCCGGGTGGGGCCCACGTGATTTCCGGGTGGGGCCCACGTGATTTCCGGGTGGGGCCCACGTGATTTCCGGGTGGGGCGCAAGTGATTTCCGGGTGGGGCCCACGTGATTTCCGGGTGGGGCCCACGTGATTTCCCCGTGGCTCCCACGTGATTTCCGGGTGGGGCCCACGTGATTTCCCCGTGGGGCCCACGTGATTTCCGGGTGGGGCCCACGTGATTTCCGGGTGGGGCCCACGTGATTTCCGGGTGGGGCCCACGTGATTTCCGGGTGGGGCCCACGTGATTTCCCCGTGGGGCCCACGTGATTTCCGGGTCGGGCCCACGTGTTTTCCGGGTGGGGCCCACGTGATTTCCGGGTGGGGCCCACGTGATTTCCGGGTGGGGCCCACGTGATTTCCCCGTGGGGCCCACGTGATTTCCCCTTGGGGCCCACGTGATTTCCGGGTGGGGCCCACGTGATTTCCGGGTGGGGCCCACGTGATTTCCGGGTGGGGCCCACGTGATTTCCGGGTGGGGCCCACGTGATTTCCCCGTGGGGCCCACGTGATTTCCGGGTGGGGCCCACGTGATTTCCGGGTGGGGCCCACGTGATTTCCGGGTGGGGCCGACGTGATTTCCGGGTGGGGCCCACGTGATTTCCCCGTGGGGCCCACGTGATTTCCCCGTGGGGCCCACGTGATTTCCCCGTGGGGTCCACGTGATTTCCGGGTGGGGCCCACGTGATTTCCGGGTGGGGTCCACGTGATTTCCGGGTGGGGCCCACGTGATTTCCGGGTGGGGCCCACGTGATTTCCGGTTGGGGCCCACGTGATTTCCGGTTGGGGCCCACGTGATTTCCGGGTGGGGCCCACGTGATTTCCGGGTGGGGCCCACGTGATTTCCGGGTGGGGCCCACGTGATTTCCGGGTGGGGCCCACGTGATTTCCGGGTGGGGCCCACGTGATTTCCGGGTGGGGCCCACGTGATT
The DNA here is from genome assembly GCF_042477335.2 of Ovis canadensis. Classification (NCBI taxonomy): domain Eukaryota; kingdom Metazoa; phylum Chordata; class Mammalia; order Artiodactyla; family Bovidae; genus Ovis; species Ovis canadensis. The sequence goes on from NC_091263.1 coordinate 13,806,483, forward strand.
TCCCCGTGGGGCCCACGTGATTTCCGGGTGGGGCCCACGTGATTTCCGGGTGGGGCCCACGTGATTTCCGGGTGGGGCCCACGTGATTTCCCCGTGGGGCCCACGTGATTTCCGGGTGGGGCCCACGTGATTTCCGGGTGGGGCCCACGTGATTTCCCCGTGGGGCCCACGTGATTTCCGGGTGGGGCCCACGTGATTTCCGGGTGGGGCCCACGTGATTTCCCCGTGGGGCCCACGTGATTTCCGGGTGGGGCCCACGTGATTTCCGGGTGGGGCCCACGTGATTTCCGGGTGGGGCCCACGTGATTTCCGGGTGGGGCCCACGTGATTTCCGGGTGGGGCCCACGTGATTTCCGGGTGGGGCCCACGTGATTTCCGGGTGGGGCCCACGTGATTTCCGGGTGGGGCCCACGTGATTTCCCCGTGGGGCCCACGTGATTTCCGGGTGGGGCCCACGTGATTTCCGGGTGGGGCCCACGTGATTTCCGGGTGGGGCCCACATGATTTCCGGGTGGGGCCCACGTGATTTCCGGGTGGGGCCCACGTGATTTCCGGGTGGGGCCCACGTGATTTCCCCGTGGGGCCCCCGTGATTTCCGGTTGGGGCCCACGTGATTTCCGGGTGGGGCCCACGTGATTTCCGGGTGGGGCCCACGTGATTTCCGGGTGGGGCCCACGTGATTTCCCCGTGGGGCCCACGTGATTTCCGGGTGGGGCCCACGTGATTTCCGGGTGGGGCCCACGTGATTTCCGGGTGGGGCCCACGTGATTTCCGGGTGGGGCCCACGTGATTTCCGGGTGGGGCCCACGTGATTTCCGGGTGGGGCCCACGTGATTTCCCCGTGGGGCCCACGTGATTTCCCTGTGGGGCCCACGTGATTTCAGGGTGGGGCCCACGTGATTTCCGGGTGGGGCCCACGTGATTTCCGGGTGGGGCCCACGTGATTTCCGGGTGGGGCCCACGTGATTTCCCCGTGGGGCCCACGTGATTTCCGGGTGGGGCCCACGTGATTTCCGGGTGGGGCCCACGTGATTTCCGGGTGGGGCCCACGTGATTTCCGGGTGGGGCCCACGTGATTTCCCCGTGGGGCCCACGTGATTTCCGGGTGGGGCCCACGTGATTTCCGGGTGGGGCCCACGTGATTTCCGGGTGGGGCCCACGTGATTTCCGGGTGGGGCCCACGTGATTTCCGGGTGGGGCCCACGTGATTTCCCCGTGGGGCCCACGTGATTTCCGGGTGGGGCCCACGTGATTTCCGGGTGGGGCCCACGTGATTTCCGGGTGGGGCCCACGTGATTTCCGGGTGGGGCCCACGTGATTTCCGGGTGGGGCCCACGTGATTTCCGGGTGGGGCCCACGTGATTTCCGGGTGGGGCCCACGTGATTTCCGGGTGGGGCCCACGTGATTTCCGGGTGGGGCCCACGTGATTTCCGGGTGGGGCCCACGTGATTTCCGGGTGGGGCCCACGTGATTTCCGGGTGGGGCCCCCGTGATTTCCGGTTGGGGCCCACGTGATTTCCGGGTGGGGCCCACGTGATTTCCGGGTGGGGCCCACGTGATTTCCGGGTGGGGCCCACGTGATTTCCCCGTGGGGCCCACGTGATTTCCGGGTGGGGCCCACGTGATTTCCGGGTGGGGCCCACGTGATTTCCGGGTGGGGCCCACGTGATTTCCCCGTGGGGCCTACGTGATTTCCGGGTGGGGCCCACGTGATTTCCGGGTGGGGCCCACGTGATTTCCGGGTGGGGCCCACGTGATTTCCGGGTGGGGCCCACGTGATTTCCGGGTGGGGCCCACGTGATTTCCGGGTGGGGCCCACGTGATTTCCCCGTGGGGCCCACGTGATTTCCGGGTGGGGCCCACGTGATTTCCGGGTGGGGCCCACGTGATTTCCCCGTGGGGCCCACGTGATTTCCGGGTGGGGCCCACGTGATTTCCGGGTGGGGCCCACGTGATTTCCGGATGGGGCCCACGTGATTTCCGGGTGGGGCCCACGTGATTTCCGGGTGGGGCCCACGTGATTTCCGGGTGGCGCCCTCGTGATTTCCGGGTGGGGCCCACGTGATTTCCGGGTGGGGCCCACGTGATTTCCGGGTGGGGCCCACGTGATTTACCCGTGGGGCCCACGTGATTTCCCCGTGGGGCCCACGTGATTTCCGGGTGGGGCCCACGTGATTTCCGGGTGGGGCCCACGTGATTTCCGGGTGGGGCCCACGTGATTTCCGGGTGGGGCCCACGTGATTTCCGGGTGGGGCCCACGTGATTTCCGGGTGGGGCCCACGTGATTTCCGGGTGGGGCCCACGTGATTTCCGGGTGGGGCCCACGTGATTTCCCCGTGGGGCCCACGTGATTTCCGGGTGGGGCCCACGTGATTTCCGGGTGGGGCCCACGTGATTTCCGGGTGGGGCCCACGTGATTTCCGGGTGGGGCCCACGTGATATCCGGGTGGGGCCCACGTGATTTCCGGGTGGGGCCCACGTGATTTCCGGGTGGGGCCCACGTGATTTCCCCGTGGGGCCCACGTGATTTCCGGGTGGGGCCCACGTGATTTCCGGTTGGGGCCCACGTGATTTCCGGGTGGGGCCCACGTGATTTCCGGGTGGGGCCCACGTGATTTCCGGGTGGGGCCCACGTGATTTCCCCGTGGGGCCCACGTGATTTCCGGGTGGGGCCCACGTGATTTCCGGGTGGGGCCCACGTGATTTACCCGTGGGGCCCACGTGATTTCCCCGTGGGGCCCACGTGATTTCCGGGTGGGGCCCACGTGATTTCCGGGTGGGGCCCACGTGATTTCCGGGTGGGGCCCACGTGATTTCCGGGTGGGGCCCACGTGATTTCCGGGTGGGGCCCACGTGATTTCCGGGTGGGGCCCACGTGATTTCCGGGTGGGGCCCACGTGATTTCCGGGAGGGGCCCACGTGATTTCCGGGTGGGGCCCACGTGATTTCCCCGTGGGGCCCACGTGATTTTCGGGTGGGGCCCACGTGATTTCCGGGTGGGGCCCACGTGATTTCCGGGTGGGGCCCACGTGATTTCCGGGTGGGGCCCACGTGATATCCGGGTGGGGCCCACGTGATTTCCGGGTGGGGCCCACGTGATTTCCGGGTGGGGCCCACGTGATTTCCCCGTGGGGCCCACGTGATTTCCGGGTGGGGCCCACGTGATTTCCGGGTGGGGCCCACGTGATTTCCCCGTGGGGCCCACGTGATTTCCGGGTGGGGCCCACGTGATTTCTGGGTGGGGCCCACGTGATTTCGCCGTGGGGCCCACGTGATTTCCGGTTGGGGCCCACGTGATTTCCGGGTGGGGCCCACGTGATTTCCGGGTGGGGCCCACGTGATTTCCGGGTGGGGCCCACGTGATTTCCGGGTGGGGCCCACGTGATTTCCGGGTGGGGCCCACGTGATTTCCGGGTGGGGCCAACGTGATTTCCGGGTGGGGCCCACGTGATTTCCGGGTGGGGCCCACGTGATTTCCGGGTGGGGCCCACGTGATTTCCCCGTGGGGCCCACGTGATTTCCGGGTGGGGCCCACGTGATTTCCGGGTGGGGCCCACGTGATTTCCGGGTGGCGCCCACGTGATTTCCGGGTGGGGCCCACGTGATTTCCGGGTGGGGCCCACGTGATTTCCGGGTGGGGCCCACGTGATTTACCCGTGGGGCCCACGTGATTTCCGGGTGGGGCCCACGTGATTTCCCCGTGGGGCCCACGTGATTTCCGGGTGGGGCCCACGTGATTTCCGGGTGGGGCCCACGTGATTTCCCCGTGGGGCCCACGTGATTTCCGGGTGGGGCCCACGTGATTTCCGGGTGGGGCCCACGTGATTTCCCCGTGGGGCCCACGTGATTTCCCCGTGGGGCCCACGTCATTTCCGGGTGGGGCCCACGTGATTTCCGGGTGGGGCCCACGTGATTTCCCCGTGGGGCCCACGTGATTTCCGGGTGGGGCCCACGTGATTTCCCGGTGGGGCCCACGTGATTTCCCCGTGGGGCCCACGTGATTTCCCCGTGGGGCCCACGTGATTTCCCCGTGGGGCCCACGTGATTTCCCCGTGGGGCCCACGTGATTTCCGGGTGAGGCCAACGTGATTTCCGGGTGGGGCCCACGTGCTTTCCGGGTGGGGCCCACGTGATTTCCGGGTGGGGCCCACGTGATTTCCGGGTGGGGCCCACGTGATTTCCGGGTGGGGCCCACGTGATTTCCGGGTGGGGCCCACGTGATTTCCCCGTGGGGCCCACGTGATTTCCGGTTGGGGCCCACGTGATTTCCGGGTGGGGCCCACGTGATTTCCGGGTGGGGCCCACGTGATTTCCGGGTGGGGCCCACGTGATTTCCCCGTGGGGCCCACGTGATTTCCGGGTGGGGCCCACGTGATTTCCGGGTGGGGCCCACGTGATTTCCGGGTGGGGCCCACGTGATTTCCGGGTGGGGCCCACGTGATTTCCCCGTGGGGCCCACGTGATTTCCGGGTGGGGCCCACGTGATTTCCGGGTGGGGCCCACGTGATTTCCGGGTGGGGCCCACGTGATTTCCGGGTGGGGCCCACGTGATTTCCGGGTGGGGCCCACGTGATTTCCGGGTGGCGCCCACGTGATTTCTGGGTGGCGCCCACGTGATTTCCGGGTGGGGCCCACGTGATTTCCGGGTGGGGCCCACGTGATTTCCGGGTGGGGCCCACGTGATTTCCGGGTGGGGCCCACGTGATTTCCGGGTGGGGCCCACGTGATTTCTGGGTGGCGCCCACGTGATTTCCGGGTGGGGCCCACGTGATTTCCGGGTGGGGCCCACGTGATTTCCGGGTGGGGCCCACGTGATTTCCCCGTGGGGCCCACGTGATTTCCCCGTGGGGCCCACGTGATTTCCGGGTGGGGCCCACGTGATTTCCGGGTGGGGCCCACGTGATTTCCGGGTGGGGCCCACGTGATTTCCGGGTGGGGCCCACGTGATTTCCGGGTGGGGCCCACGTGATTTCCGGGTGGGGCCCACGTGATTTCCGGGTGGGGCCCACGTGATTTCCCCGTGGGGCCCACGTGATTTCCGGGTGGGGCCCACGTGATTTCCGGGTGGGGCCCACGTGATTTCCGGGTGGGGCCCACGTGATTTCCGGGTGGGGCCCACGTGATTTCCCCGTGGGGCCCACGTGATTTCCGGGTGGGGCCCACGTGATTTCCCCGTGGGGCCCACGTGATTTCCGGGTGGGGCCCACGTGATTTCCAGGTGGGGCCCACGTGATTTCCGGGTGGGGCCCACGTGATTTCCGGGTGGGGCCCACGTGATTTCCTGGTGGGGCCCACGTGATTTCCCCGTGGGGCCCACGTGATTTCCGGGTGGGGCCCACGTGATTTCCGGGTGGGGCCCACGTGATTTCCGGGTGGGGCCCACGTGATTTCCCCGTGGGGCCCACGTGATTTCCGGGTGGGGCCCACGTGATTTCCGGGTGGGGCCCACGTGATTTCCGGGTGGGGCCCACGTGATTTCCGGGTGGGGCCCACGTGATTTCCGGGTGGGGCCCACGTGATTTCCGGGTGGGGCCCACGTGATTTCCGGGTGGGGCCCAGGAGATTTCCCCGTGGGGCCCACGTGATTTCCCCGTGGGGCCCACGTGATTTCCGGGTGGGGCCCACGTGATTTCCGGGTGGGGCCCACGTGATTTCCGGGTGGGGCCCACGTGATTTCCGGGTGGGGCCCACGTGATTTCCCCGTGGCTCCCACGTGATTTCCGGGTGGGGCCCACGTGATTTCCCCGTGGGGCCCACGTGATTTCCGGGTGGGGCCCACGTGATTTCCGGGTGGGGCCCACGTGATTTCCGGGTGGGGCCCACGTGATTTCCGGGTGGGGCCCACGTGATTTCCGGGTGGGGCCCACGTGATTTCCCCATGGGGCCCACGTGATTTCCGGGTGGGGCCCACGTGATTTCCGGGTGGGGCCCACGTGATTTCCGGGTGGGGCCCACGTGATTTCCGGGTGGGGCCCACGTGATTTCCGGGTGGGGCCCACGTGATTTCCGGGTGGGGCCCACGTGATTTCCCCGTGGGGCCCACGTGATTTCCGGGTGGGGCCCACGTGATTTCCGGGTGGGGCCCACGTGATTTCCGGGTGGGGCCCACGTGATTTCCCCGTGGGGCCCACGTGATTTCCGGGTGGGGCCCACGTGATTTCCGGGTGGGGCCCACGTGATTTCCGGGTGGGGCCCACGTGATTTCCGGGTGGGGCCCACGTGATTTCCGGGTGGGGCCCACGTGATTTCCGGGTGGGGCCCACGTGATTTCCGGGTGGGGCCCACGAGATTTCCCCGTGGGGCCCACGTGATTTCCCCGTGGGGCCCACGTGATTTCCGGGTGGGGCCCACGTGATTTCCGGGTGGGGCCCACGTGATTTCTGGGTGGGGCCCACGTGATTTCCCCGTGGGGCCCACGTGATTTCCCCGTGGCTCCCACGTGATTTCCGGGTGGGGCCCACGTGATTTCCCCGTGGGGCCCACGTGATTTCCGGGTGGGGCCCACGTGATTTCCGGGTGGGGCCCACGTGATTTCCCCGTGGAGCCCACGTGATTTCCGGGTGGGGCCCACGTGATTTCCGGGTGGGGCCCACGTGATTTCCGGGTGGGGCCCACGTGATTTCCCCGTGGGGCCCACGTGATTTCCGGGTGGGGCCCACGTGATTTCCGGGTGGGGCCCACGTGATTTCCGGGTGGGGCCCACGTGATTTCCGGGTGGGGCCCACGTGATTTCCGGGTGGGGCCCACGTGATTTCCGGGTGGGGCCCACGTGATTTCCGGGTGGGGCCCACGTGATTTCCGGGTGGGGCCCACGTGATTTCCGGGTGGGGCCCACGTGATTTCCGGGTGGGGCCCACGTGATTTCCGGGTGGGGCCCACGTGATTTCCGGGTGGGGCCCACGTGATTTCCCCGTGGCTCCCACGTGATTTCCGGGTGGGGCCCACGTGATTTCCCCGTGGGGCCCACGTGATTTCCGGGTGGGGACCACGTGATTTCCGGGTGGGGCCCACGTGATTTCCGGGTGGGGCCCACGTGATTTCCGGGTGGGGCCCACGTGATTTCCGGGTGGGGCCCACGTGATTTCCGGGTGGGGCCCACGTGATTTCCCCGTGGGGCCCACGTGATTTCCGGGTGGGGCCCACGTGATTTCCCCGTGGGGCCCACGTGATTTCCGGGTGGGGCCCACGTGATTTCCGGGTGGGGCCCACGTGATTTCCGGGTGAGGCCCACGTGATTTCCGGGTGGGGCCCACGTGATTTCCCCGTGGGGCCCACGTGATTTCCGGGTGGGCCCCACGTGATTTCCGGGTGGGGCCCACGTGATTTCCCCGTGGAGCCCACGTGATTTCCGGGTGGGGCCCACGTGATTTCCGGGTGGGGCCCACTTGATTTCCCCGTGGGGCACACGTGATTTCCGGGTGGGGCCCACGTGATTTCCGGGTGGGGCCCACGTGATTTCCGGGTGTGGCCCACGTGATTTCCAGGTGGGGCCCACGTGATTTCCCCGTGGGGCCCTCATGATTTCCGGGTGGGCCCCACGTGATTTCCGGGTGGGCCCACGTGATTTCCGCGTGGGGCCCACGTGATTTCCGGGTGGGGCCCACGTGATTTCCGGGTGGGGCCCACGTGATTTCCGGGTGGGGCCCACGTGATTTCCGGGTGGGGCCCACGTGATTTCCGGGTGGGGCCCACGTGATTTCCGGGTGGGGCGCAAGTGATTTCCGGGTGGGGCCCACGTGATTTCCGGGTGGGGCCCACGTGATTTCCCCGTGGCTCCCACGTGATTTCCGGGTGGGGCCCACGTGATTTCCCCGTGGGGCCCACGTGATTTCCGGGTGGGGCCCACGTGATTTCCGGGTGGGGCCCACGTGATTTCCGGGTGGGGCCCACGTGATTTCCGGGTGGGGCCCACGTGATTTCCCCGTGGGGCCCACGTGATTTCCGGGTCGGGCCCACGTGATTTCCGGGTGGGGCCCACGTGATTTCCGGGTGGGGCCCACGTGATTTCCGGGTGGGGCCCACGTGATTTCCCCGTGGGGCCCACGTGATTTCCCCGTGGGGCCCACGTGATTTCCGGGTGGGGCCCACGTGATTTCCGGGTGGGGCCCACGTGATTTCCGGGTGGGGCCCACGTGATTTCCGGGTGGGGCCCACGTGATTTCCCCGTGGGGCCCACGTGATTTCCCCTTGGGGCCCACGTGATTTCCGGGTGGGGCCCACGTGATTTCCGGGTGGGGCCCACGTGATTTCCGGGTGGGGCCCACGTGATTTCCGGGTGGGGCCCACGTGATTTCCCCGTGGTGCCCACGTGATTTCCGGGTGGGGCCCACGTCATTTCCGGGTGGGGCCCACGTGATTTCCGGGTGGGGCCGACGTGATTTCCGGGTGGGGCCCACGTGATTTCCCCGTGGGGCCCACGTGATTTCCCCGTGGGGCCCACGTGATTTCCCCGTGGGGTCCACGTGATTTCCGGGTGGGGCCCACGTGATTTCCGGGTGGGGTCCACGTGATTTCCGGGTGGGGCCCACGTGATTTCCGGGTGGGGCCCACGTGATTTCCGGGTGGGGCCCACGTGATTTCCGGGTGGGGCCCACGTGATTTCCGGGTGGGGCCCACGTGATTTCCGGGTGGGGCCCACGTGATTTCCGGGTGGGGCCCACGTGATTTCCCCGTGGGGCCCACGTGATTTCCGGTTGGGGCCCACGTGATTTCCGGTTGGGGCCCACGTGATTTCCGGGTGGGGCCCACGTGATTTCCGGGTGGGGCCCACGTGATTTCCGGGTGGGGCCCACGTGATTTCCGGGTGGGGCCCACGTGATTTCCGGGTGGGGCCCACGTGATTTCCGGGTGGGGCCCACGTGATTTCCGGGTGGGGCCCACGTGATTTCCGGGTGGGGCCCACGTGATTTCCGGGTGGGGCCCACGTGATTTCCCCGTGGGGCCCACGTGATTTCCGGGTGGGGCCCACGTGATTTCCGGGTGGGGCCCACGTGATTTCCCCGTGGGGCCCACGTGATTTCCGGGTGGGGCCCACGTGATTTCCGGGTGGGGCCCACGTGATTTCCGGGTGGGGCCCACGTGATTTCCGGGTGGGGCCCACGTGATTTCCGGGTGGGGCCCAGGAGATTTCCCCGTGGGGCCCACGTGATTTCCCCGTGGGGCCCACGTGATTTCCGGGTGGGGCCCACGTGATTTCCGGGTGGGGCCCACGTGATTTCCGGGTGGGGCCCACGTGATTTCCGGGTGGGGCCCACGTGATTTCCCCGTGGCTCCCACGTGATTTCCGGGTGGGGCCCACGTGATTTCCCCGTGGGGCCCACGTGATTTCCGGGTGGGGCCCACGTGATTTCCGGGTGGGGCCCACGTGATTTCCGGGTGGGGCCCACGTGATTTCCGGGTGGGGCCCACGTGATTTCCGGGTGGGGCCCACGTGATTTCCGGGTGGGGCCCACGTGATTTCCGGGTGGGGCCCACGAGATTTCCCCGTGGGGCCCACGTGATTTCCCCGTGGGGCCCACGTGATTTCCGGGTGGGGCCCACGTGATTTCCGGGTGGGGCCCACGTGATTTCTGGGTGGGGCCCACGTGATTTCCCCGTGGGGCCCACGTGATTTCCCCGTGGCTCCCACGTGATTTCCGGGTGGGGCCCACGTGATTTCCCCGTGGGGCCCACGTGATTTCCGGTTGGGGCCCACGTGATTTCCGGGTGGGGCCCACGTGATTTCCGGGTGGGGCCCACGTGATTTCCGGGTGGGGCCCACGTGATTTCCGGGTGGGGCACACGTGATTTCCCCGTGGGGCCCACGTGATTTCCGGGTGGGGCCCACGTGATTTCCGGGTGGGGCCCACGTGATTTCCGGGTGGGGCCCACGTGATTTCCGGGTGGGGCCCACGTGATTTCTGGGTGGGGCCCACGTGATTTCCGGGTGGGGCCCACGTGATTTCCCCGTGGGGCCCACGTGATTTCCGGGTGGGGCCCACGTGATTTCCGGGTGGGGCCCACGTGATTTCCGGGTGGGGCCCACGTGATTTCCCCGTGGGGCCCACGTGATTTCCGGGTGGGGCCCACGTGATTTCCGGGTGGGGCCCACGTGATTTCCCCGTGGAGCCCACGTGATTTCCGGGTGGGGCCCACGTGATTTCCGGGTGGGGCCCACTTGATTTCCCCGTGGGGCACACGTGATTTCCGGGTGGGGCCCACGTGATTTCCGGGTGGGGCCCACGTGATTTCCCCGTGGGGCCCACGTGATTTCCGGGTGGGGCCCACGTGATTTCCGGGTGGGGCCCACGTGATTTCCCCGTGGAGCCCACGTGATTTCCGGGTGGGGCCCACGTGATTTCCGGGTGGGGCCCACTTGATTTCCCCGTGGGGCCCACGTGATTTCCGGGTGGGGCCCACGTGATTTCCGGGTGGGGCCCACGTGATTTCCCCGTGGGGCCCACGTGATTTCCGGGTGGGGCCCACGTGATTTCCGGGTGAGGCCCACGTGATTTCCGGGTGGGGCCCACGTGATTTCCCCGTGGGGCCCACGTGATTTCCGGGTGGGCCCCACGTGATTTCCGGGTGGGGCCCACGTGATTTCCCCGTGGAGCCCACGTGATTTCCGGGTGGGGCCCACGTGATTTCCGGGTGGGGCCCACTTGATTTCCCCGTGGGGCACACGTGATTTCCGGGTGGGGCCCACGTGATTTCCGGGTGGGGCCCACGTGATTTCCGGGTGTGGCCCACGTGATTTCCGGGTGGGGCCCACGTGATTTCCCCGTGGGGCCCTCATGATTTCCGGGTGGGCCCCACGTGATTTCCGGGTGGGCCCACGTGATTTCCGCGTGGGGCCCACGTGATTTCCGGGTTGGGCCCACGTGATTTCCGGGTGGGGCCCACGTGATTTCCGGGTGGGGCCCACGTGATTTCCGGGTGGGGCCCACGTGATTTCCGGGTGGGGCCCACGTGATTTCCGGGTGGGGCCCAAGTGATTTCCGGGTGGGGCCCACGTGATTTCCGGGTGGGGCCCACGTGATTTCCGGGTGGGGCCCACGTGATTTCCCCGTGGGGCCCACGTGATTTCCCCGTGGGGACCACGTGATTTCCGGGTGGGGCCCACGTGATTTCCGGGTGGGGCCCACGTGATTTCCGGGTGGGGCCCACGTGATTTCCCCGTGGGGCCCACGTGATTTCCGGGTGGGGCCCACGTGATTTCCGGGTGGGGCCCACGTGATTTCCGGGTGGGGCCCACGTGATTTCCCCGGGGGGCCCACGTGATTTCCGGGTGGGGCCCACGTGATTTCCGGGTGGGGCCCACGTGATTTCCGGGTGGGGCCCACGTGATTTCCCCGTGGGGCCCACGTGATTTCCGGGTGGGGCCCACGTGATTTCCGGGTGGGGCCCACGTGATTTCCGGGTGGGGCCCACGTGATTTCCGGGTGGGGCCCACGTGATTTCCGGGTGAGGCCCACGTGATTTCCGGGTGGGGCCCACGTGATTTCCGGGTGGGGCCCACGTGATTTCCCCGTGGGGCCCGCGTGATTTCCCCGTGGGGCCCACGTGATTTCCGGGTGGGGCCCACGTGATTTCCGGGTGGGGCCCACGTGATTTCCGGGTGGGGCCCAAGTGATTTCCACGTGGGGCCCACGTGATTTCCGGGTGGGGCCCACGTGATTTCCCCGTGGCTCCCACGTGATTTCCGGGTGGGGCCCACGTGATTTCCCCGTGGGGCCCACGTGATTTCCGGGTGGGGCCCACGTGATTTCCGGGTGGGGCCCACGTGATTTCCGGGTGGGGCCCACGTGATTTCCGGGTGGGGGCCACGTGATTTCCGGGTGGGGCCCACGTGATTTCCGGGTGGGGCCCACGTGATTTCCCCGTGGGGCCCACGTGATTTCCGGGTGGGGCCCACGTGATTTCCGGGTGGGGCCCACGTGATTTCCGGGTGAGGCCCACGTGATTTCCGGGTGGGGCCCACGTGATTTCCCCGTGGGGCCCACGTGATTTCCCCGTGGGGCCCACGTGATTTCCGGGTGGGGCCCACGTGATTTCCCCGTGGGGCCCACGTGATTTCCGGGTGGGGCCCACGTGATTTCCGGGTGGGGCCCACGTGATTTCCGGGTGGGGCCCACGTGATTTCCGGGTGGGGCCCACGTGATTTCCGGGTGGGGCCCACGTGATTTCCGGGTGGGGCCCACGTGATTTCCCCGTGGGGCCCACGTGATTTCCGGGTGGGGCCCACGTGATTTCCGGGTGGGGCCCACGTGATTTCCGGGTGGGGCCCACGTGATTTCCCCGTGGGGCCCACGTGATTTCCGGGTGGGGCCCACGTGATTTCCGGGTGGGGCCCACGTGATTTCCGGGTGGGGCCCACGTGATTTCCGGGTGGGGCCCACGTGATTTCCGGGTGGGGCCCACGTGATTTCCGGGTGGGGCCCACGTGATTTCCGGGTGGGGCCCACGTGATTTCCGGGTGGGGCCCACGTGATTTCCGGGTGGGGCCCACGTGATTTCCGGGTGGGGCCCACGTGATTTCCGGGTGGGGTCCACGTGATTTCCGGGTGGGGCCCACGTGATTTCCGGGTGGGGCCCACGTGATTTCCGGGTGGGGCCCACGTGATTTCCGGGTGGGGCCCACGTGATTTCCGGGTGGGGCCCACGTGATTTCCGGGTGGGGCCCACGTGATTTCCCCGTGGGGCCCACGTGATTTCCGGGTGGGGCCCACGTGATTTCCGGGTGGGGCCCACGTGATTTCCGGGTGGGGCCCACGTGATTTCCGGGTGGGGCCCACGTGATTTCCCCGTGGGGCCCACGTGATTTCCGGGTGGGGCCCACGTGATTTCCGGGTGGGGCCCACGTGATTTCCGGGTGGGGTCCACGTGATTTCCGGGTGGGGCCCACGTGATTTCCGGGTGGGGCCCACGTGATTTCCGGGTGGGGCCCACGTGATTTCCGGGTGGGGCCCACGTGATTTCCCCGTGGGGCCCACGTGATTTCCGGGTGGGGCCCACGTGATTTCCGGGTGGGGCCCACGTGATTTCCGGGTGGGGCCCACGTGATTTCCCCGTGGGGCCCACGTGATTTCCGGGTGGGGCCCACGTGATTTCCCCGTGGGGCCCAGGTGATTTCCGGGTGGGGCCCACGTGATTTCCGGGTGGGGCCCACGTGATTTCCCCGTGGGGCCCACGTGATTTCCGGGTGGGGCCCACGTGATTTCCGGGTGGGGCCCACGTGATTTCCGGGTGGGGCCCACGTGATTTCCGGGTGGGGCCCACGTGATTTCCGGGTGGGGCCCACGTGATTTCCGGGTGGGGCCCACGTGATTTCCCCGTGGGGCCCACGTGATTTCCGGGTGGGGCCCACGTGATTTCCCCGTGGGGCCCACGTGATTTCCGGGTGGGGCCCACGTGATTTCCGGGTGGGGCCCACGTGATTTCCGGGTGGCGCCCACGTGATTTCCGGGTGGGGCTCACGTGATTTCCGGATGGGGCCCACGTGATTTCCGGGTGGGGCCCACGTGATTTACCCGTGGGGCCCACGTGATTTCCCCGTGGGGCCCACGTGATTTCCGGGTGGGGCCCACGTGATTTCCGGTTGGGGCCCACGTGATTTCCGGGTGGGGCCCACGTGATTTCCGGGTGGGACCCACGTGATTTCCGGGTGGGGCCCACGTGATTTCCGGGTGGGGCCCACGTGATTTCCGGGTGGGGCCCACGTGATTTCCGGGTGGCGCCCACGTGATTTCCGGGTGGGGCTCACGTGATTTCCGGGTGGGGCCCACGTGATTTCCGGGTGGGGCCCACGTGATTTACCCGTGGGGCCCACGTGATTTCCCCGTGGGGCCCACGTGATTTCCGGGTGGGGCCCACGTGATTTCCGGTTGGGGCCCACGTGATTTCAGGGTGGGGCCCACGTGATTTCCGGGTGGGGCCCACGTGATTTCCGTGTGGGGCCCACGTGATTTCCGGGTGGGGCCCACGTGATTTCCGGGTGGGGCCCACGTGATTTCCCCGTGGGGCCCACGTGATTTCCGGGTGGGGCCCACGTGATTTCCGGGTGGGGCCCACGTGATTTCCCCGTGGGGCCCACGTGATTTCCGGGTGGGGCCCACGTGATTTCCGGGTGGGGCCCACGTGATTTCCGGGTGGGGCCCACGTGATTTCCGGGTGGGGCCCACGTGATTTCCGGGTGGCGCCCACGTGATTTCCGGGTGGGGCCCACGTGATTTCCGGGTGGGGCCCACGTGATTTCCGGGTGGGGCCCACGTGATTTCCGGGTGGGGCCCACGTGATTTCGGGTGGGGCCCACGTGATTTCCGGGTGGGGCCCACGTGATTTCCGGGTGGGGCCCACGTGATTTCCGGGTGGGGCCCACGTGATTTCCGGGTGGGGCCCACGTGATTTCCGGGTGGCGCCCACGTGATTTCCGGGTGGGGCCCACGTGATTTCCGGGTGGGGCCCACGTGATTTCCGGGTGGGGCCCACGTGATTTCCGGGTGGGGCCCACGTGATTTCGGGTGGGGCCCACGTGATTTCCGGGTGGGGCCCACGTGATTTCCGGGTGGGGCCCACGTGATTTCCCCGTGGGGCCCACGTGATTTCCGGGTGGGGCCCGCGTGATTTCCGGGTGGGGCCCACGTGATTTCCGGGTGGGGCCCACGTGATTTCCGGGTGGGGCCCACGTGATTTCCGGGTGGGGCCCACGTGATTTCCGGGTGGGGCCCACGTGATTTCCGGGTGGGGCCCACGTGATTTCCGGGTGGGGCCCACGTGATTTCCGGGTGGGGCCCACGTGATTTCCGGGTGGGGCCCACGTGATTTCCGGGTGGGACCCACGTGATTTCCGGGTGGGGCCCACGTGATTTCCGGGTGGGGCCCACGTGATTTCCGGGTGGGGCCCACGTGATTTCCGGGTGGCGCCCACGTGATTTCCGGGTGGGGCTCACGTGATTTCCGGGTGGGGCCCACGTGATTTCCGGGTGGGGCCCACGTGATTTACCCGTGGGGCCCACGTGATTTCCCCGTGGGGCCCACGTGATTTCCGGGTGGGGCCCACGTGATTTCCGGTTGGGGCCCACGTGATTTCCGGGTGGGGCCCACGTGATTTCCGGGTGGGGCCCACGTGATTTCCGGGTGGGGCCCACGTGATTTCCGGGTGGGGCCCACGTGATTTCCGGGTGGGGCCCACGTGATTTCCCCGTGGGGCCCACGTGATTTCCGGGTGGGGCCCACGTGATTTCCGGGTGGGGCCCACGTGATTTCCCCGTGGGGCCCACGTGATTTCTGGGTGGGGCCCACGTGATTTCCGGGTGGGGCCCACGTGATTTCCGGGTGGGGCCCACGTGATTTCCGGGTGGGGCCCACGTGATTTCCGGGTGGCGCCCACGTGATTTCCGGGTGGGGCCCACGTGATTTCCGGGTGGGGCCCACGTGATTTCCGGGTGGGGCCCACGTGATTTCCGGGTGGGGCCCACGTGATTTCCGGGTGGGGCCCACGTGATTTCGGGTGGGGCCCACGTGATTTCCGGGTGGGGCCCACGTGATTTCCGGGTGGGGCCCACGTGATTTCCCCGTGGGGCCCACGTGATTTCCGGGTGGGGCCCACGTGATTTCCGGGTGGGGCCCACGTGATTTCCCCGTGGGGCCCACGTGATTTCCGGGTGGGGCCCACGTGATTTCCGGGTGGGGCCCACGTGATTTCCGGGTGGGGCCCACGTGATTTCCCCGTGGGGCCCACGTGATTTCCGGGTGGGGCCCGCGTGATTTCCGGGTGGGGCCCACGTGATTTCCGGGTGGGGCCCACGTGATTTCCGGGTGGGGCCCACGTGATTTCCGGGTGGGGCCCACGTGATTTCCGGGTGGGGCCCACGTGATTTCCGGGTGGGGCCCACGTGATTTCCGGGTGGGGCCCACGTGATTTCCGGGTGGGGCCCACGTGATTTCCGGGTGGGGCCCACGTGATTTCCGGGTGGGGCCCACGTGATTTCCGGGTGGGGCCCACGTGATTTCCGGGTGGGACCCACGTGATTTCCGGGTGGGGCCCACGTGATTTCCCCGTGGGGCCCACGTGATTTCCGGGTGGGGCCCACGTGATTTCCGGGTGGGGCCCACGTGATTTCCGGGTGGGGCCCACGTGATTTCCCCGTGGGGCCCACGTGATTTCCCCGTGGGGCCCACGTGATTTCCGGGTGGGGCCCACGTGATTTCCGGGTGGGGCCCACGTGATTTCCGGGTGGGGCCCACGTGATTTCCGGGTGGGGCCCACGTGATTTCCCCGTGGGGCCCACGTGATTTCCGGGTGGGGCCCGCGTGATTTCCGGGTGGGGCCCACGTGATTTCCGGGTGGGGCCCACGTGATTTCCGGGTGGGGCCCACGTGATTTCCGGGTGGGGCCCACGTGATTTCCGGGTGGGGCCCACGTGATTTCCGGGTGGGGCCCACGTGATTTCCGGGTGGGGCCCACGTGATTTCCGGGTGGGGCCCACGTGATTTCCGGGTGGGGCCCACGTGATTTCCGGGTGGGGCCCACGTGATTTCCGGGTGGGGCCCACGTGATTTCCGGGTGGGGCCCACGTGATTTCCGGGTGGGGCCCACGTGATTTCCGGGTGGGGCCCACGTGATTTCCGGGTGGGGCCCACGTGATTTCCCCGTGGGGCCCACGTGATTTCCGGGTGGGGCCCACGTGATTTCCGGGTGGGGCCCACGTGATTTCCGGGTGGGGCCCACGTGATTTCCCCGTGGGGCCCACGTGATTTCCGGGTGGGGCCCACGTGATTTCCGGGTGGGGCCCACGTGATTTCCCCGTGGGGCCCACGTGATTTCCGGGTGGGGCCCACGTGATTTCCGGGTGGGGCCCACGTGATTTCCGGGTGGGGCCCACGTGATTTCCGGGTGGGACCCACGTGATTTCCGGGTGGGGCCCACGTGATTTCCGGGTGGGGCCCACGTGATTTCCGGGTGGGGCCCACGTGACTTCCGGGTGGCGCCCACGTGATTTCCGGGTGGGGCTCACGTGATTTCCGGGTGGGGCCCACGTGATTTCCGGGTGGGGCCCACGTGATTTACCCGTGGGGCCCACGTGATTTCCCCGTGGGGCCCACGTGATTTCCGGGTGGGGCCCACGTGATTTCCGGTTGGGGCCCACGTGATTTCCGGGTGGGGCCCACGTGATTTCCGGGTGGGGCCCACGTGATTTCCGGGTGGGGCCCACGTGATTTCCGGGTGGGGCCCACGTGATTTCCGGGTGGGGCCCACGTGATTTCCGGGTGGGGCCCACGTGATTTCCGGGTGGGGCCCACGTGATTTCCCCGTGGGGCCCACGTGATTTCCGGGTGGGGCCCACGTGATTTCCGGGTGGGGCCCACGTGATTTCCGGGTGGGGCCCACGTGATTTCCGGGTGGGGCCCACGTGATTTCCCCGTGGGGCCCACGTGATTTCCGGGTGGGGCCCACGTGATTTCCGGGTGGGGCCCACGTGATTTCCGGGTGGGGCCCACGTGATTTCCGGGTGGGGCCCACGTGATTTCCGGGTGGGGCCCACGTGATTTCCGGGTGGGGCCCACGTGATTTCCGGGTGGGGCCCACGTGATTTCCCCGTGGGGCCCACGTGATTTCCGGGTGGGGCCCACGTGATTTCCGGGTGGGGCCCACGTGATTTCCCCGTGGGGCCCACGTGATTTCCGGGTGGGGCCCACGTGATTTCCGGGTGGGGCCCACGTGATTTCCGGGTGGGGCCCACGTGATTTCCGGGTGGGGCCCACGTGATATCCGGGTGGGGCCCACGTGATTTCCGGGTGGGGCCCACGTGATTTCCGGGTGGGGCCCACGTGATTTCCCCGTGGGGCCCACGTGATTTCCGGGTGGGGCCCACGTGATTTCCGGGTGGGGCCCACGTGATTTCCCCGTGGGGCCCACGTGATTTCCGGGTGGGGCCCACGTGATTTCCGGGTGGGGCCCACGTGATTTCCGGGTGGGGCCCACGTGATTTCCGGGTGGGGCCCACGTGATTTCCGGGTGGGGCCCACGTGATTTCCCCGTGGGGCCCACGTGATTTCCGGGTGGGGCCCACGTGATTTCCGGGTGGGGCCCACGTGATTCCCGGGTGGGGCCCACGTGATTTCCCCGTGGGGCCCACGTGATTTCCGGGTGGGGCCCACGTGATTTCCGGGTGGGGCCCACGTGATTTCCCCGTGGGGCCCACGTGATTTCCGGGTGGGGCCCACGTGATTTCCGGGTGGGGCCCACGTGATTTCCCCGTGGGGCCCACGTGATTTCCGAGTGGGGCCCACGTGATTTCCGGGTGGGGCCCACGTGATTTCCGGGTGGGGCCCACGTGATTTCCGGGTGGGGCCCACGTGATTTCCGGGTGGCGCCCACGTGATTTCCGGGTGGGGCCCACGTGATTTCCGGGTGGGGCCCACGTGATTTCCGGGTGGGGCCCACGTGATTTCCGGGTGGGGCCCACGTGATTTCGGGTGGGGCCCACGTGATTTCCGGGTGGGGCCCACGTGATTTCCGGGTGGGGCCCACGTGATTTTCCCGTGGGGCCCACGTGATTTCCGGGTGGGGCCCACGTGATTTCCCCGTGGGGCCCACGTGATTTCCGGGTGGGGCCCACATGATTTCCGGGTGGGGCCCACGTGATTTCCCCGTGGGGCCCACGTGATTTCCGGGTGGGGCCCACGTGATTTCCCCGTGGGGCCCACGTGATTTCCGGGTGGGGCCCACGTGATTTCCGGGTGGGGCCCACGTGATTTCCGGGTGGGGCCCACGTGATTTCCGGGTGGGGCCCACGTGATTTCCGGGTGGGGCCCACGTGATTTCCCCGTGGGGCCCACGTGATTTCCGGGTGGGGCCCACGTGATTTCCGGGTGGGGCCCACGTGATTTCCGGGTGGGGCCCACGTGATTTCCGGGTGGGGCCCACGTGATTTCCGGGTGGGGCCCACGTGATTTCCGGGTGGGGCCCACGTGATTTCCGGGTGGGGCCCACGTGATTTCCGGGTGGGACCCACGTGATTTCCGGGTGGGGCCCACGTGATTTCCGGGTGGGGCCCACGTGATTTCCCCGTGGGGCCCACGTGACTTCCGGGTGGGGCCCACGTGATTTCCGGGTGGGGCCCACGTGATTTCCGGGTGGGGCCCACGTGATTTCCGGGTGGGGCCCACGTGATTTCCGGGTGGGGCCCACGTGATTTCCGGGTGGGGCCCACGTGATTTCCGGGTGGGGCCCACGTGATTTCCGGGTGGGGCCCACGTGATTTCCGGGTGGGGCCCACGTGATTTCCGGGTGGGGCCCACGTGATTTCCGGGTGGGGCCCACGTGATTTCCGGGTGGGGCCCACGTGATTTCCGGGTGGGGCCCACGTGATTTCCGGGCGGGGCCCACGTGATTTCCGGGCGGGGCCCACGTGATTTCCGGGCGGGGCCCACGTGATTTCCGGGCGGGGCCCACGTGATTTCCGGGCGGGGCCCACGTGATTTCCCCGTGGGGCCCACGTGATTTCCGGGTGGGGCCCACGTGATTTCCGGGTGGGGCCCACGTGATTTCCGGGTGGGGCCCACGTGATTTCCCCGTGGGGCCCACGTGATTTCCGGGTGGGGCCCAAGTGATTTCCGGGTGGGGCCCACGTGATTTCCCCGTGGGGCCCACGTGATTTCCGGGTGGGGCCCACGTGATTTCCGGGTGGGGCCCACGTGATTTCCGGGTGGGGCCCACGTGATTTCCGGGTGGGACCCACGTGATTTCCGGGTGGGGCCCACGTGATTTCCGGGTGGGGCCCACGTGATTTCCGGGTGGGGCCCACGTGATTTCCGGGTGGCGCCCACGTGATTTCCGGGTGGGGCTCACGTGATTTCCGGGTGGGGCCCACGTGATTTCCGGGTGGGGCCCACGTGATTTACCCGTGGGGCCCACGTGATTTCCCCGTGGGGCCCACGTGATTTCCGGGTGGGGCCCACGTGATTTCCGGTTGGGGCCCACGTGATTTCCGGGTGGGGCCCACGTGATTTCCGGGTGGGGCCCACGTGATTTCCGGGTGGGGCCCACGTGATTTCCGGGTGGGGCCCACGTGATTTCCGGGTGGGGCCCACGTGATTTCCCCGTGGGGCCCACGTGATTTCCGGGTGGGGCCCACGTGATTTCCAGGTGGGGCCCACGTGATTTCCCCGTGGGGCCCACGTGATTTCCGGGTGGGGCCCACGTGATTTCCGGGTGGGGCCCACGTGATTTCCGGGTGGGGCCCACGTGATTTCCGGGTGGGGCCCACGTGATTTCCGGGTGGCGCCCACGTGATTTCCGGGTGGGGCCCACGTGATTTCCGGGTGGGGCCCACGTGATTTCCGGGTGGGGCCCACGTGATTTCCGGGTGGGGCCCACGTGATTTCCGGGTGGGGCCCACGTGATTTCGGGTGGGGCCCACGTGATTTCCGGGTGGGGCCCACGTGATTTCCGGGTGGGGCCCACGTGATTTCCCCGTGGGGCCCACGTGATTTCCGGGTGGGGCCCACGTGATTTCCCCGTGGGGCCCACGTGATTTCCGGGTGGGGCCCACGTGATTTCCGGGTGGGGCCCACGTGATTTCCCCGTGGGGTCCACGTGATTTCCGGGTGGGGCCCACGTGATTTCCGGGTGGGGCCCACGTGATTTCCGGGTGGGGCCCACGTGATTTCCGGGTGGGGCCCACGTGATTTCCGGGTGGGGCCCACGTGATTTCCGGGTGGGGCCCACGTGATTTCCGGGTGGGGCCCACGTGATTTCCCCGTGGGGCCCACGTGATTTCCGGGTGGGGCCCACGTGATTTCCGGGTGGGGCCCACGTGATTTCCGGGTGGGGCCCACGTGATTTCCGGGTGGGGCCCACGTGATTTCCGGGTGGGACCCACGTGATTTCCGGGTGGGGCCCACGTGATTTCCCCGTGGGGCCCACGTGATTTCCCCGTGGGGCCCACGTGATTTCCGGGTGGGGCCCACGTGATTTCCGGGTGGGGCCCACGTGATTTCCGGGTGGGGCCCACGTGATTTCCCCGTGGGGCCCACGTGATTTCCGGGTGGGGCCCACGTGATTTCCGGGTGGGGCCCACGTGATTTCCGGGTGGGGCCCACGTGATTTCCCCGTGGGGCCCACGTGATTTCCGGGTGGGGCCCACGTGATTTCCGGGTGGGGCCCACGTGATTTCCGGGTGGGGCCCACGTGATTTCCCCGTGGGGCCCACGTGATTTCCGGGTGGGGCCCACGTGATTTCCGGGTGGGGCCCACGTGATTTCCCCGTGGGGCCCACGTGATTTCCGGGTGGGGCCCACGTGATTTCCGGGTGGGGCCCACGTGATTTCCGGGTGGGGCCCACGTGATTTCCGGGTGGGGCCCACGTGATTTCCGGGTGGGGCCCACGTGATTTCCGGTTGGGGCCCACGTGATTTCCGGGTGGGGCCCACGTGATTTCCGGGTGGGGCCCACGTGATTTCCGGGTGGGGCCCACGTGATTTCCGGGTGGGGCCCACGTGATTTCCGGTTGGGGCCCACGTGATTTCCGGGTGGGGCCCACGTGATTTCCGGGTGGGGCCCACGTGATTTCCGGGTGGGGCCCACGTGATTTCCGGGTGGGGCCCACGTGATTTCCGGGTGGGGCCCACGTGATTTCCGGGTGGGGCCCACGTGATTTCCGGGTGGGGCCCACGTGATTTCCGGGTGGGGCCCACGTGATTTCCCCGTGGGGCCCACGTGATTTCCGGGTGGGGCCCACGTGATTTCCGGGTGGGGCCCACGTGATTTCCGGGTGGGGCCCACGTGATTTCCCCGTGGGGCCCACGTGATTTCCGGGTGGGGCCCACGTGATTTCCGGGTGGGGCCCACGTGATTTCCCCGTGGGGCCCACGTGATTTCCGGGTGGGGCCCACGTGATTTCCGGGTGGGGCCCACGTGATTTCCGGGTGGGGCCCACGTGATTTCCGGGTGGGACCCACGTGATTTCCGGGTGGGGCCCACGTGATTTCCGGGTGGGGCCCACGTGATTTCCGGGTGGGGCCCACGTGATTTCCGGGTGGCGCCCACGTGATTTCCGGGTGGGGCTCACGTGATTTCCGGGTGGGGCCCACGTGATTTCCGGGTGGGGCCCACGTGATTTACCCGTGGGGCCCACGTGATTTCCCCGTGGGGCCCACGTGATTTCCGGGTGGGGCCCACGTGATTTCCGGTTGGGGCCCACGTGATTTCCGGGTGGGGCCCACGTGATTTCCGGGTGGGGCCCACGTGATTTCCGGGTGGGGCCCACGTGATTTCCGGGTGGGGCCCACGTGATTTCCGGGTGGGGCCCACGTGATTTCCCCGTGGGGCCCACGTGATTTCCGGGTGGGGCCCACGTGATTTCCGGGTGGGGCCCACGTGATTTCCCCGTGGGGCCCACGTGATTTCTGGGTGGGGCCCACGTGATTTCCGGGTGGGGCCCACGTGATTTCCGGGTGGGGCCCACGTGATTTCCGGGTGGGGCCCACGTGATTTCCGGGTGGCGCCCACGTGATTTCCGGGTGGGGCCCACGTGATTTCCGGGTGGGGCCCACGTGATTTCCGGGTGGGGCCCACGTGATTTCCGGGTGGGGCCCACGTGATTTCCGGGTGGGGCCCACGTGATTTCGGGTGGGGCCCACGTGATTTCCGGGTGGGGCCCACGTGATTTCCGGGTGGGGCCCACGTGATTTCCCCGTGGGGCCCACGTGATTTCCGGGTGGGGCCCACGTGATTTCCCCGTGGGGCCCACGTGATTTCCGGGTGGGGCCCACATGATTTCCGGGTGGGGCCCACGTGATTTCCCCGTGGGGCCCACGTGATTTCCGGGTGGGGCCCACGTGATTTCCGGGTGGGGCCCACGTGATTTCCGGGTGGGGCCCACGTGATTTCCGGGTGGGGCCCACGTGATTTCCGGGTGGGGCCCACGTGATTTCCGGGTGGGGCCCACGTGATTTCCGGGTGGGGCCCACGTGATTTCCCCGTGGGGCCCACGTGATTTCCGGGTGGGGCCCACGTGATTTCCGGGTGGGGCCCACGTGATTTCCGGGTGGGGCCCACGTGATTTCCGGGTGGGGCCCACGTGATTTCCGGGTGGGGCCCACGTGATTTCCGGGTGGGGCCCACGTGATTTCCGGGTGGGGCCCACGTGATTTCCGGGTGGGACCCACGTGATTTCCGGGTGGGGCCCACGTGATTTCCCCGTGGGGCCCACGTGATTTCCCCGTGGGGCCCACGTGATTTCCGGGTGGGGCCCACGTGATTTCCGGGTGGGGCCCACGTGATTTCCCCGTGGGGCCCACGTGATTTCCCCGTGGGGCCCACGTGATTTCCGGGTGGGGCCCACGTGATTTCCGGGTGGGGCCCACGTGATTTCCGGGTGGGGCCCACGTGATTTCCCCGTGGGGCCCACGTGATTTCCGGGTGGGGCCCACGTGATTTCCGGGTGGGGCCCACGTGATTTCCGGGTGGGGCCCACGTGATTTCCCCGTGGGGCCCACGTGATTTCCGGGTGGGGCCCGCGTGATTTCCGGGTGGGGCCCACGTGATTTCCGGGTGGGGCCCACGTGATTTCCGGGTGGGGCCCACGTGATTTCCGGGTGGGGCCCACGTGATTTCCGGGTGGGGCCCACGTGATTTCCGGGTGGGGCCCACGTGATTTCCGGGTGGGGCCCACGTGATTTCCGGGTGGGGCCCACGTGATTTCCGGGTGGGGCCCACGTGATTTCCGGGTGGGGCCCACGTGATTTCCGGGTGGGGCCCACGTGATTTCCGGGTGGGGCCCACGTGATTTCCGGGTGGGGCCCACGTGATTTCCGGGTGGGGCCCACGTGATTTCCGGGTGGGGCCCACGTGATTTCCGGGTGGGGCCCACGTGATTTCCGGGTGGGGCCCACGTGATTTCCGGGTGGGGCCCACGTGATTTCCCCGTGGGGCCCACGTGATTTCCGGGTGGGGCCCACGTGATTTCCGGGTGGGGCCCACGTGATTTCCGGGTGGGGCCCACGTGATTTCCCCGTGGGGCCCACGTGATTTCCGGGTGGGGCCCACGTGATTTCCGGGTGGGGCCCACGTGATTTCCCCGTGGGGCCCACGTGATTTCCGGGTGGGGCCCACGTGATTTCCGGGTGGGGCCCACGTGATTTCCGGGTGGGGCCCACGTGATTTCCGGGTGGGACCCACGTGATTTCCGGGTGGGGCCCACGTGATTTCCGGGTGGGGCCCACGTGATTTCCGGGTGGGGCCCACGTGACTTCCGGGTGGCGCCCACGTGATTTCCGGGTGGGGCTCACGTGATTTCCGGGTGGGGCCCACGTGATTTCCGGGTGGGGCCCACGTGATTTACCCGTGGGGCCCACGTGATTTCCGGGTGGGGCCCACGTGATTTCCGGTTGGGGCCCACGTGATTTCCGGGTGGGGCCCACGTGATTTCCGGGTGGGGCCCACGTGATTTCCGGGTGGGGCCCACGTGATTTCCGGGTGGGGCCCACGTGATTTCCGGGTGGGGCCCACGTGATTTCCGGGTGGGGCCCACGTGATTTCCGGGTGGGGCCCACGTGATTTCCCCGTGGGGCCCACGTGATTTCCGGGTGGGGCCCACGTGATTTCCGGGTGGGGCCCACGTGATTTCCGGGTGGGGCCCACGTGATTTCCGGGTGGGGCCCACGTGATTTCCCCGTGGGGCCCACGTGATTTCCGGGTGGGGCCCACGTGATTTCCGGGTGGGGCCCACGTGATTTCCGGGTGGGGCCCACGTGATTTCCGGGTGGGGCCCACGTGATTTCCGGGTGGGGCCCACGTGATTTCCGGGTGGGGCCCACGTGATTTCCGGGTGGGGCCCACGTGATTTCCCCGTGGGGCCCACGTGATTTCCGGGTGGGGCCCACGTGATTTCCGGGTGGGGCCCACGTGATTTCCGGGTGGGGCCCACGTGATTTCCCCGTGGGGCCCACGTGATTTCCGGGTGGGGCCCACGTGATTTCCCCGTGGGGCCCAGGTGATTTCCGGGTGGGGCCCACGTGATTTCCGGGTGGGGCCCACGTGATTTCCCCGTGGGGCCCACGTGATTTCCGGGTGGGGCCCACGTGATTTCCGGGTGGGGCCCACGTGATTTCCGGGTGGGGCCCACGTGATTTCCGGGTGGGGCCCACGTGATTTCCGGGTGGGGCCCACGTGATTTCCGGGTGGGGCCCACGTGATTTCCCCGTGGGGCCCACGTGATTTCCGGGTGGGGCCCACGTGATTTCCCCGTGGGGCCCACGTGATTTCCGGGTGGGGCCCACGTGATTTCCGGGTGGGGCCCACGTGATTTCCGGGTGGGGCCCACGTGATTTCCGGGTGGGGCCCACGTGATTTCCGGGTGGGGCCCACGTGATTTCCGGGTGGGGCCCACGTGATTTCCGGGTGGGGCCCACGTGATTTCCGGGTGGGGCCCACGTGATTTCCGGGTGGGGCCCACGTGATTTCCGGGTGGGGCCCACGTGATTTCCGGGTGGGGCCCACGTGATTTCCGGGTGGGGCCCACGTGATTTCCGGGTGGGGCCCACGTGATTTCCCCGTGGGGCCCACGTGATTTCCGGGTGGGGCCCACGTGATTTCCGGGTGGGGCCCACGTGATTTCCGGGTGGGGCCCACGTGATTTCCGGGTGGGGCCCACGTGATTTCCGGGTGGGGCCCACGTGATTTCCGGGTGGGGCCCACGTGATTTCCGGGTGGGGCCCACGTGATTTCCGGGTGGGGCCCACGTGATTTCCGGGTGGGGCCCACGTGATTTCCGGGTGGGGCCCACGTGATTTCCCCGTGGGGCCCACGTGATTTCCGGGTGGGGCCCACGTGATTTCCCCGTGGGGCCCACGTGATTTCCGGGTGGGGCCCACGTGATTTCCGGGTGGGGCCCACGTGATTTCCGGGTGGGGCCCACGTGATTTCCGGGTGGGGCCCACGTGATTTCCCCGTGGGGCCCACGTGATTTCCGGGTGGGGCCCACGTGATTTCTGGGTGGGGCCCACGTGATTTCCGGGTGGGGCCCACGTGATTTCCGGGTGGGGCCCACGTGATTTCCGGGTGGGGCCCACGTGATTTCCCCGTGGGGCCCACGTGATTTCCGGGTGGGGCCCACGTGATTTCCGGGTGGGGCCCACGTGATTTCCGGGTGGGGCCCACGTGATTTCCCCGTGGGGCCCACGTGATTTCCGGGTGGGGCCCACGTCATTTCCGGGTGGGGCCCACGTGATTTCCGGGTGGGGCCCACGTGATTTCCGGGTGGCGCCCACGTGATTTCCGGGTGGGGCCCACGTGATTTCCGGGTGGGGCCCACGTGATTTCCGGGTGGGGCCCACGTGATTTCCGGGTGGGGCCCACGTGATTTCCGGGTGGGGCCCACGTGATTTCCGGGTGGGTCCCACGTGATTTCCGGGTGGGGCCCACGTGATTTCCGCGTGGGGCCCACGTGATTTCCCCGTGGGGCCCACGTGATTTCCGGGTGGGCCCCACGTGATTTCCGGGTGGGGCCCACGTGATTTCCCCGTGGGGCCCACGTGATTTCCGAGTGGGGCCCACGTGATTTCCGGGTGGGGCCCACGTGATTTCCCCGTGGGGCCCACGTGATTTCCCCGTGGGGCCCACGTGATTTCCGGGTGGGGCCCACGTGATTTCCGGGTGGGGTCCACGTGATTTCCGGGTGGGGCCCACGTGATTTCCGGGTGGGGCCCACGTGATTTCCCCGTGGGGCCCACGTGATTTCCGGGTGGGGCCCACGTGATTTCCGGGTGGGGCCCACGTGATTTCCCCGTGGGGCCCACGTGATTTCCGGGTGGGGCCCACGTGATTTCCGGGTGGGGCCCACGTGATTTCCCCGTGGGGCCCACGTGATTTCCCCGTGGGGCCCACGTGATTTCCGGGTGGGGCCCACGTGATTTCCGGGTGGGGCCCACGTGATTTCCCCGTGGGGCCCACGTGATTTCCGGGTGGGGCCCACGTGATTTCCGGGTGGGGCCCACGTGATTTACCCGTGGGGCCCACGTGATTTCCCCGTGGGGCCCACGTGATTTCCCCGTGGGGCCCACGTGATATCCGGGTGGGGCCCACGTGATTTCCGGGTGGGGTCCACGTGATTTCCGGGTGGGGCCCACGTGATTTCCGGGTGGGGCCCACGTGATTTCCTGGTGGGGCCCACGTGATTTCCGGGTGGGGCCCACGTGATTTCCGGGTGGGGCCCACGTGATTTCCGGGTGGGGCCCACGTGATTTCCCCGTGGGGCCCACGTGATTTCCGGTTGGGGCCCACGTGATTTCCGGGTGGGGCCCACGTGATTTCCGGGTGGGGCCCACGTGATTTCCGGGTGGGGCCCACGTGATTTCCCCGTGGGGCCCACGTGATTTCCGGGTGGGGCCCACGTGATTTCCGGGTGGGGCCCACGTGATTTCCGGGTGGGGCCCACGTGATTTCCGGGTGGGGCCCACGTGATTTCCCCGTGGGGCCCACGTGATTTCCGGGTGGGGCCCACGTGATTTCAGGGTGGGGCCCACGTGATTTCCGGGTGGGGCCCACGTGATTTCCGGGTGGGGCCCACGTGATTTCCGGGTGGGGCCCACGTGATTTCCGGGTGGGGCCCACGTGATTTCCCCGTGGGGCCCACGTGATTTCCGGGTGGGGCCCACGTGATTTCCCCGTGGGGCCCACGTGATTTCCGGGTGGGGCCCACGTGATTTCCGGGTGGGGCCCACGTGATTTCCGGGTGGGGCCCACGTGATTTCCGGGTGGGGCCCACGTGATTTCCGGGTGGGGCCCACGTGATTTCCGGGTGGGGCCCACGTGATTTCCGGGTGGGGCCCACGTGATTTCCCCGTGGGGCCCACGTGATTTCCGGGTGGGGCCCACGTGATTTCCGGGTGGGGCCCACGTGATTTCCGGGTGGGGCCCACGTGATTTCCGGGTGGGGCCCACGTGATTTCCGGGTGGGGCCCACGTGATTTCCGGGTGGGGCCCACGTGATTTCCGGGTGGGGCCCACGTGATTTCCGGGTGGGACCCACGTGATTTCCGGGTGGGGCCCACGTGATTTCCGGGTGGGGCCCACGTGATTTCCGGGTGGGGCCCACGTGATTTCCGGGTGGGGCCCACGTGATTTCCGGGTGGGGCCCACGTGATTTCCGGGTGGGGCCCACGTGATTTCCGGGTGGGGCCCACGTGATTTCCGGGTGGGGCCCACGTGATTTCCGGGTGGGGCCCACGTGATTTCCGGGTGGGGCCCACGTGATTTCCGGGTGGGTCCCACGTGATTTCCGGGTGTGGCCCACGTGATTTCCGGGTGGGGCCCACGTGATTTCCCCGTGGGGCCCTCATGATTTCCGGGTGGGCCCCACGTGATTTCCGGGTGGGCCCACGTGATTTCCGCGTGGGGCCCACGTGATTTCCCCGTGGGGCCCACGTGATTTCCGGGTGGGGCCCACGTGATTTCCGGGTGGGGCCCACGTGATTTCCGGGTGGGGCCCACGTGATTTCCGGGTGGGGCCCACGTGATTTCCCCGTGGGGCCCACGTGATTTCCCCGTGGGGCCCACGTGATTTCCCCGTGGGGCCCACGTGATTTCCCCGTGGGGCCCACGTGATTTCCGGGTGGGGCCCACGTGATTTCCCCGTGGGGCCCACGTGATTTCCGGGTGGGGCCCACGTGATTTCCGGGTGGGGCCCACGTGATTTCCGGGTGGGGCCCACGTGATTTCCGGGTGGGGCCCACGTGATTTCCGGGTGGGGCCCACGTGATTTCCGGGTGGGGCCCACGTGATTTCCGGGTGGGGCCCACGTGATTTCCGGGTGGGGCCCACGTGATTTCCGGGTGGGGCCCACGTGATTTCCCCGTGGGGCCCACGTGATTTCCGGGTGGGGCCCACGTGATTTCCGGGTGGGGCCCACGTGATTTCCGGGTGGGGCCCACGTGATTTCCGGGTGGGGCCCACGTGATTTCCCCGTGGGGCCCACGTGATTTCCGGGTGGGGCCCACGTGATTTCCGGGTGGGGCCCACGTGATTTCCGGGTGGGGTCCACGTGATTTCCGGGTGGGGCCCACGTGATTTCCGGGTGGGGCCCACGTGATTTCCGGGTGGGGCCCACGTGATTTCCGGGTGGGGCCCACGTGATTTCCCCGTGGGGCCCACGTGATTTCCGGGTGGGGCCCACGTGATTTCCGGGTGGGGCCCACGTGATTTCCGGGTGGGGCCCACGTGATTTCCCCGTGGGGCCCACGTGATTTCCGGGTGGGGCCCACGTGATTTCCCCGTGGGGCCCAGGTGATTTCCGGGTGGGGCCCACGTGATTTCCGGGTGGGGCCCACGTGATTTCCCCGTGGGGCCCACGTGATTTCCGGGTGGGGCCCACGTGATTTCCGGTTGGGGCCCACGTGATTTCCGGGTGGGGCCCACGTGATTTCCGGGTGGGGCCCACGTGATTTCCGGGTGGGGCCCACGTGATTTCCGGGTGGGGCCCACGTGATTTCCGGGTGGGGCCCACGTGATTTCCGGGTGGGGCCCACGTGATTTCCCCGTGGGGCCCACGTGATTTCCGGGTGGGGCCCACGTGATTTCCCCGTGGGGCCCACGTGATTTCCGGGTGGGGCCCACGTGATTTCCGGGTGGGGCCCACGTGATTTCCGGGTGGCGCCCACGTGATTTCCGGGTGGGGCTCACGTGATTTCCGGATGGGGCCCACGTGATTTCCGGGTGGGGCCCACGTGATTTACCCGTGGGGCCCACGTGATTTCCCCGTGGGGCCCACGTGATTTCCGGGTGGGGCCCACGTGATTTCCGGTTGGGGCCCACGTGATTTCCGGGTGGGGCCCACGTGATTTCCGGGTGGGGCCCACGTGATTTCCGGGTGGGGCCCACGTGATTTCCGGGTGGGGCCCACGTGATTTCCGGGTGGGGCCCACGTGATTTCCGGGTGGGGCCCACGTGATTTCCGGGTGGGGCCCACGTGATTTCCGGGTGGGGCCCACGTGATTTCCGGGTGGGGCCCACGTGATTTCCGGGTGGGGCCCACGTGATTTCCGGGTGGGGCCCACGTGATTTCCGGGTGGGGCCCACGTGATTTCCGGGTGGGGCCCACGTGATTTCCCCGTGGGGCCCACGTGATTTCCGGGTGGGGCCCACGTGATTTCCCCGTGGGGCCCACGTGATTTCCGGGTGGGGCCCACGTGATTTCCGGGTGGGGCCCACGTGATTTCCGGGTGGGGCCCACGTGATTTCCGGGTGGGGCCCACGTGATTTCCGGGTGGGGCCCACGTGATTTCCGGGTGGGGCCCACGTGATTTCCGGGTGGGGCCCACGTGATTTCCGGGTGGGGCCCACGTGATTTCCCCGTGGGGCCCACGTGATTTCCGGGTGGGGCCCACGTGATTTCCCCGTGGGGCCCACGTGATTTCCGGGTGGGGCCCACGTGATTTCCGGGTGGGGCCCACGTGATTTCCGGGTGGGGCCCACGTGATTTCCGGGTGGGGCCCACGTGATTTCCCCGTGGGGCCCACGTGATTTCCGGGTGGGGCCCACGTGATTTCCGGGTGGGGCCCACGTGATTTCCGGGTGGGGCCCACGTGATTTCCGGGTGGGGCCCACGTGATTTCCGGGTGGGGCCCACGTGATTTCCCCGTGGGGCCCACGTGATTTCCGGGTGGGGCCCACGTGATTTCCGGGTGGGGCCCACGTGATTTCCGGGTGGGGCCCACGTGATTTCCCCGTGGGGCCCACGTGATTTCCGGGTGGGGCCCACGTCATTTCCGGGTGGGGCCCACGTGATTTCCGGGTGGGGCCCACGTGATTTCCGGGTGGCGCCCACGTGATTTCCGGGTGGGGCCCACGTGATTTCCGGGTGGGGCCCACGTGATTTCCGGGTGGGGCCCACGTGATTTCCGGGTGGGGCCCACGTGATTTCCGGGTGGGGCCCACGTGATTTCCGGGTGGGTCCCACGTGATTTCCGGGTGGGGCCCACGTGATTTCCGCGTGGGGCCCACGTGATTTCCCCGTGGGGCCCACGTGATTTCCCCGTGGGGCCCACGTGATTTCCGGGTGGGGCCCACGTGATTTCCCCGTGGGGCCCACGTGATTTCCGAGTGGGGCCCACGTGATTTCCGGGTGGGGCCCACGTGATTTCCGGGTGGGGCCCACGTGATTTCCCCGTGGGGCCCACGTGATTTCCGGGTGGGGCCCACGTGATTTCCGGGTGGGGTCCACGTGATTTCCGGGTGGGGCCCACGTGATTTCCGGGTGGGGCCCACGTGATTTCCCCGTGGGGCCCACGTGATTTCCGGGTGGGGCCCACGTGATTTCCGGGTGGGGCCCACGTGATTTCCCCGTGGGGCCCACGTGATTTCCGGGTGGGGCCCACGTGATTTCCGGGTGGGGCCCACGTGATTTCCCCGTGGGGCCCACGTGATTTCCCCGTGGGGCCCACGTGATTTCCGGGTGGGGCCCACGTGATTTCCGGGTGGGGCCCACGTGATTTCCCCGTGGGGCCCACGTGATTTCCGGGTGGGGCCCACGTGATTTCCGGGTGGGGCCCACGTGATTTACCCGTGGGGCCCACGTGATTTCCCCGTGGGGCCCACGTGATTTCCCCGTGGGGCCCACGTGATATCCGGGTGGGGCCCACGTGATTTCCGGGTGGGGTCCACGTGATTTCCGGGTGGGGCCCACGTGATTTCCGGGTGGGGCCCACGTGATTTCCTGGTGGGGCCCACGTGATTTCCGGGTGGGGCCCACGTGATTTCCGGGTGGGGCCCACGTGATTTCCGGGTGGGGCCCACGTGATTTCCCCGTGGGGCCCACGTGATTTCCGGTTGGGGCCCACGTGATTTCCGGGTGGGGCCCACGTGATTTCCGGGTGGGGCCCACGTGATTTCCGGGTGGGGCCCACGTGATTTCCCCGTGGGGCCCACGTGATTTCCGGGTGGGGCCCACGTGATTTCCGGGTGGGGCCCACGTGATTTCCGGGTGGGGC
This sequence comes from Ovis canadensis, assembly GCF_042477335.2. Taxonomy (NCBI): domain Eukaryota; kingdom Metazoa; phylum Chordata; class Mammalia; order Artiodactyla; family Bovidae; genus Ovis; species Ovis canadensis. The sequence continues at coordinate 13,838,452 of NC_091263.1, forward strand.
CCACGTGATTTCCGGGTGGGGCCCACGTGATTTCCCCGTGGGGCCCACGTGATTTCCGGGTGGGGCCCACGTGATTTCAGGGTGGGGCCCACGTGATTTCCGGGTGGGGCCCACGTGATTTCCGGGTGGGGCCCACGTGATTACCGGGTGGGGCCCACGTGATTTCCGGGTGGGGCCCACGTGATTTCCCCGTGGGGCCCACGTGATTTCCGGGTGGGGCCCACGTGATTTCCGGGTGGGGCCCACGTGATTTCCGGGTGGGGCCCACGTGATTTCCCCGTGGGGCCCACGTGATTTCCGGGTGGGGCCCACGTGATTTCCGGGTGGGGCCCACGTGATTTCCGGGTGGGGCCCACGTGATTTCCGGGTGGGGCCCACGTGATTTCCGGGTGGGGCCCACGTGATTTCCGGGTGGGGCCCACGTGATTTCCGGGTGGGGCCCACGTGATTTCCCCGTGGGGCCCACGTGATTTCCGGGTGGGGCCCACGTGATTTCCGGGTGGGGCCCACGTGATTTCCGGGTGGGGCCCACGTGATTTCCGGGTGGGGTCCACGTGATTTCCGGGTGGGGCCCACGTGATTTCCGGGTGGGGCCCACGTGATTTCCGGGTGGGGCCCACGTGATTTCCGGGTGGGGCCCACGTGATTTCCGGGTGGGGCCCACGTGATTTCCGGGTGGGGCCCACGTGATTTCCGGGTGGGGCCCACGTGATTTCCGGGTGGGGCCCACGTGATTTCCGGGTGGGGCCCACGTGATTTCCGGGTGGGGCCCACGTGATTTCCGGGTGGGGCCCACGTGATTTCCGGGTGGGGCCCACGTGATTTCCGGGTGGGTCCCACGTGATTTCCGGGTGTGGCCCACGTGATTTCCGGGTGGGGCCCACGTGATTTCCCCGTGGGGCCCTCATGATTTCCGGGTGGGCCCCACGTGATTTCCGGGTGGGCCCACGTGATTTCCGCGTGGGGCCCTCGTGATTTCCCCGTGGGGCCCACGTGATTTCCGGGTGGGGCCCACGTGATTTCCGGGTGGGGCCCACGTGATTTCCGGGTGGGGCCCACGTGATTTCCGGGTGGGGCCCACGTGATTTCCCCGTGGGGCCCACGTGATTTCCCCGTGGGGCCCACGTGATTTCCCCGTGGGGCCCACGTGATTTCCGGGTGGGGCCCACGTGATTTCCCCGTGGGGCCCACGTGATTTCCGGGTGGGGCCCACGTGATTTCCGGGTGGGGCCCACGTGATTTCCGGGTGGGGCCCACGTGATTTCCGGGTGGGGCCCACGTGATTTCCGGGTGGGGCCCACGTGATTTCCGGGTGGGGCCCACGTGATTTCCCCGTGGGGCCCACGTGATTTCCGGGTGGGGCCCACGTGATTTCCGGGTGGGGCCCACGTGATTTCCGGGTGGGGCCCACGTGATTTCCCCGTGGGGCCCACGTGATTTCCGGGTGGGGCCCACGTGATTTCCGGGTGGGGCCCACGTGATTTCCGGGTGGGGCCCACGTGATTTCCGGGTGGGGCCCACGTGATTTCCGGGTGGGGCCCACGTGATTTCCGGGTGGGGCCCACGTGATTTCCGGGTGGGGCCCACGTGATTTCCGGGTGGGGCCCACGTGATTTCCGGGTGGGGCCCACGTGATTTCCGGGTGGGGCCCACGTGATTTCCGGGTGGGGCCCACGTGATTTCCGGGTGGGGCCCACGTGATTTCCGGGTGGGGCCCACGTGATTTCCGGGTGGGGCCCACGTGATTTCCCCGTGGCTCCCACGTGATTTCCGGGTGGGGCCCACGTGATTTCCCCGTGGGGCCCACGTGATTTCCGGGTGGGGCCCACGTGATTTCCGGGTGGGGCCCACGTGATTTCCGGGTGGGGCCCACGTGATTTCCGGGTGGGGCCCACGTGATTTCCGGGTGGGGCCCACGTGATTTCCGGGTGGGGCCCACGTGATTTCCGGGTGGGGCCCACGTGATTTCCCCGTGGGGCCCACGTGATTTCCGGGTGGGGCCCACGTGATTTCCGGGTGGGGCCCACGTGATTTCCGGGTGAGGCCCACGTGATTTCCGGGTGGGGCCCACGTGATTTCCCCGTGGGGCCCACGTGATTTCCGGGTGGGCCCCACGTGATTTCCGGGTGGGGCCCACGTGATTTCCCCGTGGAGCCCACGTGATTTCCGGGTGGGGCCCACGTGATTTCCGGGTGGGGCCCACTTGATTTCCCCGTGGGGCACACGTGATTTCCGGGTGGGGCCCACGTGATTTCCGGGTGGGGCCCACGTGATTTCCGGGTGTGGCCCACGTGATTTCCGGGTGGGGCCCACGTGATTTCCCCGTGGGGCCCTCATGATTTCCGGGTGGGCCCCACGTGATTTCCGGGTGGGCCCACGTGATTTCCGCGTGGGGCCCACGTGATTTCCGGGTGGGGCCCACGTGATTTCCGGGTGGGGCCCACGTGATTTCCGGGTGGGGCCCACGTGATTTCCGGGTGGGGCCCACGTGATTTCCGGGTGGGGCCCACGTGATTTCCGGGTGGGGCGCAAGTGATTTCCGGGTGGGGCCCACGTGATTTCCGGGTGGGGCCCACGTGATTTCCCCGTGGCTCCCACGTGATTTCCGGGTGGGGCCCACGTGATTTCCCCGTGGGGCCCACGTGATTTCCGGGTGGGGCCCACGTGATTTCCGGGTGGGGCCCACGTGATTTCCGGGTGGGGCCCACGTGATTTCCGGGTGGGGCCCACGTGATTTCCCCGTGGGGCCCACGTGATTTCCGGGTCGGGCCCACGTGTTTTCCGGGTGGGGCCCACGTGATTTCCGGGTGGGGCCCACGTGATTTCCGGGTGGGGCCCACGTGATTTCCCCGTGGGGCCCACGTGATTTCCCCTTGGGGCCCACGTGATTTCCGGGTGGGGCCCACGTGATTTCCGGGTGGGGCCCACGTGATTTCCGGGTGGGGCCCACGTGATTTCCGGGTGGGGCCCACGTGATTTCCCCGTGGGGCCCACGTGATTTCCGGGTGGGGCCCACGTGATTTCCGGGTGGGGCCCACGTGATTTCCGGGTGGGGCCGACGTGATTTCCGGGTGGGGCCCACGTGATTTCCCCGTGGGGCCCACGTGATTTCCCCGTGGGGCCCACGTGATTTCCCCGTGGGGTCCACGTGATTTCCGGGTGGGGCCCACGTGATTTCCGGGTGGGGTCCACGTGATTTCCGGGTGGGGCCCACGTGATTTCCGGGTGGGGCCCACGTGATTTCCGGTTGGGGCCCACGTGATTTCCGGTTGGGGCCCACGTGATTTCCGGGTGGGGCCCACGTGATTTCCGGGTGGGGCCCACGTGATTTCCGGGTGGGGCCCACGTGATTTCCGGGTGGGGCCCACGTGATTTCCGGGTGGGGCCCACGTGATTTCCGGGTGGGGCCCACGTGATTTCCCCGTGGGGCCCACGTGATTTCCGGGTGGGGCCCACGTGATTTCCGGGTGGGGCCCACGTGATTTCCGGGTGGGGCCCACGTGATTTCCCCGTGGGGCCCACGTGATTTCCGGGTGGGGCCCACGTGATTTCCGGGTGGGGCCCACGTGATTTCCCCGTGGGGCCCACGTGATTTCCGGGTGGGGCCCACGTGATTTCCGGGTGGGGCCCACGTGATTTCCCCGTGGGGCCCACGTGATTTCCGGGTGGGGCCCACGTGATTTCCGGGTGGGGCCCACGTGATTTCCGGGTGGGGCCCACGTGATTTCCGGGTGGGGCCCACGTGATTTCCGGGTGGGGCCCACGTGATTTCCGGGTGGGGCCCACGTGATTTCCGGGTGGGGCCCACGTGATTTCCCCGTGGGGCCCACGTGATTTCCGGGTGGGGCCCACGTGATTTCCGGGTGGGGCCCACGTGATTTCCCCGTGGGGCCCACGTGATTTCCGGGTGGGGCCCACGTGATTTCCGGGTGGGGCCCACGTGATTTCCGGGTGGGGCCCACGTGATTTCCGGGTGGGGCCCACGTGATTTCCGGGTGGGGCCCACGTGATTTCCCCGTGGGGCCCACGTGATTTCCGGGTGGGGCCCACGTGATTTCCCCGTGGGGCCCACGTGATTTCCGGGTGGGGCCCACGTGATTTCCAGGTGGGGCCCACGTGATTTCCGGGTGGGGCCCACGTGATTTCCGGGTGGGGCCCACGTGATTTCCTGGTGGGGCCCACGTGATTTCCCCGTGGGGCCCACGTGATTTCCGGGTGGGGCCCACGTGATTTCCGGGTGGGGCCCACGTGATTTCCGGGTGGGGCCCACGTGATTTCCCCGTGGGGCCCACGTGATTTCCGGGTGGGGCCCACGTGATTTCCGGGTGGGGCCCACGTGATTTCCGGGTGGGGCCCACGTGATTTCCGGGTGGGGCCCACGTGATTTCCGGGTGGGGCCCACGTGATTTCCGGGTGGGGCCCACGTGATTTCCGGGTGGGGCCCAGGAGATTTCCCCGTGGGGCCCACGTGATTTCCCCGTGGGGCCCACGTGATTTCCGGGTGGGGCCCACGTGATTTCCGGGTGGGGCCCACGTGATTTCCGGGTGGGGCCCACGTGATTTCCGGGTGGGGCCCACGTGATTTCCCCGTGGCTCCCACGTGATTTCCGGGTGGGGCCCACGTGATTTCCCCGTGGGGCCCACGTGATTTCCGGGTGGGGCCCACGTGATTTCCGGGTGGGGCCCACGTGATTTCCGGGTGGGGCCCACGTGATTTCCGGGTGGGGCCCACGTGATTTCCGGGTGGGGCCCACGTGATTTCCCCGTGGGGCCCACGTGATTTCCGGGTGGGGCCCACGTGATTTCCGGGTGGGGCCCACGTGATTTCCGGGTGGGGCCCACGTGATTTCCGGGTGGGGCCCACGTGATTTCCGGGTGGGGCCCACGTGATTTCCGGGTGGGGCCCACGTGATTTCCCCGTGGGGCCCACGTGATTTCCGGGTGGGGCCCACGTGATTTCCGGGTGGGGCCCACGTGATTTCTGGGTGGGGCCCACGTGATTTCCCCGTGGGGCCCACGTGATTTCCGGGTGGGGCCCACGTGATTTCCGGGTGGGGCCCACGTGATTTCCGGGTGGGGCCCACGTGATTTCCGGGTGGGGCCCACGTGATTTCCGGGTGGGGCCCACGTGATTTCCGGGTGGGGCCCACGTGATTTCCGGGTGGGGCCCACGTGATTTCCGGGTGGGGCCCACGAGATTTCCCCATGGGGCCCACGTGATTTCCCCGTGGGGCCCACGTGATTTCCGGGTGGGGCCCACGTGATTTCCGGGTGGGGCCCACGTGATTTCTGGGTGGGGCCCACGTGATTTCCCCGTGGGGCCCACGTGATTTCCCCGTGGCTCCCACGTGATTTCCGGGTGGGGCCCACGTGATTTCCCCGTGGGGCCCACGTGATTTCCGGGTGGGGCCCACGTGATTTCCGGGTGGGGCCCACGTGATTTCCCCGTGGAGCCCACGTGATTTCCGGGTGGGGCCCACGTGATTTCCGGGTGGGGCCCACGTGATTTCCGGGTGGGGCCCACGTGATTTCCCCGTGGGGCCCACGTGATTTCCCCGTGGGGCCCACGTGATTTCCGGGTGGGGCCCACGTGATTTCCGGGTGGGGCCCACGTGATTTCCGGGTGGGGCCCACGTGATTTCCGGGTGGGGCCCACGTGATTTCCGGGTGGGGCCCACGTGATTTCCGGTGTGGGGCCCACGTGATTTCCGGGTGGGGCCCACGTGATTTCCGGGTGGGGCCCACGTGATTTCCGGGTGGGGCCCACGTGATTTCCGGGTGGGGCCCACGTGATTTCCCCGTGGCTCCCACGTGATTTCCGGGTGGGGCCCACGTGATTTCCCCGTGGGGCCCACGTGATTTCCGGGTGGGGCCCACGTGATTTCCGGGTGGGGCCCACGTGATTTCCGGGTGGGGCCCACGTGATTTCCGGGTGGGGCCCACGTGATTTCCGGGTGGGGCCCACGTGATTTCCGGGTCGGGCCCACGTGATTTCCCCGTGGGGCCCACGTGATTTCCGGGTGGGGCCCACGTGATTTCCGGGTGGGGCCCACGTGATTTCCGGGTGAGGCCCACGTGATTTCCGGGTGGGGCCCCCGTGATTTCCCCGTGGGGCCCACGTGATTTCCGGGTGGGCCCCACGTGATTTTCGGGTGGGGCCCACGTGATTTCCCCGTGGAGCCCACGTGATTTCCGGGTGGGGCCCACGTGATTTCCGGGTGGGGCCCACTTGATTTCCCCGTGGGGCACACGTGATTTCCGGGTGGGGCCCACGTGATTTCCGGGTGGGGCCCACGTGATTTCCGGGTGTGGCCCACGTGATTTCCGGGTGGGGCCCACGTGATTTCCCCGTGGGGCCCTCATGATTTCCGGGTGGGCCCCACGTGATTTCCGGGTGGGCCCACGTGATTTCCGCGTGGGGCCCACGTGATTTCCGGGTGGGGCCCACGTGATTTCCGGGTGGGGCCCACGTGATTTCCGGGTGGGGCCCACGTGATTTCCGGGTGGGGCCCACGTGATTTCCGGGTGGGGCCCACGTGATTTCCGGGTGGGGCGCAAGTGATTTCCGGGTGGGGCCCACGTGATTTCCGGGTGGGGCCCACGTGATTTCCCCGTGGCTCCCACGTGATTTCCGGGTGGGGCCCACGTGATTTCCCCGTGGGGCCCACGTGATTTCCGGGTGGGGCCCACGTGATTTCCGGGTGGGGCCCACGTGATTTCCGGGTGGGGCCCACGTGATTTCCGGGTGGGGCCCACGTGATTTCCCCGTGGGGCCCACGTGATTTCCGGGTCGGGCCCACGTGATTTCCGGGTGGGGCCCACGTGATTTCCGGGTGGGGCCCACGTGATTTCCGGGTGGGGCCCACGTGATTTCCCCGTGGGGCCCACGTGATTTCCCCGTGGGGCCCACGTGATTTCCGGGTGGGGCCCACGTGATTTCCGGGTGGGGCCCACGTGATTTCCGGGTGGGGCCCACGTGATTTCCGGGTGGGGCCCACGTGATTTCCCCGTGGGGCCCACGTGATTTCCCCTTGGGGCCCACGTGATTTCCGGGTGGGGCCCACGTGATTTCCGGGTGGGGCCCACGTGATTTCCGGGTGGGGCCCACGTGATTTCCGGGTGGGGCCAACGTGATTTCCCCGTGGGGCCCACGTGATTTCCGGGTGGGGCCCACGTCATTTCCGGGTGGGGCCCACGTGATTTCCGGGTGGGGCCGACGTGATTTCCGGGTGGGGCCCACGTGATTTCCCCGTGGGGCCCACGTGATTTCCCCGTGGGGCCCACGTGATTTCCCCGTGGGGCCCACGTGATTTCCGGGTGGGGCCCACGTGATTTCCGGGTGGGGCCTACGTGATTTTCGGGTGGGGCCCACGTGATTTCCGGGTGGGGCCCACGTGATTTCCGGGTGGGGCCCACGTGATTTCCGGGTGGGGCCCACGTGATTTCCCCGTGGGGCCCACGTGATTTCCGGGTGGGGCCCACGTGATTTCCGGGTGGGGCCCACGTGATTTCCCCGTGGGGCCCACGTGATTTCCGGGTGGGGCCCACGTGATTTCCGGGTGGGGCCCACGTGATTTCCGGGTGGGGCCCACGTGATTTCCGGGTGGGGCCCACGTGATTTCCCCGTGGGGCCCACGTGATTTCCGGGTGGGGCCCACGTGATTTCCCCGTGGGGCCCACGTGATTTCCGGGTGGGGCCCACGTGATTTCCGGGTGGGGCCCACGTGATTTCCGGGTGGGGCCCACGTGATTTCCGGGTGGGGCCCACGTGATTTCCTGGTGGGGCCCACGTGATTTCCCCGTGGGGCCCACGTGATTTCCGGGTGGGGCCCACGTGATTTCCGGGTGGGGCCCACGTGATTTCCGGGTGGGGCCCACGTGATTTCCCCGTGGGGCCCACGTGATTTCCGGGTGGGGCCCACGTGATTTCCGGGTTGGGCCCACGTGATTTCCGGGTGGGGCCCACGTGATTTCCGGGTGGGGCCCACGTGATTTCCGGGTGGGGCCCACGTGATTTCCGGGTGGGGCCCACGTGATTTCCGGGTGGGGCCCAGGAGATTTCCCCGTGGGGCCCACGTGATTTCCCCGTGGGGCCCACGTGATTTCCGGGTGGGGCCCACGTGATTTCCGGGTGGGGCCCACGTGATTTCCGGGTGGGGCCCACGTGATTTCCGGGTGGGGCCCACGTGATTTCCCCGTGGCTCCCACGTGATTTCCGGGTGGGGCCCACGTGATTTCCCCGTGGGGCCCACGTGATTTCCGGGTGGGGCCCACGTGATTTCCGGGTGGGGCCCACGTGATTTCCGGGTGGGGCCCACGTGATTTCCGGGTGGGGCCCACGTGATTTCCGGGTGGGGCCCACGTGATTTCCCCGTGGGGCCCACGTGATTTCCGGGTGGGGCCCACGTGATTTCCGGGTGGGGCCCACGTGATTTCCGGGTGGGGCCCACGTGATTTCCGGGTGGGGCCCACGTGATTTCCGGGTGGGGCCCACGTGATTTCCGGGTGGGGCCCACGTGATTTCCCCGTGGGGCCCACATGATTTCCGGGTGGGGCCCACGTGATTTCCGGGTGGGGCCCACGTGATTTCCGGGTGGGGCCCACGTGATTTCCCCGTGGGGCCCACGTGATTTCCGGGTGGGGCCCACGTGATTTCCGGGTGGGGCCCACGTGATTTCCGGGTGGGGCCCACGTGATTTCCGGGTGGGGCCCACGTGATTTCCGGGTGGGGCCCACGTGATTTCCGGGTGGGGCCCACGTGATTTCCGGGTGGGGCCCACGTGATTTCCGGGTGGGGCCCACGAGATTTCCCCGTGGGGCCCACGTGATTTCCCCGTGGGGCCCACGTGATTTCCGGGTGGGGCCCACGTGATTTCCGGGTGGGGCCCACGTGATTTCTGGGTGGGGCCCACGTGATTTCCCCGTGGGGCCCACGTGATTTCCCCGTGGCTCCCACGTGATTTCCGGGTGGGGCCCACGTGATTTCCCCGTGGGGCCCACGTGATTTCCGGGTGGGGCCCACGTGATTTCCGGGTGGGGCCCACGTGATTTCCGGGTGGGGCCCACGTGATTTCCGGGTGGGGCCCACGTGATTTCCGGGTGGGGCACACGTGATTTCCCCGTGGGGCCCACGTGATTTCCGGGTGGGGCCCACGTGATTTCCGGGTGGGGCCCACGTGATTTCCGGGTGGGGCCCACGTGATTTCCGGGTGGGGCCCACGTGATTTCTGGGTGGGGCCCACGTGATTTCCGGGTGGGGCCCACGTGATTTCCCCGTGGGGCCCACGTGATTTCCGGGTGGGGCCCACGTGATTTCCGGGTGGGGCCCACGTGATTTCCGGGTGGGGCCCACGTGATTTCCCCGTGGGGCCCACGTGATTTCCGGGTGGGGCCCACGTGATTTCCGGGTGGGGCCCAGGTGATTTCCCCGTGGAGCCCACGTGATTTCCGGGTGGGGCCCACGTGATTTCCGGGTGGGGCCCACTTGATTTCCCCGTGGGGCACACGTGATTTCCGGGTGGGGCCCACGTGATTTCCGGGTGGGGCCCACGTGATTTCCGGGTGGGGCCCACGTGATTTCTGGGTGGGGCCCACGTGATTTCCGGGTGGGGCCCACGTGATTTCCCCGTGGGGCCCACGTGATTTCCGGGTGGGGCCCACGTGATTTCCGGGTGGGGCCCACGTGATTTCCGGGTGGGGCCCACGTGATTTCCCCGTGGGGCCCACGTGATTTCCGGGTGGGGCCCACGTGATTTCCGGGTGGGGCCCACGTGATTTCCCCGTGGAGCCCACGTGATTTCCGGGTGGGGCCCACGTGATTTCCGGGTGGGGCCCACTTGATTTCCCCGTGGGGCACACGTGATTTCCGGGTGGGGCCCACGTGATTTCCGGGTGGGGCCCACGTGATTTCCCCGTGGGGCCCACGTGATTTCCGGGTGGGGCCCACGTGATTTCCGGGTGGGGCCCACGTGATTTCCCCGTGGAGCCCACGTGATTTCCGGGTGGGGCCCACGTGATTTCCGGGTGAGGCCCACGTGATTTCCGGGTGGGGCCCACGTGATTTCCCCGTGGGGCCCACGTGATTTCCGGGTGGGCCCCACGTGATTTCCGGGTGGGGCCCACGTGATTTCCCCGTGGAGCCCACGTGATTTCCGGGTGGGGCCCACGTGATTTCCGGGTGGGGCCCACTTGATTTCCCCGTGGGGCACACGTGATTTCCGGGTGGGGCCCACGTGATTTCCGGGTGGGGCCCACGTGATTTCCGGGTGTGGCCCACGTGATTTCCGGGTGGGGCCCACGTGATTTCCCCGTGGGGCCCTCATGATTTCCGGGTGGGCCCCACGTGATTTCCGGGTGGGCCCACGTGATTTCCGCGTGGGGCCCACGTGATTTCCGGGTTGGGCCCACGTGATTTCCGGGTGGGGCCCACGTGATTTCCGGGTGGGGCCCACGTGATTTCCGGGTGGGGCCCACGTGATTTCCGGGTGGGGCCCACGTGATTTCCGGGTGGGGCCCACGTGATTTCCGGGTGGGGCCCACGTGATTTCCGGGTGGGGCCCACGTGATTTCCCCGTGGGGCCCACGTGATTTCCCCGTGGGGACCACGTGATTTCCGGGTGGGGCCCACGTGATTTCCGGGTGGGGCCCACGTGATTTCCGGGTGGGGCCCACGTGATTTCCCCGTGGGGCCCACGTGATTTCCGGGTGGGGCCCACGTGATTTCCGGGTGGGGCCCACGTGATTTCCGGGTGGGGCCCACGTGATTTCCCCGTGGGGCCCACGTGATTTCCGGGTGGGGCCCACGTGATTTCCGGGTGGGGCCCACGTGATTTCCGGGTGGGGCCCACGTGATTTCCCCGTGGGGCCCACGTGATTTCCGGGTGGGGCCCACGTGATTTCCCCGTGGGGCCCACGTGATTTCCGGGTGGGGCCCACGTGATTTCCGGGTGGGGCCCACGTGATTTCCGGGTGGGGCCCACGTGATTTCCGGGTGGGGCCCACGTGATTTCCGGGTGGGGCCCACGTGATTTCCCCGTGGGGCCCACGTGATTTCCCCGTGGGGCCCACGTGATTTCCGGGTGGGGCCCACGTGATTTCCCCGTGGGGCCCACGTGATTTCCGGGTGGGGCCCACGTGATTTCCGGGTGGGGCCCACGTGATTTCCGGGTGGGGCCCACGTGATTTCCGGGTGGGGCCCACGTGATTTCCGGGTGGGGCCCACGTGATTTCCGGGTGGGGCCCACGTGATTTCCGGGTGGGGCCCACGAGATTTCCCCGTGGGGCCCACGTGATTTCCCCGTGGGGCCCACGTGATTTCCGGGTGGGGCCCACGTGATTTCCGGGTGGGGCCCACGTGATTTCTGGGTGGGGCCCACGTGATTTCCCCGTGGGGCCCACGTGATTTCCCCGTGGCTCCCACGTGATTTCCGGGTGGGGCCCACGTGATTTCCCCGTGGGGCCCACGTGATTTCCGGGTGGGGCCCACGTGATTTCCGGGTGGGGCCCACGTGATTTCCGGGTGGGGCCCACGTGATTTCCGGGTGGGGCCCACGTGATTTCCGGGTGGGGCACACGTGATTTCCCCGTGGGGCCCACGTGATTTCCGGGTGGGGCCCACGTGATTTCCGGGTGGGGCCCACGTGATTTCCGGGTGGGGCCCACGTGATTTCCGGGTGGGGCCCACGTGATTTCTGGGTGGGGCCCACGTGATTTCCGGGTGGGGCCCACGTGATTTCCCCGTGGGGCCCACGTGATTTCCGGGTGGGGCCCACGTGATTTCCGGGTGGGGCCCACGTGATTTCCGGGTGGGGCCCACGTGATTTCCCCGTGTGGCCCACGTGATTTCCGGGTGGGGCCCACGTGATTTCCGGGTGGGGCCCACGTGATTTCCCCGTGGAGCCCACGTGATTTCCGGGTGGGGCCCACGTGATTTCCGGGTGGGGCCCACTTGATTTCCCCGTGGGGCACACGTGATTTCCGGGTGGGGCCCACGTGATTTCCGGGTGGGGCCCACGTGATTTCCCCGTGGGGCCCACGTGATTTCCGGGTGGGGCCCACGTGATTTCCGGGTGGGGCCCACGTGATTTCCCCGTGGAGCCCACGTGATTTCCGGGTGGGGCCCACGTGATTTCCGGGTGAGGCCCACGTGATTTCCGGGTGGGGCCCACGTGATTTCCCCATGGGGCCCACGTGATTTCCGGGTGGGCCCCACGTGATTTCCGGGTGGGGCCCACGTGATTTCCCCGTGGAGCCCACGTGATTTCCGGGTGGGGCCCACGTGATTTCCGGGTGGGGCCCACTTGATTTCCCCGTGGGGCACACGTGATTTCCGGGTGGGGCCCACGTGATTTCCGGGTGGGGCCCACGTGATTTCCGGGTGTGGCCCACGTGATTTCCGGGTGGGGCCCACGTGATTTCCCCGTGGGGCCCTCATGATTTCCGGGTGGGCCCCACGTGATTTCCGGGTGGGCCCACGTGATTTCCGCGTGGGGCCCACGTGATTTCCGGGTTGGGCCCACGTGATTTCCGGGTGGGGCCCACGTGATTTCCGGGTGGGGCCCACGTGATTTCCGGGTGGGGCCCACGTGATTTCCGGGTGGGGCCCACGTGATTTCCGGGTGGGGCCCACGTGATTTCCGGGTGGGGCCCACGTGATTTCCGGGTGGGGCCCACGTGATTTCCCCGTGGGGCCCACGTGATTTCCCCGTGGGGACCACGTGATTTCCGGGTGGGGCCCACGTGATTTCCGGGTGGGGCCCACGTGATTTCCGGGTGGGGCCCACGTGATTTCCCCGTGGGGCCCACGTGATTTCCGGGTGGGGCCCACGTGATTTCCGGGTGGGGCCCACGTGATTTCCGGGTGGGGCCCACGTGATTTCCCCGTGGGGCCCACGTGATTTCCGGGTGGGGCCCACGTGATTTCCGGGTGGGGCCCACGTGATTTCCGGGTGGGGCCCACGTGATTTCCCCGTGGGGCCCACGTGATTTCCGGGTGGGGCCCACGTGATTTCCGGGTGGGGCCCACGTGATTTCCGGGTGGGGCCCACGTGATTTCCGGGTGGGGCCCACGTGATTTCCGGGTGGGGCCCACGTGATTTCCGGGTGGGGCCCACGTGATTTCCGGGTGGGGCCCACGTGATTTCCCCGTGGGGCCCACGTGATTTCCCCGTGGGGCCCACGTGATTTCCGGGTGGGGCCCACGTGATTTCCGGGTGGGGCCCACGTGATTTCCGGGTGGGGCCCAAGTGATTTCCAGGTGGGGCCCACGTGATTTCCGGGTGGGGCCCACGTGATTTCCCCGTGGCTCCCACGTGATTTCCGGGTGGGGCCCACGTGATTTCCCCGTGGGGCCCACGTGATTTCCGGGTGGGGCCCACGTGATTTCCGGGTGGGGCCCACGTGATTTCCGGGTGGGGCCCACGTGATTTCCGGGTGGGGCCCACGTGATTTCCGGGTGGGGCCCACGTGATTTCCGGGTGGGGCCCACGTGATTTCCGGGTGGGGCCCACGTGATTTCCCCGTGGGGCCCACGTGATTTCCGGGTGGGGCCCACGTGATTTCAGGGTGGGGCCCACGTGATTTCCGGGTGAGGCCCACGTGATTTCCGGGTGGGGCCCACGTGATTTCCCCGTGGGGCCCACGTGATTTCCGGGTGGGCCCCACGTGATTTCCGGGTGGGGCCCACGTGATTTCCCCGTGGAGCCCACGTGATTTCCGGGTGGGGCCCACGTGATTTCCGGGTGGGGCCCACTTGATTTCCCCGTGGGGCACACGTGATTTCCGGGTGGGGCCCACGTGATTTCCGGGTGGGGCCCACGTGATTTCCGGGTGTGGCCCACGTGATTTCCGGGTGGGGCCCACGTGATTTCCCCGTGGGGCCCTCATGATTTCCGGGTGGGCCCCACGTGATTTCCGGGTGGGCCCACGTGATTTCCGGGTGGGGCCCACGTGATTTCCGGGTGGGGCCCACGTGATTTCCGGGTGGGGCCCACGTGATTTCCGGGTGGGGCCCACGTGATTTCCCCGTGGGGCCCACGTGATTTCCGGGTGGGGCCCACGTGATTTCCGGGTGGGGCCCACGTGATTTCCGGGTGGGGCCCACGTGATTTCCGGGTGGGGCCCACGTGATATCCGGGTGGGGCCCACGTGATTTCCGGGTGGGGCCCACGTGATTTCCGGGTGGGGCCCACGTGATTTCCCCGTGGGGCCCACGTGATTTCCGGGTGGGGCCCACGTGATTTCCGGTTGGGGCCCACGTGATTTCCGGGTGGGGCCCACGTGATTTCCGGGTGGGGCCCACGTGATTTCCGGGTGGGGCCCACGTGATTTCCCCGTGGGGCCCACGTGATTTCCGGGTGGGGCCCACGTGATTTCCGGGTGGGGCCCACGTGATTTACCCGTGGGGCCCACGTGATTTCCCCGTGGGGCCCACGTGATTTCCGGGTGGGGCCCACGTGATTTCCGGGTGGGGCCCACGTGATTTCCGGGTGGGGCCCACGTGATTTCCGGGTGGGGCCCACGTGATTTCCGGGTGGGCCCCACGTGATTTCCGGGTGGGGCCCACGTGATTTCCGGGTGGGGCCCACGTGATTTCCGGGAGGGGCCCACGTGATTTCCGGGTGGGGCCCACGTGATTTCCCCGTGGGGCCCACGTGATTTTCGGGTGGGGCCCACGTGATTTCCGGGTGGGGCCCACGTGATTTCCGGGTGGGGCCCACGTGATTTCCGGGTGGGGCCCACGTGATATCCGGGTGGGGCCCACGTGATTTCCGGGTGGGGCCCACGTGATTTCCGGGTGGGGCCCACGTGATTTCCCCGTGGGGCCCACGTGATTTCCGGGTGGGGCCCACGTGATTTCCGGGTGGGGCCCACGTGATTTCCCCGTGGGGCCCACGTGATTTCCGGGTGGGGCCCACGTGATTTCTGGGTGGGGCCCACGTGATTTCGCCGTGGGGCCCACGTGATTTCCGGTTGGGGCCCACGTGATTTCCGGGTGGGGCCCACGTGATTTCCGGGTGGGGCCCACGTGATTTCCGGGTGGGGCCCACGTGATTTCCCCGTGGGGCCCACGTGATTTCCGGGTGGGGCCCACGTGATTTCCGGGTGGGGCCAACGTGATTTCCGGGTGGGGCCCACGTGATTTCCGGGTGGGGCCCACGTGATTTCCGGGTGGGGCCCACGTGATTTCCGGGTGGGGCCCACGTGATTTCCGGGTGGGGCCCACGTGATTTCCGGGTGGGGCCCACGTGATTTCCGGGTGGCGCCCACGTGATTTCCGGGTGGGGCCCACGTGATTTCCGGGTGGGGCCCACGTGATTTCCGGGTGGGGCCCACGTGATTTACCCGTGGGGCCCACGTGATTTCCGGGTGGGGCCCACGTGATTTCCCCGTGGGGCCCACGTGATTTCCGGGTGGGGCCCACGTGATTTCCGGGTGGGGCCCACGTGATTTCCCCGTGGGGCCCACGTGATTTCCGGGTGGGGCCCACGTGATTTCCGGGTGGGGCCCACGTGATTTCCCCGTGGGGCCCACGTGATTTCCCCGTGGGGCCCACGTCATTTCCGGGTGGGGCCCACGTGATTTCCGGGTGGGGCCCACGTGATTTCCCCGTGGGGCCCACGTGATTTCCGGGTGGGGCCCACGTGATTTCCCGGTGGGGCCCACGTGATTTCCCCGTGGGGCCCACGTGATTTCCCCGTGGGGCCCACGTGATTTCCCCGTGGGGCCCACGTGATTTCCCCGTGGGGCCCACGTGATTTCCGGGTGAGGCCCACGTGATTTCCGGGTGGGGCCCACGTGCTTTCCGGGTGGGGCCCACGTGATTTCCGGGTGGGGCCCACGTGATTTCCGGGTGGGGCCCACGTGATTTCCGGGTGGGGCCCACGTGATTTCCGGGTGGGGCCCACGTGATTTCCCCGTGGGGCCCACGTGATTTCCGGTTGGGGCCCACGTGATTTCCGGGTGGGGCCCACGTGATTTCCGGGTGGGGCCCACGTGATTTCCGGGTGGGGCCCACGTGATTTCCCCGTGGGGCCCACGTGATTTCCGGGTGGGGCCCACGTGATTTCCGGGTGGGGCCCACGTGATTTCCGGGTGGGGCCCACGTGATTTCCGGGTGGGGCCCACGTGATTTCCCCGTGGGGCCCACGTGATTTCCGGGTGGGGCCCACGTGATTTCCGGGTGGGGCCCACGTGATTTCCCCGTGGGGCCCACGTGATTTCCGGGTGGGGCCCACGTGATTTCCGGGTGGGGCCCACGTGATTTCCGGGTGGGGCCCACGTGATTTCCGGGTGGGGCCCACGTGATTTCCGGGTGGGGCCCACGTGATTTCCGGGTGGGGCCCACGTGATTTCCCCGTGGGGCCCACGTGATTTCCGGGTGGGGCCCACGTGATTTCCGGGTGGGGCCCACGTGATTTCCCCGTGGGGCCCACGTGATTTCCGGGTGGGGCCCACGTGATTTCCGGGTGGGGCCCACGTGATTTCCGGGTGGGGCCCACGTGATTTACCCGTGGGGCCCACGTGATTTCCCCGTGGGGCCCACGTGATTTCCGGGTGGGTCCCACGTGATTTCCGGGTGGGGCCCACGTGATTTCCGGGTGGGGCCCACGTGATTTCCGGGTGGGGCCCACGTGATTTCCGGGTGGGGCCCACGTGATTTCCGGGTGGGGCCCACGTGATTTCCGGGTGGGGCCCACGTGATTTCCGGGTGGGGCCCACGTGATTTCCCCGTGGGGCCCACGTGATTTCCGGGTGGGGCCCACGTGATTTCCGGGTGGGGCCCACGTGATTTCCGGGTAGGGCCCACGTGATATCCGGGTGGGGCCCACGTGATTTCCGGGTGGGGCCCACGTGATTTCCGGGTGGGGCCCACGTGATTTCCCCGTGGGGCCCAGGTGATTTCCGGGTGGGGCCCACGTGATTTCCGGGTGGGGCCCACGTGATATCCCCGTGGGGCCCACGTGATTTCCGGGTGGGGCCCACGTGATTTCCGGGTGGGGCCCACGTGATTTCCGGGTGGGGCCCACGTGATTTCCGGGTGGGGCCCACGTGATTTCCGGGTGGGGCCCACGTGATTTCCCCGTGGGGCCCACGTGATTTCCGGGTGGGGCCCACGTGATTTCCGGGTGGGGCCCACGTGATTCCCGGGTGGGGCCCACGTGATTTCCCCGTGGGGCCCACGTGATTTCCGGGTGGGGCCCACGTGATTTCCGGGTGGGGCCCACGTGATTTCCCCGTGGGGCCCACGTGATTTCCGGGTGGGGCCCACGTGATTTCCGGGTGGGGTCCACGTGATTTCCCCGTGGGGCCCACGTGATTTCCGGGTGGGGCCCACGTGATTTCCGGGTGGGGCCCACGTGATTTCCGGGTGGGGCCCACGTGATTTCCGGGTGGGGCCCACGTGATTTCCGGGTGGCGCCCACGTGATTTCCGGGTGGGGCCCACGTGATTTCCGGGTGGGGCCCACGTGATTTCCGGGTGGGGCCCACGTGATTTCCGGGTGGGGCCCACGTGATTTCGGGTGGGGCCCACGTGATTTCCGGGTGGGGCCCACGTGATTTCCGGGTGGGGCCCACGTGATTTCCCCGTGGGGCCCACGTGATTTCCGGGTGGGGCCCACGTGATTTCCCCGTGGGGCCCACGTGATTTCCGGGTGGGGCCCACATGATTTCCGGGTGGGGCCCACGTGATTTCCCCGTGGGGCCCACGTGATTTCCGGGTGGGGCCCACGTGATTTCCGGGTGGGGCCCACGTGATTTCCGGGTGGGGCCCACGTGATTTCCGGGTGGGGCCCACGTGATTTCCGGGTGGGGCCCACGTGATTTCCCCGTGGGGCCCACGTGATTTCCGGGTGGGGCCCACGTGATTTACCCGTGGGGCCCACGTGATTTCCCCGTGGGGCCCACGTGATTTCCGGGTGGGGCCCACGTGATTTCCGGGTGGGGCCCACGTGATTTCCGGGTGGGGCCCACGTGATTTCCGGGTGGGGCCCACGTGATTTCCGGGTGGGACCCACGTGATTTCCGGGTGGGGCCCACGTGATTTCCCCGTGGGGCCCACGTGATTTCCCCGTGGGGCCCACGTGATTTCCGGGTGGGGCCCACGTGATTTCCGGGTGGGGCCCACGTGATTTCCCCGTGGGGCCCACGTGATTTCCGGGTGGGGCCCACGTGATTTCCGGGTGGGGCCCACGTGATTTCCGGGTCCCACGTGATTTCCGGGTGGGGCCCACGTGATTTCCGGGTGGGGCCCACGTGATTTCCGGGTGGGGCCCACGTGATTTCCGGGTGGGGCCCACGTGATTTCCGGGTGGGGCCCACGTGATTTCCGGGTGGGGCCCACGTGATTTCCGGGTGGGGCCCACGTGATTTCCGGGTGGGGCCCACGTGATTTCCGGGTGGGGCCCACGTGATTTCCGGGTGGGGCCCACGTGATTTCCGGGTGGGGCCCACGTGATTTCCGGGTGGGGCCCACGTGATTTCCGGGTGGGGCCCACGTGATTTCCGGGTGGGGCCCACGTGATTTCCGGGTGGGGCCCACGTGATTTCCGGTTGGGGCCCACGTGATTTCCGGGTGGGGCCCACGTGATTTCCGGGTGGGGCCCACGTGATTTCCGGGTGGGGCCCACGTGATTTCCGGGTGGGGCCCACGTGATTTCCGGGTGGGGCCCACGTGATTTCCGGGTGGGGCCCACGTGATTTCCGGGTGGGGCCCACGTGATTTCCGGGTGGGGCCCACGTGATTTCCCCGTGGGGCCCACGTGATTTCCGGGTGGGGCCCACGTGATTTCCGGGTGGGGCCCACGTGATTTCCGGGTGGGGCCCACGTGATTTCCCCGTGGGGCCCACGTGATTTCCGGGTGGGGCCCACGTGATTTCCGGGTGGGGCCCACGTGATTTCCCCGTGGGGCCCACGTGATTTCCGGGTGGGGCCCACGTGATTTCCGGGTGGGGCCCACGTGATTTCCGGGTGGGGCCCACGTGATTTCCGGGTGGGGCCCACGTGATTTCCGGGTGGGGCCCACGTGATTTCCGGGTGGGGCCCACGTGATTTCCCCGTGGGGCCCACGTGATTTCCCCGTGGGGCCCACGTGATTTCCGGGTGGGGCCCACGTGATTTCCGGGTGGGGCCCACGTGATTTCCGGGTGGGGCCCACGTGATTTCCGGGTGGGGCCCACGCGATTTACCCGTGGGGCCCACGTGATTTCCGGGTGGGGCCCACGTGATTTCCGGGTGGGGCCCACGTGATTTCCCCGTGGGGCCCACGTGATTTCCGGGTGGGGCCCACGTGATTTCCGGGTGGGGCCCACGTGATTTCCGGGTGGGGCCCACGTGATTTCCGGGTGGGGCCCACGTGATTTCCGGGTGGGGCCCACGTGATTTCCCCGTGGGGCCCACGTGATTTCCCGGTGGGGCCCACGTGATTTCCGGGTGGGGCCCACGTGATTTCCCCGTGGGGCCCACGTGATTTCCGGGTGGGGCCCACGTGATTTCCGGGTGGGGCCCACGTGATTTCCCCGTGGGGCCCACGTGATTTCCGGGTGGGGCCCACGTGATTTCCCCGTGGGGCCCACGTGATTTCCGGGTGGGGCCCACGTGATTTCCGGGTGGGGCCCACGTGATTTACCCGTGGGGCCCACGTGATTTCCGGGTGGGGCCCACGTGATTTCCGGGTGGGGCCCACGTGATTTCCGGGTGGGGCCCACGTGATTTCCGGGTGGGGCCCACGTGATTTCCGGGTGGGGCCCACGTGATTTCCGGGTGGGGCCCACGTGATTTCCGGGTGGGGCCCACGTGATTTCCGGGTGGGGCCCACGTGATTTCCGGGTGGGGCCCACGTGATTTCCGGGTGGGGCCCACGTGATTTCCGGGTGGGGCCCCCGTGATTTCCGGTTGGGGCCCCCGTGATTTCCGGGTGGGGCCCACGTGATTTCCGGGTGGGGCCCACGTGATTTCCGGGTGGGGCCCACGTGATTTCCGGGTGGGGCCCACGTGATTTCCGGGTGGGGCCCACGTGATTTCCGGGTGGGGCCCACGTGATTTCCGGGTGGGGCCCACGTGATTTCCGGGTGGGGCCCACGTGATTTCCCCGTGGGGCCCACGTGATTTCCGGGTGGGGCCCACGTGATTTCCGGGTGGGGCCCACGTGATTTCCCCGTGGGGCCCACGTGATTTCAGGGTGGGGCCCACGTGATTTCCGGGTGGGGCCCACGTGATTTCCGGGTGGGGCCCACGTGATTTCCGGGTGGCGCCCTCGTGATTTCCGGGTGGGGCCCACGTGATTTCCGGGTGGGGCCCACGTGATTTCCGGGTGGGGCCCACGTGATTTACCCGTGGGGCCCACGTGATTTCCCCGTGGGGCCCACGTGATTTCCGGGTGGGGCCCACGTGATTTCCGGGTGGGGCCCACGTGATTTCCGGGTGGGGCCCACGTGATTTCCGGGTGGGGCCCACGTGATTTCCGGGTGGGGCCCACGTGATTTCCGGGTGGGGCCCACGTGATTTCCGGGTGGGGCCCACGTGATTTCCGGGTGGGGCCCACGTGATTTCCGGGTGGGGCCCACGTGATATCCGGGTGGGGCCCACGTGATTTCCGGGTGGGGCCCACGTGATTTCCGGGTGGGGCCCACGTGATTTCCCCGTGGGGCCCACGTGATTTCCGGGTGGGGCCCACGTGATTTCCGGGTGGGGCCCACGTGATTTCCCGGTGGGGCCCACGTGATTTCCGGGTGGGGCCCACGTGATTTCCGGGTGGGGCCCACGTGATTTCCGGGTGGGGCCCACGTGATTTCCGGGTGGGGCCCACGTGATTTCCCCGTGGGGCCCACGTGATTTCCGGGTGGGGCCCACGTGATTTCCGGTTGGGGCCCACGTGATTTCCCCGTGGGGCCCACGTGATTTCCGGGTGGGGCCCACGTGATTTCCCCGTGGGGCCCACGTGATTTCCGGGTGGGGCCCACGTGATTTCCGGGTGGGGCCCACGTGATTTCCGGGTGGGGCCCACGTGATTTCCGGGTGGGGCCCACGTGATTTCCGGGTGGGGCCCACGTGATTTCCGGGTGGCGCCCACGTGATTTCCGGGTGGGGCCCACGTGATTTCCGGGTGGGGCCCACGTGATTTCCGGGTGGGGCCCACGTGATTTCCGGGTGGGGCCCACGTGATTTCCGGGTGGGGCCCACGTGATTTCCGGGTGGGGCCCACGTGATTTCCGGGTGGGGCCCACGTGATTTCCCCGTGGGGCCCACGTGATTTCCGGGTGGGGCCCACGTGATTTCCGGGTGGGGCCCACGTGATTTCCGGGTGGGGCCCACGTGATTTCCGGGTGGGGCCCACGTGATTTCCCCGTGGGGCCCACGTGATTTCCGGGTGGGGCCCACGTGATTTCCGGGTGGGGCCCACGTGATTTCCGGGTGGGGCCCACGTGATTTCCGGGTGGGGCCCACGCGATTTCCCCGTGGGGCCCACGTGATTTCCGGGTGGGGCCCACGTGATTTCCGGGTGGGGCCCACGTGATTTCCCCGTGGGGCCCACGTGATTTCCGGGTGGGGCCCACGTGATTTCCGGGTGGGGCCCACGTGATTTCCGGGTGGGGCCCACGTGATTTCCAGGTGGGGCCCACGTGATTTCCGGGTGGGGCCCACGTGATTTCCCCGTGGGGCCCACGTGATTTCCGGGTGGGGCCCACGTGATTTCCGGGTGGGGCCCACGTGATTTCCCCGTGGGGCCCACGTGATTTCCGGGTGGGGCCCACGTGATTTCCGGGTGGGGCCCACGTGATTTCCCCGTGGGGCCCACGTGATTTCAGGGTGGGGCCCACGTGATTTCCGGGTGGGGCCCACGTGATTTCCGGGTGGGGCCCACGTGATTTCCGGGTGGCGCCCTCGTGATTTCCGGGTGGGGCCCACGTGATTTCCGGGTGGGGCCCACGTGATTTCCGGGTGGGGCCCACGTGATTTACCCGTGGGGCCCACGTGATTTCCCCGTGGGGCCCACGTGATTTCCGGGTGGGGCCCACGTGATTTCCGGGTGGGGCCCACGTGATTTCCGGGTGGGGCCCACGTGATTTCCGGGTGGGGCCCACGTGATTTCCGGGTGGGGCCCACGTGATTTCCGGGTGGGGCCCACGTGATTTCCGGGTGGGGCCCACGTGATTTCCGGGTGGGGCCCACGTGATTTCCGGGTGGGGCCCACGTGATTTCCGGGTGGGGCCCACGTGATTTCCGGGTGGGGCCCACGTGATTTCCGGGTGGGGCCCACGTGATTTCCGGGTGGGGCCCACGTGATTTCCGGGTGGGGCCCACGTGATTTCCGGGTGGGGCCCACGTGATTTCCGGGTGGGGCCCACGTGATTTCCGGGTGGGGCCCACGTGATTTCCCGGTGGGGCCCACGTGATTTCCGGGTGGGGCCCACGTGATTTCCGGGTGGGGCCCACGTGATTTCCGGGTGGGGCCCACGTGATTTCCCCGTGGGGCCCACGTGATTTCCCCGTGGGGCCCACGTGATTTCCGGGTGGGGCCCACGTGATTTCCGGGTGGGGCCCACGTGATTTCCGGGTGGGGCCCACGTGATTTCCGGGTGGGGCCCACGTGATTTCCGGGTGGGGCCCACGTGATTTCCGGGTGGGGCCCACGTGATTTCCGGGTGGGGCCCACGTGATTTCCGGGTGGGGCCCACGTGATTTCCGGGTGGGGCCCACGTGATTTCCGGGTGGGGCCCACGTGATTTCCGGGTGGCGCCCACGTGATTTCCGGGTGGCGCCCACGTGATTTCCGGGTGGGGCCCACGTGATTTCCGGGTGGGGCCCACGTGATTTCCGGGTGGGGCCCACGTGATTTCCGGGTGGGGCCCACGTGATTTCCGGGTGGGGCCCAGGTGATTTCCGGGTGGGGCCCACGTGATTTCCGGGTGGGGCCCACGTGATTTCCGGGTGGGGCCCACGTGATTTCCGGGTGGGGCCCACGTGATTTCCGGGTGGGGCCCACGTGATTTCCGGGTGGGGCCCACGTGATTTCCCCGTGGGGCCCACGTGATTTCCGGGTGGGGCCCACGCGATTTCCGGGTGGGGCCCACGTGATTTCCGGGTGGGGCCCACGTGATTTCCCCGTGGGGCCCACGCGATTTCCGGGTGGGGCCCACGTGATTTCCGGGTGGGGCCCACGTGATTTCCGGGTGGGGCCCACGTGATTTCCCCGTGGGGCCCACGTGATTTCCGGGTGGGGCCCACGTGATTTCCCCGTGGGGCCCACGTGATTTCCGGGTGGGGCCCACGTGATTTACGGGTGGGGCCCACGTGATTTCCCCGTGGGGCCCACGTGATTTCCGGGTGGGGCCCACGTGATTTCCGGGTGGGGCCCACGTGATTTACGGGTGGGGCCCACGTGATTTCCCCGTGGGGCCCACGTGATTTCCGGGTGGGGCCCACGTGATTTCCGGGTGGGGCCCACGTGATTTCCCCGTGGGGCCCACGTGATTTCCGGGTGGGGCCCACGTGATTTCCCCGTGGGGCCCACGTGATTTCCGGGTGGGGCCCACGTGATTTCCGGGTGGGGCCCACGTGATTTACCCGTGGGGCCCACGTGATTTCCCCATGGGGCCCACGTGATTTCCCCGTGGGGCCCACGTGATTTCCCCGTGGGGCCCACGTGATTTCCGGGTGGGGCCCACGTGATTTCCGGGTGGGGCCCACGTGATTTCCGGGTGGGGCCCACGTGATTTCCGGGTGGGGCCCACGTGATTTCCGGGTGGGGCCCACGTGATTTCCGGGTGGGGCCCACGTGATTTCCGGGTGGGGCCCACGTGATTTCCGGGTGGGGCCCACGTGATTTCCGGGTGGGGCCCACGTGATTTCCGGGTGGGGCCCACGTGATTTCCCCGTGGGGCCCACGTGATTTCCGGGTGGGGCCCACGTGATTTCCGGGTGGGGCCCACGTGATTTCCCCGTGGGGCCCACGTGATTTCCGGGTGGGGCCCACGTGATTTCCGGGTGGGGCCCACGTGATTTCCCCGTGGGGCCCACGTGATTTCCGGGTGGGGCCCACGTGATTTCCGGGTGGGCCCACGTGATTTCCGGGTGGGGCCCACGTGATTTCCTGGTGGGGCCCACGTGATTTCCGGGTGGGGCCCACGTGATTTCCGGGTGGGGCCCACGTGATTTCCGGGTGGGGCCCACGTGATTTCCGGGTGGGGCCCACGTGATTTCCGGGTGGGGCCCACGTGATTTCCGGGTGGGTCCCACGTGATTTCCGGGTGGGGCCCACGTGATTTCCGCGTGGGGCCCACGTGATTTCCCCGTGGGGCCCACGTGATTTCCCCGTGGGGCCCACGTGATTTCCCCGTGGGGCCCACGTGATTTCCCCGTGGGGCCCACGTGATTTCCGGGTGGGGCCCACGTGATTTCCGGGTGGGGCCCACGTGATTTCCGGGTGGGGCCCACGTGATTTCCCCGTGGGGCCCACGTGATTTCCGGGTGGGGCCCACGTGATTTCCGGGTGGGGCCCACGTGATTTCCGGGTGGGGCCCACGTGATTTCCGGGTGGGGCCCACGTGATTTCCCCGTGGGGCCCACGTGATTTCCGGGTGGGGCCCACGTGTTTTCCGGGTGGGGCCCACGTGATTTCCCCGTGGGGCCCACGTGATTTCCGGGTGGGGCCCACGTGATTTCCGGGTGGGGCCCACGTGATTTCCCCGTGGGGCCCACGTGATTTCCCCGTGGGGCCCACGTGATTTCCGGGTGGGGCCCACGTGATTTCCGGGTGGGGCCCACGTGATTTCCCCGTGGGGCCCACGTGATTTCCGGGTGGGGCCCACGTGATTTCCGGGTGGGGCCCACGTGATTTCCGGGTGGGGCCCACGTGATTTCCGGGTGGGGCCCACGTGATTTCCGGGTGGGGCCCACGTGATTTCCGGGTGGGGCCCACGTGATTTCCCCGTGGGGCCCCCGTGATTTCCGGTTGGGGCCCACGTGATTTCCGGGTGGGGCCCACGTGATTTCCGGGTGGGGCCCACGTGATTTCCGGGTGGGGCCCACGTGATTTCCCCGTGGGGCCCACGTGATTTCCGGGTGGGGCCCACGTGATTTCCGGGTGGGGCCCACGTGATTTCCGGGTGGGGCCCACGTGATTTCCGGGTGGGGCCCACGTGATTTCCCCGTGGGGCCCACGTGATTTCCCCGTGGGGCCCACGTGATTTCCGGGTGGGGCCCACGTGATTTCCGGGTGGGGCCCACGTGATTTCCGGGTGGGGCCCACGTGATTTCCGGGTGGGGCCCACGTGATTTCCCCGTGGGGCCCACGTGATTTCCGGGTGGGGCCCACGTGATTTCCGGGTGGGGTCCACGTGATTTCCGGGTGGGGCCCACGTGATTTCCGGGTGGGGCCCACGTGATTTCCGGGTGGGGCCCACGTGATTTCCCCGTGGGGCCCACGTGATTTCCGGGTGGGGCCCACGTGATTTCCGGGTGGGGCCCACGTGATTTCCGGGTGGGGCCCACGTGATTTCCGGGTGGGGCCCACGTGATTTCCGGGTGGGGCCCACGTGATTTCCGGGTGGGGCCCACGTGATTTCCCCGTGGGGCCCACGTGATTTCCGGGTGGGGCCCACGTGATTTCCGGGTGGGGCCCACGTGATTTCCGGGTGGGGCCCACGTGATTTCCGGGTGGGGCCCACGTGATTTCCCCGTGGGGCCCCCGTGATTTCCGGTTGGGGCCCACGTGATTTCCGGGTGGGGCCCACGTGATTTCCGGGTGGGGCCCACGTGATTTCCGGGTGGGGCCCACGTGATTTCCCCGTGGGGCCCACGTGATTTCCGGGTGGGGCCCACGTGATTTCCGGGTGGGGCCCACGTGATTTCCGGGTGGGGCCCACGTGATTTCCGGGTGGGGCCCACGTGATTTCCGGGTGGGGCCCACGTGATTTCCGGGTGGGGCCCACGTGATTTCCGGGTGGGGCCCACGTGATTTCCGGGTGGGGCCCACGTGATTTCCGGGTGGGGCCCACGTGATTTCCGGGTGGGGCCCACGTGATTTCCGGGTGGGGCCCACGTGATTTCCCCGTGGGGCCCACGTGATTTCCGGGTGGGGCCCACGTGATTTCCGGGTGGGGCCCACGTGATTTCCGGGTGGGGCCCACGTGATTTCCGGGTGGGGCCCACGTGATTTCCGGGTGGGGCCCACGTGATTTCCCCGTGGGGCCCACGTGATTTCCGGGTGGGGCCCACGTGATTTCCGGGTGGGGCCCACGTGATTTCCCCGTGGGGCCCACGTGATTTCCGGGTGGGGCCCACGTGATTTCCGGGTGGGGCCCACGTGATTTCCGGGTGGGGCCCACGTGATTTACCCGTGGGGCCCACGTGATTTCCCCGTGGGGCCCACGTGATTTCCGGGTGGGTCCCACGTGATTTCCGGGTGGGGCCCACGTGATTTCCGGGTGGGGCCCACGTGATTTCCGGGTGGGGCCCACGTGATTTCCGGGTGGGGCCCACGTGATTTCCGGGTGGGGCCCACGTGATTTCCGGGTGGGGCCCACGTGATTTCCGGGTGGGGCCCACGTGATTTCCCCGTGGGGCCCACGTGATTTCCGGGTGGGGCCCACGTGATTTCCGGGTGGGGCCCACGTGATTTCCGGGTGGGGCCCACGTGATATCCGGGTGGGGCCCACGTGATTTCCGGGTGGGGCCCACGTGATTTCCGGGTGGGGCCCACGTGATTTCCCCGTGGGGCCCAGGTGATTTCCGGGTGGGGCCCACGTGATTTCCGGGTGGGGCCCACGTGATATCCCCGTGGGGCCCACGTGATTTCCGGGTGGGGCCCACGTGATTTCCGGGTGGGGCCCACGTGATTTCCGGGTGGGGCCCACGTGATTTCCGGGTGGGGCCCACGTGATTTCCGGGTGGGGCCCACGTGATTTCCCCGTGGGGCCCACGTGATTTCCGGGTGGGGCCCACGTGATTTCCGGGTGGGGCCCACGTGATTCCCGGGTGGGGCCCACGTGATTTCCCCGTGGGGCCCACGTGATTTCCGGGTGGGGCCCACGTGATTTCCGGGTGGGGCCCACGTGATTTCCCCGTGGGGCCCACGTGATTTCCGGGTGGGGCCCACGTGATTTCCGGGTGGGGTCCACGTGATTTCCCCGTGGGGCCCACGTGATTTCCGGGTGGGGCCCACGTGATTTCCGGGTGGGGCCCACGTGATTTCCGGGTGGGGCCCACGTGATTTCCGGGTGGGGCCCACGTGATTTCCGGGTGGCGCCCACGTGATTTCCGGGTGGGGCCCACGTGATTTCCGGGTGGGGCCCACGTGATTTCCGGGTGGGGCCCACGTGATTTCCGGGTGGGGCCCACGTGATTTCGGGTGGGGCCCACGTGATTTCCGGGTGGGGCCCACGTGATTTCCGGGTGGGGCCCACGTGATTTCCCCGTGGGGCCCACGTGATTTCCGGGTGGGGCCCACGTGATTTCCCCGTGGGGCCCACGTGATTTCCGGGTGGGGCCCACATGATTTCCGGGTGGGGCCCACGTGATTTCCCCGTGGGGCCCACGTGATTTCCGGGTGGGGCCCACGTGATTTCCGGGTGGGGCCCACGTGATTTCCGGGTGGGGCCCACGTGATTTCCGGGTGGGGCCCACGTGATTTCCGGGTGGGGCCCACGTGATTTCCCCGTGGGGCCCACGTGATTTCCGGGTGGGGCCCACGTGATTTACCCGTGGGGCCCACGTGATTTCCCCGTGGGGCCCACGTGATTTCCGGGTGGGGCCCACGTGATTTCCGGGTGGGGCCCACGTGATTTCCGGGTGGGGCCCACGTGATTTCCGGGTGGGGCCCACGTGATTTCCGGGTGGGACCCACGTGATTTCCGGGTGGGGCCCACGTGATTTCCCCGTGGGGCCCACGTGATTTCCCCGTGGGGCCCACGTGATTTCCGGGTGGGGCCCACGTGATTTCCGGGTCGGGCCCACGTGATTTCCCCGTGGGGCCCACGTGATTTCCGGGTGGGGCCCACGTGATTTCCGGGTGGGGCCCACGTGATTTCCGGGTGGGGCCCACGTGATTTCCGGGTGGGGCCCACGTGATTTCCGGGTGGGGCCCACGTGATTTCCGGGTGGGGCCCACGTGATTTCCGGGTGGGGCCAACGTGATTTCCCCGTGGGGCCCACGTGATTTCCGGGTGGGGCCCACGTGATTTCCGGGTGGGGCCCACGTGATTTCCGGGTGGGGCCCACGTGATTTCCGGGTGGGGCCCACGTGATTTCCGGGTGGGGCCCACGTGATTTCCGGGTGGGGCCCACGTGATTTCCGGGTGGGGCCCACGTGATTTCCGGGTGGGGCCCACGTGATTTCCCCGTGGGGCCCACGTGATTTCCGGTTGGGGCCCACGTGATTTCCGGGTGGGGCCCACGTGATTTCCGGGTGGGGCCCACGTGATTTCCGGGTGGGGCCCACGTGATTTCCGGGTGGGGCCCACGTGATTTCCGGGTGGGGCCCACGTGATTTCCGGGTGGGGCCCACGTGATTTCCGGGTGGGGCCCACGTGATTTCCGGGTGGGGCCCACGTGATTTCCCCGTGGGGCCCACGTGATTTCCGGGTGGGGCCCACGTGATTTCCGGGTGGGGCCCACGTGATTTCCGGGTGGGGCCCACGTGATTTCCCCGTGGGGCCCACGTGATTTCCGGGTGGGGCCCACGTGATTTCCGGGTGGGGCCCACGTGATTTCCCCGTGGGGCCCACGTGATTTCCGGGTGGGGCCCACGTGATTTCCGGGTGGGGCCCACGTGATTTCCGGGTGGGGCCCACGTGATTTCCGGGTGGGGCCCACGTGATTTCCGGGTGGGGCCCACGTGATTTCCGGGTGGGGCCCACGTGATTTCCCCGTGGGGCCCACGTGATTTCCCCGTGGGGCCCACGTGATTTCCGGGTGGGGCCCACGTGATTTCCGGGTGGGGCCCACGTGATTTCCGGGTGGGGCCCACGTGATTTCCGGGTGGGGCCCACGCGATTTACCCGTGGGGCCCACGTGATTTCCGGGTGGGGCCCACGTGATTTCCGGGTGGGGCCCACGTGATTTCCCCGTGGGGCCCACGTGATTTCCGGGTGGGGCCCACGTGATTTCCGGGTGGGGCCCACGTGATTTCCGGGTGGGGCCCACGTGATTTCCGGGTGGGGCCCACGTGATTTCCGGGTGGGGCCCACGTGATTTCCCCGTGGGGCCCACGTGATTTCCCGGTGGGGCCCACGTGATTTCCGGGTGGGGCCCACGTGATTTCCCCGTGGGGCCCACGTGATTTCCGGATGGGGCCCACGTGATTTCCGGGTGGGGCCCACGTGATTTCCCCGTGGGGCCCACGTGATTTCCGGGTGGGGCCCACGTGATTTCCCCGTGGGGCCCACGTGATTTCCGGGTGGGGCCCACGTGATTTCCGGGTGGGGCCCACGTGATTTACCCGTGGGGCCCACGTGATTTCCGGGTGGGGCCCACGTGATTTCCGGGTGGGGCCCACGTGATTTCCGGGTGGGGCCCACGTGATTTCCGGGTGGGGCCCACGTGATTTCCGGGTGGGGCCCACGTGATTTCCGGGTGGGGCCCACGTGATTTCCGGGTGGGGCCCACGTGATTTCCGGGTGGGGCCCACGTGATTTCCGGGTGGGGCCCACGTGATTTCCGGGTGGGGCCCACGTGATTTCCGGGTGGGGCCCCCGTGATTTCCGGTTGGGGCCCCCGTGATTTCCGGGTGGGGCCCACGTGATTTCCGGGTGGGGCCCACGTGATTTCTGGGTGGGGCCCACGTGATTTCCGGGTGGGGCCCACGTGATTTCCGGGTGGGGCCCACGTGATTTCCGGGTGGGGCCCACGTGATTTCCGGGTGGGGCCCACGTGATTTCCGGGTGGGGCCCACGTGATTTCCCCGTGGGGCCCACGTGATTTCCGGGTGGGGCCCACGTGATTTCCGGGTGGGGCCCACGTGATTTCCCCGTGGGGCCCACGTGATTTCAGGGTGGGGCCCACGTGATTTCCGGGTGGGGCCCACGTGATTTCCGGGTGGGGCCCACGTGATTTCCGGGTGGCGCCCTCGTGATTTCCGGGTGGGGCCCACGTGATTTCCGGGTGGGGCCCACGTGATTTCCGGGTGGGGCCCACGTGATTTACCCGTGGGGCCCACGTGATTTCCCCGTGGGGCCCACGTGATTTCCGGGTGGGGCCCACGTGATTTCCGGGTGGGGCCCACGTGATTTCCGGGTGGGGCCCACGTGATTTCCGGGTGGGGCCCACGTGATTTCCGGGTGGGGCCCACGTGATTTCCGGGTGGGGCCCACGTGATTTCCGGGTGGGGCCCACGTGATTTCCGGGTGGGGCCCACGTGATTTCCGGGTGGGGCCCACGTGATATCCGGGTGGGGCCCACGTGATTTCCGGGTGGGGCCCACGTGATTTCCGGGTGGGGCCCACGTGATTTCCCCGTGGGGCCCACGTGATTTCCGGGTGGGGCCCACGTGATTTCCGGGTGGGGCCCACGTGATTTCCCGGTGGGGCCCACGTGATTTCCGGGTGGGGCCCACGTGATTTCCGGGTGGGGCCCACGTGATTTCCGGGTGGGGCCCACGTGATTTCCGGGTGGGGCCCACGTGATTTCCCCGTGGGGCCCACGTGATTTCCGGGTGGGGCCCACGCGATTTCCGGTTGGGGCCCACGTGATTTCCCCGTGGGGCCCACGTGATTTCCGGGTGGGGCCCACGTGATTTCCCCGTGGGGCCCACGTGATTTCCGGGTGGGGCCCACGTGATTTCCGGGTGGGGCCCACGTGATTTCCGGGTGGGGCCCACGTGATTTCCAGGTGGGGCCCACGTGATTTCCGGGTGGGGCCCACGTGATTTCCCCGTGGGGCCCACGTGATTTCCGGGTGGGGCCCACGTGATTTCCGGGTGGGGCCCACGTGATTTCCCCGTGGGGCCCACGTGATTTCCGGGTGGGGCCCACGTGATTTCCGGGTGGGGCCCACGTGATTTCCCCGTGGGGCCCACGTGATTTCAGGGTGGGGCCCACGTGATTTCCGGGTGGGGCCCACGTGATTTCCGGGTGGGGCCCACGTGATTTCCGGGTGGCGCCCTCGTGATTTCCGGGTGGGGCCCACGTGATTTCCGGGTGGGGCCCACGTGATTTCCGGGTGGGGCCCACGTGATTTACCCGTGGGGCCCACGTGATTTCCCCGTGGGGCCCACGTGATTTCCGGGTGGGGCCCACGTGATTTCCGGGTGGGGCCCACGTGATTTCCGGGTGGGGCCCACGTGATTTCCGGGTGGGGCCCACGTGATTTCCGGGTGGGGCCCACGTGATTTCCGGGTGGGGCCCACGTGATTTCCGGGTGGGGCCCACGTGATTTCCGGGTGGGGCCCACGTGATTTCCGGGTGGGGCCCACGTGATTTCCGGGTGGGGCCCACGTGATATCCGGGTGGGGCCCACGTGATTTCCGGGTGGGGCCCACGTGATTTCCGGGTGGGGCCCACGTGATTTCCGGGTGGGGCCCACGTGATTTCCGGGTGGGGCCCACGTGATTTCCGGGTGGGGCCCACGTGATTTCCCGGTGGGGCCCACGTGATTTCCCGGTGGGGCCCACGTGATTTCCGGGTGGGGCCCACGTGATTTCCGGGTGGGGCCCACGTGATTTCCGGGTGGGGCCCACGTGATTTCCCCGTGGGGCCCACGTGATTTCCCCGTGGGGCCCACGTGATTTCCGGGTGGGGCCCACGTGATTTCCCCGTGGGGCCCACGTGATTTCCCCGTGGGGCCCACGTGATTTCCGGGTGGGGCCCACGTGATTTCCGGGTGGGGCCCACGTGATTTCCGGGTGGGGCCCACGTGATTTCCGGGTGGGGCCCACGTGATTTCCGGGTGGGGCCCACGTGATTTCCGGGTGGGGCCCACGTGATTTCCGGGTGGGGCCCACGTGATTTCCGGGTGGCGCCCACGTGATTTCCGGGTGGGGCCCACGTGATTTCCGGGTGGGGCCCACGTGATTTCCGGGTGGGGCCCACGTGATTTCCGGGTGGGGCCCACGTGATTTCCCCGTGGGGCCCACGTGATTTCCGGGTGGGGCCCACGTGATTTCCGGGTGGGGCCCACGTGATTTCCGGGTGGGGCCCACGTGATTTCCGGGTGGGGCCCACGTGATTTCCGGGTGGGGCCCACGTGATTTCCGGGTGGGGCCCACGTGATTTCCGGGTGGGGCCCACGTGATTTCCCCGTGGGGCCCACGTGATTTCCGGGTGGGGCCCACGCGATTTCCGGGTGGGGCCCACGTGATTTCCGGGTGGGGCCCACGTGATTTCCCCGTGGGGCCCACGCGATTTCCGGGTGGGGCCCACGTGATTTCCGGGTGGGGCCCACGTGATTTCCGGGTGGGGCCCACGTGATTTCCCCGTGGGGCCCACGTGATTTCCGGGTGGGGCCCACGTGATTTCCCCGTGGGGCCCACGTGATTTCCGGGTGGGGCCCACGTGATTTACGGGTGGGGCCCACGTGATTTCCCCGTGGGGCCCACGTGATTTCCGGGTGGGGCCCACGTGATTTCCGGGTGGGGCCCACGTGATTTACGGGTGGGGCCCACGTGATTTCCCCTGGGGGCCCACGTGATTTCCGGGTGGGGCCCACGTGATTTCCGGGTGGGGCCCACGTGATTTCCCCGTGGGGCCCACGTGATTTCCGGGTGGGGCCCACGTGATTTCCCCGTGGGGCCCACGTGATTTCCGGGTGGGGCCCACGTGATTTCCGGGTGGGGCCCACGTGATTTACCCGTGGGGCCCACGTGATTTCCCCATGGGGCCCACGTGATTTCCCCGTGGGGCCCACGTGATTTCCCCGTGGGGCCCACGTGATTTCCGGGTGGGGCCCACGTGATTTCCGGGTGGGGCCCACGTGATTTCCGGGTGGGGCCCACGTGATTTCCGGGTGGGGCCCACGTGATTTCCGGGTGGGGCCCACGTGATTTCCGGGTGGGGCCCACGTGATTTCCCCGTGGGGCCCACGTGATTTCCGGGTGGGGCCCACGTGATTTCCGGGTGGGGCCCACGTGATTTCCGGGTGGGGCCCACGTGATTTCCCCGTGGGGCCCACGTGATTTCCGGGTGGGGCCCACGTGATTTCCGGGTGGGGCCCACGTGATTTCCCCGTGGGGCCCACGTGATTTCCGGGTGGGGCCCACGTGATTTCCGGGTGGGGCCCACGTGATTTCCCCGTGGGGCCCACGTGATTTCCGGGTGGGGCCCACGTGATTTCCGGGTGGGCCCACGTGATTTCCGGGTGGGGCCCACGTGATTTCCTGGTGGGGCCCACGTGATTTCCGGGTGGGGCCCACGTGATTTCCGGGTGGGGCCCACGTGATTTCCGGGTGGGGCCCACGTGATTTCCGGGTGGGGCCCACGTGATTTCCGGGTGGGGCCCACGTGATTTCCGGGTGGGGCCCACGTGATTTCCGGGTGGGTCCCACGTGATTTCCGGGTGGGGCCCACGTGATTTCCGCGTGGGGCCCACGTGATTTCCCCGTGGGGCCCACGTGATTTCCCCGTGGGGCCCACGTGATTTCCCCGTGGGGCCCACGTGATTTCCCCGTGGGGCCCACGTGATTTCCGGGTGGGGCCCACGTGATTTCCGGGTGGGGCCCACGTGATTTCCGGGTGGGGCCCACGTGATTTCCCCGTGGGGCCCACGTGATTTCCGGGTGGGGCCCACGTGATTTCCGGGTGGGGCCCACGTGATTTCCGGGTGGGGCCCACGTGATTTCCGGGTGGGGCCCACGTGATTTCCCCGTGGGGCCCACGTGATTTCCGGGTGGGGCCCACGTGTTTTCCGGGTGGGGCCCACGTGATTTCCCCGTGGGGCCCACGTGATTTCCGGGTGGGGCCCACGTGATTTCCGGGTGGGGCCCACGTGATTTCCCCGTGGGGCCCACGTGATTTCCCCGTGGGGCCCACGTGATTTCCGGGTGGGGCCCACGTGATTTCCGGGTGGGGCCCACGTGATTTCCCCGTGGGGCCCACGTGATTTCCGGGTGGGGCCCACGTGATTTCCGGGTGGGGCCCACGTGATTTCCGGGTGGGGCCCACGTGATTTCCGGGTGGGGCCCACGTGATTTCCGGGTGGGGCCCACGTGATTTCCGGGTGGGGCCCACGTGATTTCCCCGTGGGGCCCCCGTGATTTCCGGTTGGGGCCCACGTGATTTCCGGGTGGGGCCCACGTGATTTCCGGGTGGGGCCCACGTGATTTCCGGGTGGGGCCCACGTGATTTCCCCGTGGGGCCCACGTGATTTCCGGGTGGGGCCCACGTGATTTCCGGGTGGGGCCCACGTGATTTCCGGGTGGGGCCCACGTGATTTCCGGGTGGGGCCCACGTGATTTCCCCGTGGGGCCCACGTGATTTCCCCGTGGGGCCCACGTGATTTCCGGGTGGGGCCCACGTGATTTCCGGGTGGGGCCCACGTGATTTCCGGGTGGGGCCCACGTGATTTCCGGGTGGGGCCCACGTGATTTCCGGGTGGGGCCCACGTGATTTCCCCGTGGGGCCCACGTGATTTCCGGGTGGGGCCCACGTGATTTCCGGGTGGGGTCCACGTGATTTCCGGGTGGGGCCCACGTGATTTCCGGGTGGGGCCCACGTGATTTCCGGGTGGGGCCCACGTGATTTCCGGGTGGGGCCCACGTGATTTCCCCGTGGGGCCCACGTGATTTCCCCGTGGGGCCCACGTGATTTCCGGGTGGGGCCCACGTGATTTCCGGGTGGGGCCCACGTGATTTCCGGGTGGGGCCCACGTGATTTCCGGGTGGGGCCCACGCGATTTACCCGTGGGGCCCACGTGATTTCCGGGTGGGGCCCACGTGATTTCCGGGTGGGGCCCACGTGATTTCCGGGTGGGGCCCACGTGATTTCCGGGTGGGGCCCACGTGATTTCCGGGTGGGGCCCACGTGATTTCCGGGTGGGGCCCACGTGATTTCCGGGTGGGGCCCACGTGATTTCCGGGTGGGGCCCACGTGATTTCCCCGTGGGGCCCACGTGATTTCCCGGTGGGGCCCACGTGATTTCCGGGTGGGGCCCACGTGATTTCCCCGTGGGGCCCACGTGATTTCCGGATGGGGCCCACGTGATTTCCGGGTGGGGCCCACGTGATTTCCCCGTGGGGCCCACGTGATTTCCGGGTGGGGCCCACGTGATTTCCCCGTGGGGCCCACGTGATTTCCGGGTGGGGCCCACGTGATTTCCGGGTGGGGCCCACGTGATTTACCCGTGGGGCCCACGTGATTTCCGGGTGGGGCCCACGTGATTTCCGGGTGGGGCCCACGTGATTTCCGGGTGGGGCCCACGTGATTTCCGGGTGGGGCCCACGTGATTTCCGGGTGGGGCCCACGTGATTTCCGGGTGGGGCCCACGTGATTTCCGGGTGGGGCCCACGTGATTTCCGGGTGGGGCCCACGTGATTTCCGGGTGGGGCCCACGTGATTTCCGGGTGGGGCCCACGTGATTTCCGGGTGGGGCCCCCGTGATTTCCGGTTGGGGCCCCCGTGATTTCCGGGTGGGGCCCACGTGATTTCCGGGTGGGGCCCACGTGATTTCTGGGTGGGGCCCACGTGATTTCCGGGTGGGGCCCACGTGATTTCCGGGTGGGGCCCACGTGATTTCCGGGTGGGGCCCACGTGATTTCCGGGTGGGGCCCACGTGATTTCCGGGTGGGGCCCACGTGATTTCCCCGTGGGGCCCACGTGATTTCCGGGTGGGGCCCACGTGATTTCCGGGTGGGGCCCACGTGATTTCCCCGTGGGGCCCACGTGATTTCAGGGTGGGGCCCACGTGATTTCCGGGTGGGGCCCACGTGATTTCCGGGTGGGGCCCACGTGATTTCCGGGTGGCGCCCTCGTGATTTCCGGGTGGGGCCCACGTGATTTCCGGGTGGGGCCCACGTGATTTCCGGGTGGGGCCCACGTGATTTACCCGTGGGGCCCACGTGATTTCCCCGTGGGGCCCACGTGATTTCCGGGTGGGGCCCACGTGATTTCCGGGTGGGGCCCACGTGATTTCCGGGTGGGGCCCACGTGATTTCCGGGTGGGGCCCACGTGATTTCCGGGTGGGGCCCACGTGATTTCCGGGTGGGGCCCACGTGATTTCCGGGTGGGGCCCACGTGATTTCCGGGTGGGGCCCACGTGATTTCCGGGTGGGGCCCACGTGATATCCGGGTGGGGCCCACGTGATTTCCGGGTGGGGCCCACGTGATTTCCGGGTGGGGCCCACGTGATTTCCCCGTGGGGCCCACGTGATTTCCGGGTGGGGCCCACGTGATTTCCGGGTGGGGCCCACGTGATTTCCCGGTGGGGCCCACGTGATTTCCGGGTGGGGCCCACGTGATTTCCGGGTGGGGCCCACGTGATTTCCGGGTGGGGCCCACGTGATTTCCGGGTGGGGCCCACGTGATTTCCCCGTGGGGCCCACGTGATTTCCGGGTGGGGCCCACGTGATTTCCGGTTGGGGCCCACGTGATTTCCCCGTGGGGCCCACGTGATTTCCGGGTGGGGCCCACGTGATTTCCCCGTGGGGCCCACGTGATTTCCGGGTGGGGCCCACGTGATTTCCGGGTGGGGCCCACGTGATTTCCGGGTGGGGCCCACGTGATTTCCGGGTGGGGCCCACGTGATTTCCGGGTGGGGCCCACGTGATTTCCGGGTGGCGCCCACGTGATTTCCGGGTGGGGCCCACGTGATTTCCGGGTGGGGCCCACGTGATTTCCGGGTGGGGCCCACGTGATTTCCGGGTGGGGCCCACGTGATTTCCGGGTGGGGCCCACGTGATTTCCGGGTGGGGCCCACGTGATTTCCGGGTGGGGCCCACGTGATTTCCCCGTGGGGCCCACGTGATTTCCGGGTGGGGCCCACGTGATTTCCGGGTGGGGCCCACGTGATTTCCGGGTGGGGCCCACGTGATTTCCGGGTGGGGCCCACGTGATTTCCCCGTGGGGCCCACGTGATTTCCGGGTGGGGCCCACGTGATTTCCGGGTGGGGCCCACGTGATTTCCGGGTGGGGCCCACGTGATTTCCGGGTGGGGCCCACGCGATTTCCCCGTGGGGCCCACGTGATTTCCGGGTGGGGCCCACGTGATTTCCGGGTGGGGCCCACGTGATTTCCCCGTGGGGCCCACGTGATTTCCGGGTGGGGCCCACGTGATTTCCGGGTGGGGCCCACGTGATTTCCGGGTGGGGCCCACGTGATTTCCAGGTGGGGCCCACGTGATTTCCGGGTGGGGCCCACGTGATTTCCCCGTGGGGCCCACGTGATTTCCGGGTGGGGCCCACGTGATTTCCGGGTGGGGCCCACGTGATTTCCCCGTGGGGCCCACGTGATTTCCGGGTGGGGCCCACGTGATTTCCGGGTGGGGCCCACGTGATTTCCCCGTGGGGCCCACGTGATTTCAGGGTGGGGCCCACGTGATTTCCGGGTGGGGCCCACGTGATTTCCGGGTGGGGCCCACGTGATTTCCGGGTGGCGCCCTCGTGATTTCCGGGTGGGGCCCACGTGATTTCCGGGTGGGGCCCACGTGATTTCCGGGTGGGGCCCACGTGATTTACCCGTGGGGCCCACGTGATTTCCCCGTGGGGCCCACGTGATTTCCGGGTGGGGCCCACGTGATTTCCGGGTGGGGCCCACGTGATTTCCGGGTGGGGCCCACGTGATTTCCGGGTGGGGCCCACGTGATTTCCGGGTGGGGCCCACGTGATTTCCGGGTGGGGCCCACGTGATTTCCGGGTGGGGCCCACGTGATTTCCGGGTGGGGCCCACGTGATTTCCGGGTGGGGCCCACGTGATTTCCGGGTGGGGCCCACGTGATATCCGGGTGGGGCCCACGTGATTTCCGGGTGGGGCCCACGTGATTTCCGGGTGGGGCCCACGTGATTTCCGGGTGGGGCCCACGTGATTTCCCCGTGGGGCCCACGTGATTTCCGGGTGGGGCCCACGTGATTTCCGGGTGGGGCCCACGTGATTTCCGGGTGGGGCCCACGTGATTTCCGGGTGGGGCCCACGTGATTTCCGGGTGGGGCCCACGTGATTTCCGGGTGGGGCCCACGTGATTTCCGGGTGGGGCCCACGTGATTTCCCCGTGGGGCCCACGTGATTTCCGGGTGGGGCCCACGCGATTTCCGGGTGGGGCCCACGTGATTTCCGGGTGGGGCCCACGTGATTTCCCCGTGGGGCCCACGCGATTTCCGGGTGGGGCCCACGTGATTTCCGGGTGGGGCCCACGTGATTTCCGGGTGGGGCCCACGTGATTTCCCCGTGGGGCCCACGTGATTTCCGGGTGGGGCCCACGTGATTTCCCCGTGGGGCCCACGTGATTTCCGGGTGGGGCCCACGTGATTTACGGGTGGGGCCCACGTGATTTCCGGGTGGGGCCAACTTGATTTCCGGGTGGGGCCCACGTGATTTCCGGGTGGGGCCCACGTGATTTACGGGTGGGGCCCTCGTGAATTCCCCGTGGGGCCCACGTGATTTCCGGGTGGGGCCCACGTGATTTCCGGGTGGGGCCCACGTGATTTCCCCGTGGGGCCCACGTGATTTCCGGGTGGGGCCCACGTGATTTCCCCGTGGGGCCCACGTGATTTCCGGGTGGGGCCCACGTGATTTCCGGGTGGGGCCCACGTGATTTACCCGTGGGGCCCACGTGATTTCCCCATGGGGCCCACGTGATTTCCCCGTGGGGCCCACGTGATTTCCCCGTGGGGCCCACGTGATTTCCGGGTGGGGCCCACGTGATTTCCGGGTGGGGCCCACGTGATTTCCGGGTGGGGCCCACGTGATTTCCGGGTGGGGCCCACGTGATTTCCGGGTGGGGCCCACGTGATTTCCGGGTGGGGCCCACGTGATTTCCCCGTGGGGCCCACGTGATTTCCGGGTGGGGCCCACGTGATTTCCGGGTGGGGCCCACGTGATTTCCGGGTGGGGCCCACGTGATTTCCCCGTGGGGCCCACGTGATTTCCGGGTGGGGCCCACGTGATTTCCGGGTGGGGCCCACGTGATTTCCCCGTGGGGCCCACGTGATTTCCGGGTGGGGCCCACGTGATTTCCGGGTGGGGCCCACGTGATTTCCCCGTGGGGCCCACGTGATTTCCGGGTGGGGCCCACGTGATTTCCGGGTGGGCCCACGTGATTTCCGGGTGGGGCCCACGTGATTTCCTGGTGGGGCCCACGTGATTTCCGGGTGGGGCCCACGTGATTTCCGGGTGGGGCCCACGTGATTTCCGGGTGGGGCCCACGTGATTTCCGGGTGGGGCCCACGTGATTTCCGGGTGGGGCCCACGTGATTTCCGGGTGGGTCCCACGTGATTTCCGGGTGGGGCCCACGTGATTTCCGCGTGGGGCCCACGTGATTTCCCCGTGGGGCCCACGTGATTTCCCCGTGGGGCCCACGTGATTTCCCCGTGGGGCCCACGTGATTTCCGGGTGGGGCCCACGTGATTTCCGGGTGGGGCCCACGTGATTTCCGGGTGGGGCCCACGTGATTTCCCCGTGGGGCCCACGTGATTTCCGGGTGGGGCCCACGTGATTTCCGGGTGGGGCCCACGTGATTTCCGGGTGGGGCCCACGTGATTTCCGGGTGGGGCCCACGTGATTTCCCCGTGGGGCCCACGTGATTTCCGGGTGGGGCCCACGTGTTTTCCGGGTGGGGCCCACGTGATTTCCCCGTGGGGCCCACGTGATTTCCGGGTGGGGCCCACGTGATTTCCGGGTGGGGCCCACGTGATTTCCCCGTGGGGCCCACGTGATTTCCCCGTGGGGCCCACGTGATTTCCGGGTGGGGCCCACGTGATTTCCGGGTGGGGCCCACGTGATTTCCCCGTGGGGCCCACGTGATTTCCGGGTGGGGCCCACGTGATTTCCGGGTGGGGCCCACGTGATTTCCGGGTGGGGCCCACGTGATTTCCGGGTGGGGCCCACGTGATTTCCGGGTGGGGCCCACGTGATTTCCGGGTGGGGCCCACGTGATTTCCCCGTGGGGCCCCCGTGATTTCCGGTTGGGGCCCACGTGATTTCCGGGTGGGGCCCACGTGATTTCCGGGTGGGGCCCACGTGATTTCCGGGTGGGGCCCACGTGATTTCCCCGTGGGGCCCACGTGATTTCCGGGTGGGGCCCACGTGATTTCCGGGTGGGGCCCACGTGATTTCCGGGTGGGGCCCACGTGATTTCCGGGTGGGGCCCACGTGATTTCCCCGTGGGGCCCACGTGATTTCCCCGTGGGGCCCACGTGATTTCCGGGTGGGGCCCACGTGATTTCCGGGTGGGGCCCACGTGATTTCCGGGTGGGGCCCACGTGATTTCCGGGTGGGGCCCACGTGATTTCCGGGTGGGGCCCACGTGATTTCCCCGTGGGGCCCACGTGATTTCCGGGTGGGGCCCACGTGATTTCCGGGTGGGGTCCACGTGATTTCCGGGTGGGGCCCACGTGATTTCCGGGTGGGGCCCACGTGATTTCCGGGTGGGGCCCACGTGATTTCCCCGTGGGGCCCACGTGATTTCCGGGTGGGGCCCACGTGATTTCCGGGTGGGGCCCACGTGATTTCCGGGTGGGGCCCACGTGATTTCCGGGTGGGGCCCACGTGATTTCCGGGTGGGGCCCACGTGATTTCCGGGTGGGGCCCACGTGATTTCCCCGTGGGGCCCACGTGATTTCCGGGTGGGGCCCACGTGATTTCCGGGTGGGGCCCACGTGATTTCCGGGTGGGGCCCACGTGATTTCCGGGTGGGGCCCACGTGATTTCCGGGTGGGGCCCACGTGATTTCCCCGTGGGGCCCCCGTGATTTCCGGTTGGGGCCCACGTGATTTCCGGGTGGGGCCCACGTGATTTCCGGGTGGGGCCCACGTGATTTCCGGGTGGGGCCCACGTGATTTCCCCGTGGGGCCCACGTGATTTCCGGGTGGGGCCCACGTGATTTCCGGGTGGGGCCCACGTGATTTCCGGGTGGGGCCCACGTGATTTCCGGGTGGGGCCCACGTGATTTCCGGGTGGGGCCCACGTGATTTCCGGGTGGGGCCCACGTGATTTCCGGGTGGGGCCCACGTGATTTCCGGGTGGGGCCCACGTGATTTCCGGGTGGGGCCCACGTGATTTCCGGGTGGGGCCCACGTGATTTCCGGGTGGGGCCCACGTGATTTCCCCGTGGGGCCCACGTGATTTCCGGGTGGGGCCCACGTGATTTCCGGGTGGGGCCCACGTGATTTCCCCGTGGGG
Source organism: Ovis canadensis (assembly GCF_042477335.2). Lineage (NCBI taxonomy): Eukaryota > Metazoa > Chordata > Mammalia > Artiodactyla > Bovidae > Ovis > Ovis canadensis. The sequence continues at coordinate 13,879,709 of NC_091263.1, forward strand.
CCCGCGTGATTTCCGGGTGGGGCCCACGTGATTTCCGGGTGGGGCCCACGTGATTTCCGGGTGGGGCCCACGTGATTTCCGGGTGGGGCCCACGTGATTTCCGGGTGGGGCCCACGTGATTTCCGGGTGGCGCCCTCGTGATTTCCAGGTGGGGCCCACGTGATTTCCGGGTGGGGCCCACGTGATTTCCGGGTGGGGCCCACGTGATTTACCCGTGGGGCCCACGTGATTTCCCCGTGGGGCCCACGTGATTTCCGGGTGGGGCCCACGTGATTTCCGGGTGGGGCCCACGTGATTTCCGGGTGGGGCCCACGTGATTTCCGGGTGGGGCCCACGTGATTTCCCCGTGGGGCCCACGTGATTTCCGGGTGGGGCCCACGTGATTTCCGGGTGGGGCCCACGTGATTTCCGGGTGGGGCCCACGTGATTTCCCCGTGGGGCCCACGTGATTTCCGGGTGGGGCCCACGTGATTTCCGGGTGGGGCCCACGTGATTTCCGGGTGGGGCCCACGTGATTTCCGGGTGGGGCCCACGTGATTTCCGGGTGGGGCCCACGTGATTTCCGGTTGGGGCCCACGTGATTTCCGGGTGGGGCCCACGTGATTTCCGGGAGGGGCCCACGTGATTTCCGGGTGGGGCCCACGTGATTTCCCCGTGGGGCCCACGTGATTTTCGGGTGGGGCCCACGTGATTTCCGGGTGGGGCCCACGTGATTTCCGGGTGGGGCCCACGTGATTTCCGGGTGGGGCCCACGTGATATCCGGGTGGGGCCCACGTGATTTCCGGGTGGGGCCCACGTGATTTCCGGGTGGGGCCCACGTGATTTCCCCGTGGGGCCCACGTGATTTCCGGGTGGGGCCCACGTGATTTCCCCGTGGGGCCCACGTGATTTCCGGGTGGGGCCCACGTGATTTCTGGGTGGGGCCCACGTGATTTCGCCGTGGGGCCCACGTGATTTCCGGTTGGGGCCCACGTGATTTCTGGTTGGGGCCCACGTGATTTCCGGGTGGGGCCCACGTGATTTCCGGGTGGGGCCCACGTGATTTGCCCGTGGGGCCCACGTGATTTCCGGGTGGGGCCCACGTGATTTCCGGGTGGGGCCCACGTGATTTCCGGGTGGGGCCCACGTGATTTCCGGGTGGGGCCCACGTGATTTCCGGGTGGGGCCCACGTGATTTCCCCGTGGGGCCCACGTGATTTCCGGGTGGGGCCCACGTGATTTCCGGGTGGGGCCCACGTGATTTCCGGGTGGCGCCCACGTGATTTCCGGGTGGGGCCCACGTGATTTCCGGGTGGGGCCCACGTGATTTCCGGGTGGGGCCCACGTGATTTACCCGTGGGGCCCACGTGATTTCCGGGTGGGGCCCACGTGATTTCCCCGTGGGGCCCACGTGATTTCCGGGTGGGGCCCACGTGATTTCCGGGTGGGGCCCACGTGATTTCCCCGTGGGGCCCACGTGATTTCCGGGTCGGGCCCACGTGATTTCCCCGTGGGGCCCACGTGATTTCCCCGTGGGGCCCACGTGATTTCCGGGTGGGGCCCACGTGATTTCCGGGTGGGGCCCACGTGATTTCCCCGTGGGGCCCACGTGATTTCCGGGTGGGGCCCACGTGATTTCCCGGTGGGGCCCACGTGATTTCCCCGTGGGGCCCACGTGATTTCCCCGTGGGGCCCACGTGATTTCCCCGTGGGGCCCACGTGATTTCCCGGTGGGGCCCACGTGATTTCCGGGTGGGGCCCACGTGATTTCCGGGTGGGGCCCACGTGCTTTCCGGGTGGGGCCCACGTGATTTCCGGGTGGGGCCCACGTGATTTCCGGGTGGGGCCCACGTGATTTCCGGGTGGGGCCCACGTGATTTCCGGGTGGGGCCCACGTGATTTCCCCGTGGGGCCCACGTGATTTCCGGTTGGGGCCCACGTGATTTCCGGGTGGGGCCCACGTGATTTCCGGGTGGGGCCCACGTGATATCCGGGTGGGGCCCACGTGATTTCCCCGTGGGGCCCACGTGATTTCCGGGTGGGGCCCACGTGATTTCCGGGTGGGGCCCACGTGATTTCCGGGTGGGGCCCACGTGATTTCCGGGTGGGGCCCACGTGATTTCCCCGTGGGGCCCACGTGATTTCCGGGTGGGGCCCACGTGATTTCCGGGTGGGGCCCACGTGATTTCCGGGTGGGGCCCACGTGATTTCCGGGTGGGGCCCACGTGATTTCCGGGTGGGGCCCACGTGATTTCCGGGTGGGGCCCACGTGATTTCCCCGTGGGGCCCACGTGATTTCCGGGTGGGGCCCACGTGATTTCCGGGTGGGGCCCACGTGATTTCCCCGTGGGGCCCACGTGATTTCCGGGTGGGGCCCACGTGATTTCCGGGTGGGGCCCACGTGATTTCCGGGTGGGGCCCACGTGATTTCCGGGTGGGGCCCACGTGATTTCCGGGTGGGGCCCACGTGATTTCCGGGTGGCGCCCACGTGATTTCCGGGTGGGGCCCACGTGATTTCCGGGTGGGGCCCACGTGATTTCCGGGTGGGGCCCACGTGATTTACCCGTGGGGCCCACGTGATTTCCCCGTGGGGCCCACGTGATTTCTGGGTGGGGCCCACGTGATTTCCGGGTGGGGCCCACGTGATTTCCGGGTGGGGCCCACGTGATTTCCGGGTGGGGCCCACGTGATTTCCGGGTGGGGCCCACGTGATTTCCGGGTGGGGCCCACGTGATTTCCGGGTGGGGCCCACGTGATTTCCGGGTGGGGCCCACGTGATTTCCCCGTGGGGCCCACGTGATTTCCGGGTGGGGCCCACGTGATTTCCGGGTGGGGCCCACGTGATTTCCGGGTGGGGCCCACGTGATTTCCGGGTGGGGCCCACGTGATATCCGGGTGGGGCCCACGTGATTTCCGGGTGGGGCCCACGTGATTTCCGGGTGGGGCCCACGTGATTTCCCCGTGGGGCCCACGTGATTTCCGGGTGGGGCCCACGTGATTTCCGGGTGGGGCCCACGTGATTTCCCCGTGGGGCCCACGTGATTTCCGGGTGGGGACCACGTGATTTCCGGGTGGGGCCCACGTGATTTCCGGGTGGGGCCCACGTGATTTCCGGGTGGGGCCCACGTGATTTCCGGGTGGGGCCCACGTGATTTCCCCGTGGGGCCCACGTGATTTCCGGGTGGGGCCCACGTGATTTCCGGGTGGGGCCCACGTGATTCCCGGGTGGGGCCCACGTGATTTCCCCGTGGGGCCCACGTGATTTCCGGGTGGGGCCCACGTGATTTCCGGGTGGGGCCCACGTGATTTCCCCGTGGGGCCCACGTGATTTCCGGGTGGGGCCCACGTGATTTCCGGGTGGGGCCCACGTGATTTCCCCGTGGGGCCCACGTGATTTCCGGGTGGGGCCCACGTGATTTCCGGGTGGGGCCCACGTGATTTCCGGGTGGGGCCCACGTGATTTCCCCGTGGGGCCCACGTGATTTCCGGGTGGGGCCCACGTGATTTCCGGGTGGGGCCCACGTGATTTCCGGGTGGGGCCCACGTGATTTCCGGGTGGGGCCCACGTGATTTCCGGGTGGGGCCCACGTGATTTCGGGTGGGGCCCACGTGATTTCCGGGTGGGGCCCACGTGATTTCCGGGTGGGGCCCACGTGATTTTCCCGTGGGGCCCACGTGATTTCCGGGTGGGGCCCACGTGATTTCCCCGTGGGGCCCACGTGATTTCCGGGTGGGGCCCACATGATTTCCGGGTGGGGCCCACGTGATTTCCCCGTGGGGCCCACGTGATTTCCGGGTGGGGCCCACGTGATTTCCGGGTGGGGCCCACGTGATTTCCGGGTGGGGCCCACGTGATTTCCGGGTGGGGCCCACGTGATTTCCGGGTGGGGCCCACGTGATTTCCGGGTGGGGCCCACGTGATTTCCGGGTGGGGCCCACGTGATTTCCCCGTGGGGCCCACGTGATTTCCGGGTGGGGCCCACGTGATTTCCGGGTGGGGCCCACGTGATTTCCGGGTGGGGCCCACGTGATTTCCGGGTGGGGCCCACGTGATTTCCGGGTGGGGCCCACGTGATTTCCGGGTGGGGCCCACGTGATTTCCGGGTGGGACCCACGTGATTTCCGGGTGGGGCCCACGTGATTTCCCCGTGGGGCCCACGTGATTTCCCCGTGGGGCCCACGTGATTTCCGGGTGGGGCCCACGTGATTTCCGGGTGGGGCCCACGTGATTTCCGGGTGGGGCCCACGTGATTTCCCCGTGGGGCCCACGTGATTTCCGGGTGGGGCCCACGTGATTTCCGGGTGGGGCCCACGTGATTTCCGGGTGGGGCCCACGTGATTTCCGGGTGGGGCCCACGTGATTTCCGGGTGGGGCCCACGTGATTTCCGGGTGGGGCCCACGTGATTTCCGGGTGGGGCCCACGTGATTTCCCCGTGGGGCCCACGTGATTTCCGGGTGGGGCCCACGTGATTTCCGGGTGGGGCCCACGTGATTTCCGGGTGGGGCCCACGTGATTTCCGGGTGGGGCCCACGTGATTTCCGGGTGGGGCCCACGTGATTTCCGGGTGGGGCCCACGTGATTTCCGGGTGGGGCCCACGTGATTTCCGGGTGGGGCCCACGTGATTTCCGGGTGGGGCCCACGTGATTTCCGGGTGGGGCCCACGTGATTTCCGGGTGGGGCCCACGTGATTTCCGGTTGGGGCCCACGTGATTTCCGGGTGGGGCCCACGTGATTTCCGGGTGGGGCCCACGTGATTTACGGGTGGGGCCCACGTGATTTCCTGGTGGGGCCCACGTGATTTCCGGGTGGGGCCCACGTGATTTCCGGGTGGGGCCCACGTGATTTCCGGGCGGGGCCCACGTGATTTCCGGGCGGGGCCCACGTGATTTCCCCGTGGGGCCCACGTGATTTCCGGGTGGGGCCCACGTGATTTCCGGGTGGGGCCCACGTGATTTCCGGGTGGGGCCCACGTGATTTCCCCGTGGGGCCCACGTGATTTCCAGGTGGGGCCCACGTGATTTCCGGGTGGGGCCCACGTGATTTCCCCGTGGGGCCCACGTGATTTCCGGGTGGGGCCCACGTGATTTCCAGGTGGGGCCCACGTGATTTCCGGGTGGGGCCCACGTGATTTCCGGGTGGGACCCACGTGATTTCCGGGTGGGGCCCACGTGATTTCCGGGTGGGGCCCACGTGATTTCCGGGTGGGGCCCACGTGATTTCCGGGTGGCGCCCACGTGATTTCCGGGTGGGGCTCACGTGATTTCCGGGTGGGGCCCACGTGATTTCCGGGTGGGGCCCACGTGATTTACCCGTGGGGCCCACGTGATTTCCCCGTGGGGCCCACGTGATTTCCGGGTGGGGCCCACGTGATTTCCGGTTGGGGCCCACGTGATTTCAGGGTGGGGCCCACGTGATTTCCGGGTGGGGCCCACGTGATTTCCGTGTGGGGCCCACGTGATTTCCGGGTGGGGCCCACGTGATTTCCGGGTGGGGCCCACGTGATTTCCCCGTGGGGCCCACGTGATTTCCGGGTGGGGCCCACGTGATTTCCGGGTGGGGCCCACGTGATTTCCCCGTGGGGCCCACGTGATTTCCGGGTGGGGCCCACGTGATTTCCGGGTGGGGCCCACGTGATTTCCGGGTGGGGCCCACGTGATTTCCGGGTGGGGCCCACGTGATTTCCGGGTGGCGCCCACGTGATTTCCGGGTGGGGCCCACGTGATTTCCGGGTGGGGCCCACGTGATTTCCGGGTGGGGCCCACGTGATTTCCGGGTGGGGCCCACGTGATTTCGGGTGGGGCCCACGTGATTTCCGGGTGGGGCCCACGTGATTTCCGGGTGGGGCCCACGTGATTTCCGGGTGGGGCCCACGTGATTTCCGGGTGGGGCCCACGTGATTTCCGGGTGGCGCCCACGTGATTTCCGGGTGGGGCCCACGTGATTTCCGGGTGGGGCCCACGTGATTTCCGGGTGGGGCCCACGTGATTTCCGGGTGGGGCCCACGTGATTTCGGGTGGGGCCCACGTGATTTCCGGGTGGGGCCCACGTGATTTCCGGGTGGGGCCCACGTGATTTCCCCGTGGGGCCCACGTGATTTCCGGGTGGGGCCCGCGTGATTTCCGGGTGGGGCCCACGTGATTTCCGGGTGGGGCCCACGTGATTTCCGGGTGGGGCCCACGTGATTTCCGGGTGGGGCCCACGTGATTTCCGGGTGGGGCCCACGTGATTTCCGGGTGGGGCCCACGTGATTTCCGGGTGGGGCCCACGTGATTTCCGGGTGGGGCCCACGTGATTTCCGGGTGGGGCCCACGTGATTTCCGGGTGGGACCCACGTGATTTCCGGGTGGGGCCCACGTGATTTCCGGGTGGGGCCCACGTGATTTCCGGGTGGGGCCCACGTGATTTCCGGGTGGCGCCCACGTGATTTCCGGGTGGGGCTCACGTGATTTCCGGGTGGGGCCCACGTGATTTCCGGGTGGGGCCCACGTGATTTACCCGTGGGGCCCACGTGATTTCCCCGTGGGGCCCACGTGATTTCCGGGTGGGGCCCACGTGATTTCCGGTTGGGGCCCACGTGATTTCCGGGTGGGGCCCACGTGATTTCCGGGTGGGGCCCACGTGATTTCCGGGTGGGGCCCACGTGATTTCCGGGTGGGGCCCACGTGATTTCCGGGTGGGGCCCACGTGATTTCCCCGTGGGGCCCACGTGATTTCCGGGTGGGGCCCACGTGATTTCCAGGTGGGGCCCACGTGATTTCCCCGTGGGGCCCACGTGATTTCCGGGTGGGGCCCACGTGATTTCCGGGTGGGGCCCACGTGATTTCCGGGTGGGGCCCACGTGATTTCCGGGTGGGGCCCACGTGATTTCCGGGTGGCGCCCACGTGATTTCCGGGTGGGGCCCACGTGATTTCCGGGTGGGGCCCACGTGATTTCCGGGTGGGGCCCACGTGATTTCCGGGTGGGGCCCACGTGATTTCCGGGTGGGGCCCACGTGATTTCGGGTGGGGCCCACGTGATTTCCGGGTGGGGCCCACGTGATTTCCGGGTGGGGCCCACGTGATTTCCCCGTGGGGCCCACGTGATTTCCGGGTGGGGCCCACGTGATTTCCCCGTGGGGCCCACGTGATTTCCGGGTGGGGCCCACGTGATTTCCGGGTGGGGCCCACGTGATTTCCCCGTGGGGTCCACGTGATTTCCGGGTGGGGCCCACGTGATTTCCGGGTGGGGCCCACGTGATTTCCGGGTGGGGCCCACGTGATTTCCGGGTGGGGCCCACGTGATTTCCGGGTGGGGCCCACGTGATTTCCGGGTGGGGCCCACGTGATTTCCGGGTGGGGCCCACGTGATTTCCCCGTGGGGCCCACGTGATTTCCGGGTGGGGCCCACGTGATTTCCGGGTGGGGCCCACGTGATTTCCGGGTGGGGCCCACGTGATTTCCGGGTGGGGCCCACGTGATTTCCGGGTGGGGCCCACGTGATTTCCCCGTGGGGCCCACGTGATTTCCGGGTGGGGCCCACGTGATTTCCGGGTGGGGCCCACGTGATTTCCGGGTGGGGCCCACGTGATTTCCGGGTGGGGCCCACGTGATTTCCCCGTGGGGCCCACGTCAGTTCCGGGGGGGGCCCACGTGATTTCCGGGTGGGGCCCACGTGAGTTCCGGGTGGGGCCCACGTGATTTCCGGGTGGGGCCCACGTGATTTCCGGGTGGGGCCCACGTGATTTCCGGGCGGGGCCCACGTGATTTCCGGGTGGGGCCCACGTGATTTCCGGGCGGGGCCCACGTGATTTCCGGGCGGGGCCCACGTGATTTCCGGGCGGGGCCCACGTGATTTCCGGGCGGGGCCCACGTGATTTCCCCGTGGGGCCCACGTGATTTCCTGGTGGGGCCCCCGTGATTTCCTGGTGGGGCCCACGTGATTTCCGGGTGGGGCCCACGTGATTTCCCCGTGGGGCCCACGTGATTTCCGGGTGGGGCCCAAGTGATTTCCGGGTGGGGCCCACGTGATTTCCCCGTGGGGCCCACGTGATTTCCGGGTGGGGCCCACGTGATTTCCGGGTGGGGCCCACGTGATTTCCGGGTGGGGCCCACGTGATTTCCGGGTGGGACCCACGTGATTTCCGGGTGGGGCCCACGTGATTTCCGGGTGGGGCCCACGTGATTTCCGGGTGGGGCCCACGTGATTTCCGGGTGGCGCCCACGTGATTTCCGGGTGGGGCTCACGTGATTTCCGGGTGGGGCCCACGTGATTTCCGGGTGGGGCCCATGTGATTTACCCGTGGGGCCCACGTGATTTCCCCGTGGGGCCCACGTGATTTCCGGGTGGGGCCCACGTGATTTCCGGTTGGGGCCCACGTGATTTCCGGGTGGGGCCCACGTGATTTCCGGGTGGGGCCCACGTGATTTCCGGGTGGGGCCCACGTGATTTCCGGGTGGGGCCCACGTGATTTCCGGGTGGGGCCCACGTGATTTCCCCGTGGGGCCCACGTGATTTCCGGGTGGGGCCCACGTGATTTCCAGGTGGGGCCCACGTGATTTCCCCGTGGGGCCCACGTGATTTCCGGGTGGGGCCCACGTGATTTCCGGGTGGGGCCCACGTGATTTCCGGGTGGGGCCCACGTGATTTCCGGGTGGGGCCCACGTGATTTCCGGGTGGCGCCCACGTGATTTCCGGGTGGGGCCCACGTGATTTCCGGGTGGGGCCCACGTGATTTCCGGGTGGGGCCCACGTGATTTCCGGGTGGGGCCCACGTGATTTCCGGGTGGGGCCCACGTGATTTCGGGTGGGGCCCACGTGATTTCCGGGTGGGGCCCACGTGATTTCCGGGTGGGGCCCACGTGATTTCCCCGTGGGGCCCACGTGATTTCCGGGTGGGGCCCACGTGATTTCCCCGTGGGGCCCACGTGATTTCCGGGTGGGGCCCACGTGATTTCCGGGTGGGGCCCACGTGATTTCCCCGTGGGGTCCACGTGATTTCCGGGTGGGGCCCACGTGATTTCCGGGTGGGGCCCACGTGATTTCCGGGTGGGGCCCACGTGATTTCCGGGTGGGGCCCACGTGATTTCCGGGTGGGGCCCACGTGATTTCCGGGTGGGGCCCACGTGATTTCCGGGTGGGGCCCACGTGATTTCCCCGTGGGGCCCACGTGATTTCCGGGTGGGGCCCACGTGATTTCCGGGTGGGGCCCACGTGATTTCCGGGTGGGGCCCACGTGATTTCCGGGTGGGGCCCACGTGATTTCCGGGTGGGGCCCACGTGATTTCCCCGTGGGGCCCACGTGATTTCCGGGTGGGGCCCACGTGATTTCCGGGTGGGGCCCACGTGATTTCCGGGTGGGGCCCACGTGATTTCCGGGTGGGGCCCACGTGATTTCCCCGTGGGGCCCACGTGATTTCCGGGTGGGGCCCACGTGATTTCCGGGTGGGGCCCACGTGATTTCCGGGTGGGGCCCACGTGATTTCCGGGTGGGGCCCACGTGATTTCCGGGTGGGGCCCACGTGATTTCCGGGTGGGGCCCACGTGATTTCCGGGTGGGGCCCACGTGATTTCCCCGTGGGGCCCACGTGATTTCCGGGTGGGGCCCACGTGATTTCCGGGTGGGGCCCACGTGATTTCCCCGTGGGGCCCACGTGATTTCCGGGTGGGGCCCACGTGATTTCCGGGTGGGGCCCACGTGATTTCCGGGTGGGGCCCACGTGATTTCCGGGTGGGGCCCACGTGATATCCGGGTGGGGCCCACGTGATTTCCGGGTGGGGCCCACGTGATTTCCGGGTGGGGCCCACGTGATTTCCCCGTGGGGCCCACGTGATTTCCGGGTGGGGCCCACGTGATTTCCGGGTGGGGCCCACGTGATTTCCCCGTGGGGCCCACGTGATTTCCGGGTGGGGCCCACGTGATTTCCGGGTGGGGCCCACGTGATTTCCGGGTGGGGCCCACGTGATTTCCGGGTGGGGCCCACGTGATTTCCGGGTGGGGCCCACGTGATTTCCCCGTGGGGCCCACGTGATTTCCGGGTGGGGCCCACGTGATTTCCGGGTGGGGCCCACGTGATTCCCGGGTGGGGCCCACGTGATTTCCCCGTGGGGCCCACGTGATTTCCGGGTGGGGCCCACGTGATTTCCGGGTGGGGCCCACGTGATTTCCCCGTGGGGCCCACGTGATTTCCGGGTGGGGCCCACGTGATTTCCGGGTGGGGCCCACGTGATTTCCCCGTGGGGCCCACGTGATTTCCGAGTGGGGCCCACGTGATTTCCGGGTGGGGCCCACGTGATTTCCGGGTGGGGCCCACGTGATTTCCGGGTGGGGCCCACGTGATTTCCGGGTGGCGCCCACGTGATTTCCGGGTGGGGCCCACGTGATTTCCGTGTGGGGCCCACGTGATTTCCGGGTGGGGCCCACGTGATTTCCGGGTGGGGCCCACGTGATTTCGGGTGGGGCCCACGTGATTTCCGGGTGGGGCCCACGTGATTTCCGGGTGGGGCCCACGTGATTTTCCCGTGGGGCCCACGTGATTTCCGGGTGGGGCCCACGTGATTTCCCCGTGGGGCCCACGTGATTTCCGGGTGGGGCCCACATGATTTCCGGGTGGGGCCCACGTGATTTCCCCGTGGGGCCCACGTGATTTCCGGGTGGGGCCCACGTGATTTCCCCGTGGGGCCCACGTGATTTCCGGGTGGGGCCCACGTGATTTCCGGGTGGGGCCCACGTGATTTCCGGGTGGGGCCCACGTGATTTCCGGGTGGGGCCCACGTGATTTCCGGGTGGGGCCCACGTGATTTCCCCGTGGGGCCCACGTGATTTCCGGGTGGGGCCCACGTGATTTCCGGGTGGGGCCCACGTGATTTCCGGGTGGGGCCCACGTGATTTCCGGGTGGGGCCCACGTGATTTCCGGGTGGGGCCCACGTGATTTCCGGGTGGGGCCCACGTGATTTCCGGGTGGGGCCCACGTGATTTCCGGGTGGGACCCACGTGATTTCCGGGTGGGGCCCACGTGATTTCCGGGTGGGGCCCACGTGATTTCCCCGTGGGGCCCACGTGACTTCCGGGTGGGGCCCACGTGATTTCCGGGTGGGGCCCACGTGATTTCCGGGTGGGGCCCACGTGATTTCCGGGTGGGGCCCACGTGATTTCCGGGTGGGGCCCACGTGATTTCCGGGTGGGGCCCACGTGATTTCCGGGTGGGGCCCACGTGATTTCCGGGTGGGGCCCACGTGATTTCCGGGTGGGGCCCCCGTGATTTCCGGGTGGGGCCCACGTGATTTCCGGGTGGGGCCCACGTGATTTCCGGGCGGGGCCCACGTGATTTCCGGGTGGGGCCCACGTGATTTCCGGGTGGGGCCCACGTGATTTCCGGGCGGGGCCCACGTGATTTCCGGGTGGGGCCCACGTGATTTCCGGGCGGGGCCCACGTGATTTCCGGGTGGGGCCCACGTGATTTCCGGGCGGGGCCCACGTGATTTCCGGGCGGGGCCCACGTGATTTCCCCGTGGGGCCCACGAGATGTCCGGGTGGGGCCCACGTGATTTCCGGCTCGGGCCCACGTGATTTCCGGGTGGGGCCCACGTGATTTCCCCGTGGGGCCCACGTGATTTCCGGGTGGGGCCCAAGTGATTTCCGGGTGGGGCCCACGTGATTTCCCCGTGGGGCCCACGTGATTTCCGGGTGGGGCCCACGTGATTTCCGGGTGGGGCCCACGTGATTTCCGGGTGGGGCCCACGTGATTTCCGGGTGGGACCCACGTGATTTCCGGGTGGGGCCCACGTGATTTCCGGGTGGGGCCCACGTGATTTCCGGGTGGGGCCCACGTGATTTCCGGGTGGCGCCCACGTGATTTCCGGGTGGGGCTCACGTGATTTCCGGGTGGGGCCCACGTGATTTCCGGGTGGGGCCCATGTGATTTACCCGTGGGGCCCACGTGATTTCCCCGTGGGGCCCACGTGATTTCCGGGTGGGGCCCACGTGATTTCCGGTTGGGGCCCACGTGATTTCCGGGTGGGGCCCACGTGATTTCCGGGTGGGGCCCACGTGATTTCCGGGTGGGGCCCACGTGATTTCCGGGTGGGGCCCACGTGATTTCCGGGTGGGGCCCACGTGATTTCCCCGTGGGGCCCACGTGATTTCCGGGTGGGGCCCACGTGATTTCCAGGTGGGGCCCACGTGATTTCCCCGTGGGGCCCACGTGATTTCCGGGTGGGGCCCACGTGATTTCCGGGTGGGGCCCACGTGATTTCCGGGTGGGGCCCACGTGATTTCCGGGTGGGGCCCACGTGATTTCCGGGTGGCGCCCACGTGATTTCCGGGTGGGGCCCACGTGATTTCCGGGTGGGGCCCACGTGATTTCCGGGTGGGGCCCACGTGATTTCCGGGTGGGGCCCACGTGATTTCCGGGTGGGGCCCACGTGATTTCGGGTGGGGCCCACGTGATTTCCGGGTGGGGCCCACGTGATTTCCGGGTGGGGCCCACGTGATTTCCCCGTGGGGCCCACGTGATTTCCGGGTGGGGCCCACGTGATTTCCCCGTGGGGCCCACGTGATTTCCGGGTGGGGCCCACGTGATTTCCGGGTGGGGCCCACGTGATTTCCCCGTGGGGTCCACGTGATTTCCGGGTGGGGCCCACGTGATTTCCGGGTGGGGCCCACGTGATTTCCGGGTGGGGCCCACGTGATTTCCGGGTGGGGCCCACGTGATTTCCGGGTGGGGCCCACGTGATTTCCGGGTGGGGCCCACGTGATTTCCGGGTGGGGCCCACGTGATTTCCCCGTGGGGCCCACGTGATTTCCGGGTGGGGCCCACGTGATTTCCGGGTGGGGCCCACGTGATTTCCGGGTGGGGCCCACGTGATTTCCGGGTGGGGCCCACGTGATTTCCGGGTGGGACCCACGTGATTTCCGGGTGGGGCCCACGTGATTTCCCCGTGGGGCCCACGTGATTTCCCCGTGGGGCCCACGTGATTTCCGGGTGGGGCCCACGTGATTTCCGGGTGGGGCCCACGTGATTTCCGGGTGGGGCCCACGTGATTTCCCCGTGGGGCCCACGTGATTTCCGGGTGGGGCCCACGTGATTTCCGGGTGGGGCCCACGTGATTTCCGGGTGGGGCCCACGTGATTTCCCCGTGGGGCCCACGTGATTTCCGGGTGGGGCCCACGTGATTTCCGGGTGGGGCCCACGTGATTTCCGGGTGGGGCCCACGTGATTTCCCCGTGGGGCCCACGTGATTTCCGGGTGGGGCCCACGTGATTTCCGGGTGGGGCCCACGTGATTTCCCCGTGGGGCCCACGTGATTTCCGGGTGGGGCCCACGTGATTTCCGGGTGGGGCCCACGTGATTTCCGGGTGGGGCCCACGTGATTTCCGGGTGGGGCCCACGTGATTTCCGGGTGGGGCCCACGTGATTTCCGGGTGGGGCCCACGTGATTTCCGGTTGGGGCCCACGTGATTTCCGGGTGGGGCCCACGTGATTTCCGGGTGGGGCCCACGTGATTTCCGGGTGGGGCCCACGTGATTTCCGGGTGGGGCCCACGTGATTTCCGGTTGGGGCCCACGTGATTTCCGGGTGGGGCCCACGTGATTTCCGGGTGGGGCCCACGTGATTTCCGGGTGGGGCCCACGTGATTTCCGGGTGGGGCCCACGTGATTTCCGGGTGGGGCCCACGTGATTTCCGGGTGGGGCCCACGTGATTTCCGGGTGGGGCCCACGTGATTTCCGGGTGGGGCCCACGTGATTTCCCCGTGGGGCCCACGTGATTTCCGGGTGGGGCCCACGTGATTTCCGGGTGGGGCCCACGTGATTTCCGGGTGGGGCCCACGTGATTTCCCCGTGGGGCCCACGTGATTTCCGGGTGGGGCCCACGTGATTTCCGGGTGGGGCCCACGTGATTTCCCCGTGGGGCCCACGTGATTTCCGGGTGGGGCCCACGTGATTTCCGGGTGGGGCCCACGTGATTTCCGGGTGGGGCCCACGTGATTTCCGGGTGGGACCCACGTGATTTCCGGGTGGGGCCCACGTGATTTCCGGGTGGGGCCCACGTGATTTCCGGGTGGGGCCCACGTGATTTCCGGGTGGCGCCCACGTGATTTCCGGGTGGGGCTCACGTGATTTCCGGGTGGGGCCCACGTGATTTCAGGGTGGGGCCCACGTGATTTACCCGTGGGGCCCACGTGATTTCCCCGTGGGGCCCACGTGATTTCCGGGTGGGGCCCACGTGATTTACCCGTGGGGCCCACGTGATTTCCCCGTGGGGCCCACGTGATTTCCGGGTGGGGCCCACGTGATTTCCGGGTGGGGCCCACGTGATTTCCGGGTGGGGCCCACGTGATTTCGGGTGGGGCCCACGTGATTTCCGGGTGGGGCCCACGTGATTTCCGGGTGGGGCCCACGTGATTTCCCCGTGGGGCCCACGTGATTTCCGGGTGGGGCCCACGTGATTTCCCCGTGGGGCCCACGTGATTTCCGGGTGGGGCCCACATGATTTCCGGGTGGGGCCCACGTGATTTCCCCGTGGGGCCCACGTGATTTCCGGGTGGGGCCCACGTGATTTCCGGGTGGGGCCCACGTGATTTCCGGGTGGGGCCCACGTGATTTCCGGGTGGGGCCCACGTGATTTCCGGGTGGGGCCCACGTGATTTCCGGGTGGGGCCCACGTGATTTCCGGGTGGGGCCCACGTGATTTCCCCGTGGGGCCCACGTGATTTCCGGGTGGGGCCCACGTGATTTCCGGGTGGGGCCCACGTGATTTCCGGGTGGGGCCCACGTGATTTCCGGGTGGGGCCCACGTGATTTCCGGGTGGGGCCCACGTGATTTCCGGGTGGGGCCCACGTGATTTCCGGGTGGGGCCCACGTGATTTCCGGGTGGGACCCACGTGATTTCCGGGTGGGGCCCACGTGATTTCCCCGTGGGGCCCACGTGATTTCCCCGTGGGGCCCACGTGATTTCCGGGTGGGGCCCACGTGATTTCCGGGTGGGGCCCACGTGATTTCCCCGTGGGGCCCACGTGATTTCCCCGTGGGGCCCACGTGATTTCCGGGTGGGGCCCACGTGATTTCCGGGTGGGGCCCACGTGATTTCCGGGT
Source organism: Ovis canadensis (assembly GCF_042477335.2). Classification (NCBI taxonomy): domain Eukaryota; kingdom Metazoa; phylum Chordata; class Mammalia; order Artiodactyla; family Bovidae; genus Ovis; species Ovis canadensis. The sequence goes on from NC_091263.1 coordinate 13,894,767, forward strand.
GGGGCCCACGTGATTTCCCCGTGGGGCCCACGTGATTTCCGGGTGGGGCCCACGTGATTTCCGGGTGGGGCCCACGTGATTTCCGGGTGGGGCCCACGTGATTTCCCCGTGGGGCCCACGTGATTTCCGGGTGGGGCCCGCGTGATTTCCGGGTGGGGCCCACGTGATTTCCGGGTGGGGCCCACGTGATTTCCGGGTGGGGCCCACGTGATTTCCGGGTGGGGCCCACGTGATTTCCGGGTGGGGCCCACGTGATTTCCGGGTGGGGCCCACGTGATTTCCGGGTGGGGCCCACGTGATTTCCGGGTGGGGCCCACGTGATTTCCGGGTGGGGCCCACGTGATTTCCGGGTGGGGCCCACGTGATTTCCGGGTGGGGCCCACGTGATTTCCGGGTGGGGCCCACGTGATTTCCGGGTGGGGCCCACGTGATTTCCGGGTGGGGCCCACGTGATTTCCGGGTGGGGCCCACGTGATTTCCGGGTGGGGCCCACGTGATTTCCGGGTGGGGCCCACGTGATTTCCCCGTGGGGCCCACGTGATTTCCGGGTGGGGCCCACGTGATTTCCGGGTGGGGCCCACGTGATTTCCGGGTGGGGCCCACGTGATTTCCCCGTGGGGCCCACGTGATTTCCGGGTGGGGCCCACGTGATTTCCGGGTGGGGCCCACGTGATTTCCCCGTGGGGCCCACGTGATTTCCGGGTGGGGCCCACGTGATTTCCGGGTGGGGCCCACGTGATTTCCGGGTGGGGCCCACGTGATTTCCGGGTGGGACCCACGTGATTTCCGGGTGGGGCCCACGTGATTTCCGGGTGGGGCCCACGTGATTTCCGGGTGGGGCCCACGTGACTTCCGGGTGGCGCCCACGTGATTTCCGGGTGGGGCTCACGTGATTTCCGGGTGGGGCCCACGTGATTTCCGGGTGGGGCCCACGTGATTTACCCGTGGGGCCCACGTGATTTCCGGGTGGGGCCCACGTGATTTCCGGTTGGGGCCCACGTGATTTCCGGGTGGGGCCCACGTGATTTCCGGGTGGGGCCCACGTGATTTCCGGGTGGGGCCCACGTGATTTCCGGGTGGGGCCCACGTGATTTCCGGGTGGGGCCCACGTGATTTCCGGGTGGGGCCCACGTGATTTCCGGGTGGGGCCCACGTGATTTCCCCGTGGGGCCCACGTGATTTCCGGGTGGGGCCCACGTGATTTCCGGGTGGGGCCCACGTGATTTCCGGGTGGGGCCCACGTGATTTCCGGGTGGGGCCCACGTGATTTCCCCGTGGGGCCCACGTGATTTCCGGGTGGGGCCCACGTGATTTCCGGGTGGGGCCCACGTGATTTCCGGGTGGGGCCCACGTGATTTCCGGGTGGGGCCCACGTGATTTCCGGGTGGGGCCCACGTGATTTCCCCGTGGGGCCCACGTGATTTCCGGGTGGGGCCCACGTGATTTCCGGGTGGGGCCCACGTGATTTCCGGGTGGGGCCCACGTGATTTCCCCGTGGGGCCCACGTGATTTCCGGGTGGGGCCCACGTGATTTCCCCGTGGGGCCCAGGTGATTTCCGGGTGGGGCCCACGTGATTTCCGGGTGGGGCCCACGTGATTTCCCCGTGGGGCCCACGTGATTTCCGGGTGGGGCCCACGTGATTTCCGGGTGGGGCCCACGTGATTTCCGGGTGGGGCCCACGTGATTTCCGGGTGGGGCCCACGTGATTTCCGGGTGGGGCCCACGTGATTTCCGGGTGGGGCCCACGTGATTTCCGGGTGGGGCCCACGTGATTTCCGGGTGGGACCCACGTGATTTCCGGGTGGGGCCCACGTGATTTCCGGGTGGGGCCCACGTGATTTCCGGGTGGGGCCCACGTGATTTCCGGGTGGCGCCCACGTGATTTCCGGGTGGGGCTCACGTGATTTCCGGGTGGGGCCCACGTGATTTCCGGGTGGGGCCCACGTGATTTACCCGTGGGGCCCACGTGATTTCCCCGTGGGGCCCACGTGATTTCCGGGTGGGGCCCACGTGATTTCCGGTTGGGGCCCACGTGATTTCCGGGTGGGGCCCACGTGATTTCCGGGTGGGGCCCACGTGATTTCCGGGTGGGGCCCACGTGATTTCCGGGTGGGGCCCACGTGATTTCCGGGTGGGGCCCACGTGATTTCCGGGTGGGGCCCACGTGATTTCCGGGTGGGGCCCACGTGATTTCCGGGTGGGGCCCACGTGATTTCCGGGTGGGGCCCACGTGATTTCCGGGTGGGGCCCACGTGATTTCCGGGTGGGGCCCACGTGATTTCCGGGTGGGGCCCACGTGATTTCCCCGTGGGGCCCACGTGATTTCCGGGTGGGGCCCACGTGATTTCCCCGTGGGGCCCACGTGATTTCCGGGTGGGGCCCACGTGATTTCCGGGTGGGGCCCACGTGATTTCCGGGTGGGGCCCACGTGATTTCCGGGTGGGGCCCACGTGATTTCCGGGTGGGGCCCACGTGATTTCCGGGTGGGGCCCACGTGATTTCCGGGTGGGGCCCACGTGATTTCCGGGTGGGGCCCACGTGATTTCCCCGTGGGGCCCACGTGATTTCCGGGTGGGGCCCACGTGATTTCCCCGTGGGGCCCACGTGATTTCCGGGTGGGGCCCACGTGATTTCCGGGTGGGGCCCACGTGATTTCCGGGTGGGGCCCACGTGATTTCCGGGTGGGGCCCACGTGATTTCCCCGTGGGGCCCACGTGATTTCCGGGTGGGGCCCACGTGATTTCTGGGTGGGGCCCACGTGATTTCCGGGTGGGGCCCACGTGATTTCCGGGTGGGGCCCACGTGATTTCCGGGTGGGGCCCACGTGATTTCCCCGTGGGGCCCACGTGATTTCCGGGTGGGGCCCACGTGATTTCCGGGTGGGGCCCACGTGATTTCCGGGTGGGGCCCACGTGATTTCCCCGTGGGGCCCACGTGATTTCCGGGTGGGGCCCACGTCATTTCCGGGTGGGGCCCACGTGATTTCCGGGTGGGGCCCACGTGATTTCCGGGTGGCGCCCACGTGATTTCCGGGTGGGGCCCACGTGATTTCCGGGTGGGGCCCACGTGATTTCCGGGTGGGGCCCACGTGATTTCCGGGTGGGGCCCACGTGATTTCCGGGTGGGGCCCACGTGATTTCCGGGTGGGTCCCACGTGATTTCCGGGTGGGGCCCACGTGATTTCCGCGTGGGGCCCACGTGATTTCCCCGTGGGGCCCACGTGATTTCCCCGTGGGGCCCACGTGATTTCCGGGTGGGGCCCACGTGATTTCCCCGTGGGGCCCACGTGATTTCCGAGTGGGGCCCACGTGATTTCCGGGTGGGGCCCACGTGATTTCCCCGTGGGGCCCACGTGATTTCCCCGTGGGGCCCACGTGATTTCCGGGTGGGGCCCACGTGATTTCCGGGTGGGGTCCACGTGATTTCCGGGTGGGGCCCACGTGATTTCCGGGTGGGGCCCACGTGATTTCCCCGTGGGGCCCACGTGATTTCCGGGTGGGGCCCACGTGATTTCCGGGTGGGGCCCACGTGATTTCCCCGTGGGGCCCACGTGATTTCCGGGTGGGGCCCACGTGATTTCCGGGTGGGGCCCACGTGATTTCCCCGTGGGGCCCACGTGATTTCCCCGTGGGGCCCACGTGATTTCCGGGTGGGGCCCACGTGATTTCCGGGTGGGGCCCACGTGATTTCCCCGTGGGGCCCACGTGATTTCCGGGTGGGGCCCACGTGATTTCCGGGTGGGGCCCACGTGATTTACCCGTGGGGCCCACGTGATTTCCCCGTGGGGCCCACGTGATTTCCCCGTGGGGCCCACGTGATATCCGGGTGGGGCCCACGTGATTTCCGGGTGGGGTCCACGTGATTTCCGGGTGGGGCCCACGTGATTTCCGGGTGGGGCCCACGTGATTTCCTGGTGGGGCCCACGTGATTTCCGGGTGGGGCCCACGTGATTTCCGGGTGGGGCCCACGTGATTTCCGGGTGGGGCCCACGTGATTTCCCCGTGGGGCCCACGTGATTTCCGGTTGGGGCCCACGTGATTTCCGGGTGGGGCCCACGTGATTTCCGGGTGGGGCCCACGTGATTTCCGGGTGGGGCCCACGTGATTTCCCCGTGGGGCCCACGTGATTTCCGGGTGGGGCCCACGTGATTTCCGGGTGGGGCCCACGTGATTTCCGGGTGGGGCCCACGTGATTTCCGGGTGGGGCCCACGTGATTTCCCCGTGGGGCCCACGTGATTTCCGGGTGGGGCCCACGTGATTTCAGGGTGGGGCCCACGTGATTTCCGGGTGGGGCCCACGTGATTTCCGGGTGGGGCCCACGTGATTTCCGGGTGGGGCCCACGTGATTTCCGGGTGGGGCCCACGTGATTTCCCCGTGGGGCCCACGTGATTTCCGGGTGGGGCCCACGTGATTTCCCCGTGGGGCCCACGTGATTTCCGGGTGGGGCCCACGTGATTTCCCCGTGGGGCCCACGTGATTTCCGGGTGGGGCCCACGTGATTTCCGGGTGGGGCCCACGTGATTTCCGGGTGGGGCCCACGTGATTTCCGGGTGGGGCCCACGTGATTTCCGGGTGGGGCCCACGTGATTTCCGGGTGGGGCCCACGTGATTTCCGGGTGGGGCCCACGTGATTTCCCCGTGGGGCCCACGTGATTTCCGGGTGGGGCCCACGTGATTTCCGGGTGGGGCCCACGTGATTTCCGGGTGGGGCCCACGTGATTTCCGGGTGGGGTCCACGTAATTTCCGGGTGGGGCCCACGTGATTTCCGGGTGGGGCCCACGTGATTTCCGGGTGGGGCCCACGTGATTTCCGGGTGGGACCCACGTGATTTCCGGGTGGGGCCCACGTGATTTCCGGGTGGGGCCCACGTGATTTCCGGGTGGGGCCCACGTGATTTCCGGGTGGGGCCCACGTGATTTCCGGGTGGGGCCCACGTGATTTCCGGGTGGGGCCCACGTGATTTCCGGGTGGGGCCCACGTGATTTCCGGGTGGGGCCCACGTGATTTCCGGGTGGGGCCCACGTGATTTCCGGGTGGGTCCCACGTGATTTCCGGGTGTGGCCCACGTGATTTCCGGGTGGGGCCCACGTGATTTCCCCGTGGGGCCCTCATGATTTCCGGGTGGGCCCCACGTGATTTCCGGGTGGGCCCACGTGATTTCCGCGTGGGGCCCACGTGATTTCCCCGTGGGGCCCACGTGATTTCCGGGTGGGGCCCACGTGATTTCCGGGTGGGGCCCACGTGATTTCCGGGTGGGGCCCACGTGATTTCCGGGTGGGGCCCACGTGATTTCCCCGTGGGGCCCACGTGATTTCCCCGTGGGGCCCACGTGATTTCCCCGTGGGGCCCACGTGATTTCCCCGTGGGGCCCACGTGATTTCCGGGTGGGGCCCACGTGATTTCCCCGTGGGGCCCACGTGATTTCCGGGTGGGGCCCACGTGATTTCCGGGTGGGGCCCACGTGATTTCCGGGTGGGGCCCACGTGATTTCCGGGTGGGGCCCACGTGATTTCCGGGTGGGGCCCACGTGATTTCCGGGTGGGGCCCACGTGATTTCCCCGTGGGGCCCACGTGATTTCCGGGTGGGGCCCACGTGATTTCCGGGTGGGGCCCACGTGATTTCCGGGTGGGGCCCACGTGATTTCCCCGTGGGGCCCACGTGATTTCCGGGTGGGGCCCACGTGATTTCCGGGTGGGGCCCACGTGATTTCCGGGTGGGGCCCACGTGATTTCCGGGTGGGGCCCACGTGATTTCCGGGTGGGGCCCACGTGATTTCCGGGTGGGGCCCACGTGATTTCCGGGTGGGGCCCACGTGATTTCCGGGTGGGGCCCACGTGATTTCCGGGTGGGGCCCACGTGATTTCCGGGTGGGGCCCACGTGATTTCCGGGTGGGGCCCACGTGATTTCCGGGTGGGGCCCACGTGATTTCCGGGTGGGGCCCACGTGATTTCCGGGTGGGGCCCACGTGATTTCCGGGTGGGGCCCACGTGATTTCCCCGTGGGGCCCACGTGATTTCCGGGTGGGGCCCACGTGATTTCCGGGTGGGGCCCACGTGATTTCCGGGTGGGGCCCACGTGATTTCCGGGTGGGGCCCACGTGATTTCCCCGTGGGGCCCACGTGATTTCCGGGTGGGGCCCACGTGATTTCCGGGTGGGGCCCACGTGATTTCCGGGTGGGGTCCACGTGATTTCCGGGTGGGGCCCACGTGATTTCTGGGTGGGGCCCACGTGATTTCCGGGTGGGGCCCACGTGATTTCCGGGTGGGGCCCACGTGATTTCCCCGTGGGGCCCACGTGATTTCCGGGTGGGGCCCACGTGATTTCCGGGTGGGGCCCACGTGATTTCCGGGTGGGGCCCACGTGATTTCCCCGTGGGGCCCACGTGATTTCCGGGTGGGGCCCACGTGATTTCCCCGTGGGGCCCAGGTGATTTCCGGGTGGGGCCCACGTGATTTCCGGGTGGGGCCCACGTGATTTCCCCGTGGGGCCCACGTGATTTCCGGGTGGGGCCCACGTGATTTCCGGGTGGGGCCCACGTGATTTCCGGGTGGGGCCCACGTGATTTCCGGGTGGGGCCCACGTGATTTCCGGGTGGGGCCCACGTGATTTCCGGGTGGGGCCCACGTGATTTCCCCGTGGGGCCCACGTGATTTCCGGGTGGGGCCCACGTGATTTCCCCGTGGGGCCCACGTGATTTCCGGGTGGGGCCCACGTGATTTCCGGGTGGGGCCCACGTGATTTCCGGGTGGCGCCCACGTGATTTCCGGGTGGGGCTCACGTGATTTCCGGATGGGGCCCACGTGATTTCCGGGTGGGGCCCACGTGATTTACCCGTGGGGCCCACGTGATTTCCCCGTGGGGCCCACGTGATTTCCGGGTGGGGCCCACGTGATTTCCGGTTGGGGCCCACGTGATTTCCGGGTGGGGCCCACGTGATTTCCGGGTGGGGCCCACGTGATTTCCGGGTGGGGCCCACGTGATTTCCGGGTGGGGCCCACGTGATTTCCGGGTGGGGCCCACGTGATTTCCGGGTGGGGCCCACGTGATTTCCGGGTGGGGCCCACGTGATTTCCGGGTGGGGCCCACGTGATTTCCGGGTGGGGCCCACGTGATTTCCGGGTGGGGCCCACGTGATTTCCGGGTGGGGCCCACGTGATTTCCGGGTGGGGCCCACGTGATTTCCGGGTGGGGCCCACGTGATTTCCGGGTGGGGCCCACGTGATTTCCGGGTGGGGCCCACGTGATTTCCGGGTGGGGCCCACGTGATTTCCCCGTGGGGCCCACGTGATTTCCGGGTGGGGCCCACGTGATTTCCCCGTGGGGCCCACGTGATTTCCGGGTGGGGCCCACGTGATTTCCGGGTGGGGCCCACGTGATTTCCGGGTGGGGCCCACGTGATTTCCGGGTGGGGCCCACGTGATTTCCGGGTGGGGCCCACGTGATTTCCGGGTGGGGCCCACGTGATTTCCGGGTGGGGCCCACGTGATTTCCGGGTGGGGCCCACGTGATTTCCCCGTGGGGCCCACGTGATTTCCGGGTGGGGCCCACGTGATTTCCCCGTGGGGCCCACGTGATTTCCGGGTGGGGCCCACGTGATTTCCGGGTGGGGCCCACGTGATTTCCGGGTGGGGCCCACGTGATTTCCGGGTGGGGCCCACTTGATTTCCCCGTGGGGCCCACGTGATTTCCGGGTGGGGCCCACGTGATTTCCGGGTGGGGCCCACGTGATTTCCGGGTGGGGCCCACGTGATTTCCGGGTGGGGCCCACGTGATTTCCGGGTGGGGCCCACGTGATTTCCCCGTGGGGCCCACGTGATTTCCGGGTGGGGCCCACGTGATTTCCGGGTGGGGCCCACGTGATTTCCGGGTGGGGCCCACGTGATTTCCCCGTGGGGCCCACGTGATTTCCGGGTGGGGCCCACGTCATTTCCGGGTGGGGCCCACGTGATTTCCGGGTGGGGCCCACGTGATTTCCGGGTGGCGCCCACGTGATTTCCGGGTGGGGCCCACGTGATTTCCGGGTGGGGCCCACGTGATTTCCGGGTGGGGCCCACGTGATTTCCGGGTGGGGCCCACGTGATTTCCGGGTGGGGCCCACGTGATTTCCGGGTGGGTCCCACGTGATTTCCGGGTGGGGCCCACGTGATTTCCGCGTGGGGCCCACGTGATTTCCCCGTGGAGCCCACGTGATTTCCCCGTGGGGCCCACGTGATTTCCGGGTGGGGCCCACGTGATTTCCCCGTGGGGCCCACGTGATTTCCGAGTGGGGCCCACGTGATTTCCGGGTGGGGCCCACGTGATTTCCGGGTGGGGCCCACGTGATTTCCCCGTGGGGCCCACGTGATTTCCGGGTGGGGCCCACGTGATTTCCGGGTGGGGTCCACGTGATTTCCGGGTGGGGCCCACGTGATTTCCGGGTGGGGCCCACGTGATTTCCCCGTGGGGCCCACGTGATTTCCGGGTGGGGCCCACGTGATTTCCGGGTGGGGCCCACGTGATTTCCCCGTGGGGCCCACGTGATTTCCGGGTGGGGCCCACGTGATTTCCGGGTGGGGCCCACGTGATTTCCCCGTGGGGCCCACGTGATTTCCCCGTGGGGCCCACGTGATTTCCGGGTGGGGCCCACGTGATTTCCGGGTGGGGCCCACGTGATTTCCCCGTGGGGCCCACGTGATTTCCGGGTGGGGCCCACGTGATTTCCGGGTGGGGCCCACGTGATTTACCCGTGGGGCCCACGTGATTTCCCCGTGGGGCCCACGTGATTTCCCCGTGGGGCCCACGTGATATCCGGGTGGGGCCCACGTGATTTCCGGGTGGGGTCCACGTGATTTCCGGGTGGGGCCCACGTGATTTCCGGGTGGGGCCCACGTGATTTCCTGGTGGGGCCCACGTGATTTCCGGGTGGGGCCCACGTGATTTCCGGGTGGGGCCCACGTGATTTCCGGGTGGGGCCCACGTGATTTCCCCGTGGGGCCCACGTGATTTCCGGTTGGGGCCCACGTGATTTCCGGGTGGGGCCCACGTGATTTCCGGGTGGGGCCCACGTGATTTCCGGGTGGGGCCCACGTGATTTCCCCGTGGGGCCCACGTGATTTCCGGGTGGGGCCCACGTGATTTCCGGGTGGGGCCCACGTGATTTCCGGGTGGGGCCCACGTGATTTCCGGGTGGGGCCCACGTGATTTCCCCGTGGGGCCCACGTGATTTCCGGGTGGGGCCCACGTGATTTCAGGGTGGGGCCCACGTGATTTCCGGGTGGGGCCCACGTGATTTCCGGGTGGGGCCCACGTGATTACCGGGTGGGGCCCACGTGATTTCCGGGTGGGGCCCACGTGATTTCCCCGTGGGGCCCACGTGATTTCCGGGTGGGGCCCACGTGATTTCCCCGTGGGGCCCACGTGATTTCCGGGTGGGGCCCACGTGATTTCCCCGTGGGGCCCACGTGATTTCCGGGTGGGGCCCACGTGATTTCCGGGTGGGGCCCACGTGATTTCCGGGTGGGGCCCACGTGATTTCCGGGTGGGGCCCACGTGATTTCCGGGTGGGGCCCACGTGATTTCCGGGTGGGGCCCACGTGATTTCCGGGTGGGGCCCACGTGATTTCCGGGTGGGGCCCACGTGATTTCCGGGTGGGGCCCACGTGATTTCCGGGTGGGGTCCACGTAATTTCCGGGTGGGGCCCACGTGATTTCCGGGTGGGGCCCACGTGATTTCCGGGTGGGGCCCACGTGATTTCCGGGTGGGACCCACGTGATTTCCGGGTGGGGCCCACGTGATTTCCGGGTGGGGCCCACGTGATTTCCGGGTGGGGCCCACGTGATTTCCGGGTGGGGCCCACGTGATTTCCGGGTGGGGCCCACGTGATTTCCGGGTGGGGCCCACGTGATTTCCGGGTGGGGCCCACGTGATTTCCGGGTGGGGCCCACGTGATTTCCGGGTGGGGCCCACGTGATTTCCGGGTGGGGCCCACGTGATTTCCGGGTGGGTCCCACGTGATTTCCGGGTGTGGCCCACGTGATTTCCGGGTGGGGCCCACGTGATTTCCCCGTGGGGCCCTCATGATTTCCGGGTGGGCCCCACGTGATTTCCGGGTGGGCCCACGTGATTTCCGCGTGGGGCCCTCGTGATTTCCCCGTGGGGCCCACGTGATTTCCGGGTGGGGCCCACGTGATTTCCGGGTGGGGCCCACGTGATTTCCGGGTGGGGCCCACGTGATTTCCGGGTGGGGCCCACGTGATTTCCCCGTGGGGCCCACGTGATTTCCCCGTGGGGCCCACGTGATTTCCCCGTGGGGCCCACGTGATTTCCCCGTGGGGCCCACGTGATTTCCGGGTGGGGCCCACGTGATTTCCCCGTGGGGCCCACGTGATTTCCGGGTGGGGCCCACGTGATTTCCGGGTGGGGCCCACGTGATTTCCGGGTGGGGCCCACGTGATTTCCGGGTGGGGCCCACGTGATTTCCGGGTGGGGCCCACGTGATTTCCGGGTGGGGCCCACGTGATTTCCCCGTGGGGCCCACGTGATTTCCGGGTGGGGCCCACGTGATTTCCGGGTGGGGTCCACGTGATTTCCGGGTGGGGCCCACGTGATTTCCCCGTGGGGCCCACGTGATTTCCGGGTGGGGCCCACGTGATTTCCGGGTGGGGCCCACGTGATTTCCGGGTGGGGCCCACGTGATTTCCGGGTGGGGCCCACGTGATTTCCGGGTGGGGCCCACGTGATTTCCGGGTGGGGCCCACGTGATTTCCGGGTGGGGCCCACGTGATTTCCGGGTGGGGCCCACGTGATTTCCGGGTGGGGCCCACGTGATTTCCGGGTGGGGCCCACGTGATTTCCGGGTGGGGCCCACGTGATTTCCGGGTGGGGCCCACGTGATTTCCGGGTGGGGCCCACGTGATTTCCGGGTGGGGCCCACGTGATTTCCGGGTGGGGCCCACGTGATTTCCGGGTGGGGCCCACGTGATTTCCCCGTGGCTCCCACGTGATTTCCGGGTGGGGCCCACGTGATTTCCCCGTGGGGCCCACGTGATTTCCGGGTGGGGCCCACGTGATTTCCGGGTGGGGCCCACGTGATTTCCGGGTGGGGCCCACGTGATTTCCGGGTGGGGCCCACGTGATTTCCGGGTGGGGCCCACGTGATTTCCGGGTGGGGCCCACGTGATTTCCGGGTGGGGCCCACGTGATTTCCCCGTGGGGCCCACGTGATTTCCGGGTGGGGCCCACGTGATTTCCGGGTGGGGCCCACGTGATTTCCGGGTGAGGCCCACGTGATTTCCGGGTGGGGCCCACGTGATTTCCCCGTGGGGCCCACGTGATTTCCGGGTGGGCCCCACGTGATTTCCGGGTGGGGCCCACGTGATTTCCCCGTGGAGCCCACGTGATTTCCGGGTGGGGCCCACGTGATTTCCGGGTGGGGCCCACTTGATTTCCCCGTGGGGCACACGTGATTTCCGGGTGGGGCCCACGTGATTTCCGGGTGGGGCCCACGTGATTTCCGGGTGTGGCCCACGTGATTTCCGGGTGGGGCCCACGTGATTTCCCCGTGGGGCCCTCATGATTTCCGGGTGGGCCCCACGTGATTTCCGGGTGGGCCCACGTGATTTCCGCGTGGGGCCCACGTGATTTCCGGGTGGGGCCCACGTGATTTCCGGGTGGGGCCCACGTGATTTCCGGGTGGGGCCCACGTGATTTCCGGGTGGGGCCCACGTGATTTCCGGGTGGGGCCCACGTGATTTCCGGGTGGGGCGCAAGTGATTTCCGGGTGGGGCCCACGTGATTTCCGGGTGGGGCCCACGTGATTTCCCCGTGGCTCCCACGTGATTTCCGGGTGGGGCCCACGTGATTTCCCCGTGGGGCCCACGTGATTTCCGGGTGGGGCCCACGTGATTTCCGGGTGGGGCCCACGTGATTTCCGGGTGGGGCCCACGTGATTTCCGGGTGGGGCCCACGTGATTTCCCCTTGGGGCCCACGTGATTTCCGGGTCGGGCCCACGTGTTTTCCGGGTGGGGCCCACGTGATTTCCGGGTGGGGCCCACGTGATTTCCGGGTGGGGCCCACGTGATTTCCCCGTGGGGCCCACGTGATTTCCCCTTGGGGCCCACGTGATTTCCGGGTGGGGCCCACGTGATTTCCGGGTGGGGCCCACGTGATTTCCGGGTGGGGCCCACGTGATTTCCGGGTGGGGCCCACGTGATTTCCCCGTGGGGCCCACGTGATTTCCGGGTGGGGCCCACGTGATTTCCGGGTGGGGCCCACGTGATTTCCGGGTGGGGCCGACGTGATTTCCGGGTGGGGCCCACGTGATTTCCCCGTGGGGCCCACGTGATTTCCCCGTGGGGCCCACGTGATTTCCCCGTGGGGTCCACGTGATTTCCGGGTGGGGCCCACGTGATTTCCGGGTGGGGTCCACGTGATTTCCGGGTGGGGCCCACGTGATTTCCGGGTGGGGCCCACGTGATTTCCGGTTGGGGCCCACGTGATTTCCGGTTGGGGCCCACGTGATTTCCGGGTGGGGCCCACGTGATTTCCGGGTGGGGCCCACGTGATTTCCGGGTGGGGCCCACGTGATTTCCGGGTGGGGCCCACGTGATTTCCGGGTGGGGCCCACGTGATTTCCGGGTGGGGCCCACGTGATTTCCCCGTGGGGCCCACGTGATTTCCGGGTGGGGCCCACGTGATTTCCGGGTGGGGCCCACGTGATTTCCGGGTGGGGCCCACGTGATTTCCCCGTGGGGCCCACGTGATTTCCGGGTGGGGCCCACGTGATTTCCGGGTGGGGCCCACGTGATTTCCCCGTGGGGCCCACGTGATTTCCGGGTGGGGCCCACGTGATTTCCGGGTGGGGCCCACGTGATTTCCCCGTGGGGCCCACGTGATTTCCGGGTGGGGCCCACGTGATTTCCGGGTGGGGCCCACGTGATTTCCGGGTGGGGCCCACGTGATTTCCGGGTGGGGCCCACGTGATTTCCGGGTGGGGCCCACGTGATTTCCGGGTGGGGCCCACGTGATTTCCGGGTGGGGCCCACGTGATTTCCCCGTGGGGCCCACGTGATTTCCGGGTGGGGCCCACGTGATTTCCGGGTGGGGCCCACGTGATTTCCCCGTGGGGCCCACGTGATTTCCGGGTGGGGCCCACGTGATTTCCGGGTGGGGCCCACGTGATTTCCGGGTGGGGCCCACGTGATTTCCGGGTGGGGCCCACGTGATTTCCGGGTGGGGCCCACGTGATTTCCCCGTGGGGCCCACGTGATTTCCGGGTGGGGCCCACGTGATTTCCCCGTGGGGCCCACGTGATTTCCGGGTGGGGCCCACGTGATTTCCAGGTGGGGCCCACGTGATTTCCGGGTGGGGCCCACGTGATTTCCGGGTGGGGCCCACGTGATTTCCTGGTGGGGCCCACGTGATTTCCCCGTGGGGCCCACGTGATTTCCGGGTGGGGCCCACGTGATTTCCGGGTGGGGCCCACGTGATTTCCGGGTGGGGCCCACGTGATTTCCCCGTGGGGCCCACGTGATTTCCGGGTGGGGCCCACGTGATTTCCGGGTGGGGCCCACGTGATTTCCGGGTGGGGCCCACGTGATTTCCGGGTGGGGCCCACGTGATTTCCGGGTGGGGCCCACGTGATTTCCGGGTGGGGCCCACGTGATTTCCGGGTGGGGCCCAGGAGATTTCCCCGTGGGGCCCACGTGATTTCCCCGTGGGGCCCACGTGATTTCCGGGTGGGGCCCACGTGATTTCCGGGTGGGGCCCACGTGATTTCCGGGTGGGGCCCACGTGATTTCCGGGTGGGGCCCACGTGATTTCCCCGTGGCTCCCACGTGATTTCCGGGTGGGGCCCACGTGATTTCCCCGTGGGGCCCACGTGATTTCCGGGTGGGGCCCACGTGATTTCCGGGTGGGGCCCACGTGATTTCCGGGTGGGGCCCACGTGATTTCCGGGTGGGGCCCACGTGATTTCCGGGTGGGGCCCACGTGATTTCCCCGTGGGGCCCACGTGATTTCCGGGTGGGGCCCACGTGATTTCCGGGTGGGGCCCACGTGATTTCCGGGTGGGGCCCACGTGATTTCCGGGTGGGGCCCACGTGATTTCCGGGTGGGGCCCACGTGATTTCCGGGTGGGGCCCACGTGATTTCCCCGTGGGGCCCACGTGATTTCCGGGTGGGGCCCACGTGATTTCCGGGTGGGGCCCACGTGATTTCTGGGTGGGGCCCACGTGATTTCCCCGTGGGGCCCACGTGATTTCCGGGTGGGGCCCACGTGATTTCCGGGTGGGGCCCACGTGATTTCCGGGTGGGGCCCACGTGATTTCCGGGTGGGGCCCACGTGATTTCCGGGTGGGGCCCACGTGATTTCCGGGTGGGGCCCACGTGATTTCCGGGTGGGGCCCACGTGATTTCCGGGTGGGGCCCACGAGATTTCCCCATGGGGCCCACGTGATTTCCCCGTGGGGCCCACGTGATTTCCGGGTGGGGCCCACGTGATTTCCGGGTGGGGCCCACGTGATTTCTGGGTGGGGCCCACGTGATTTCCCCGTGGGGCCCACGTGATTTCCCCGTGGCTCCCACGTGATTTCCGGGTGGGGCCCACGTGATTTCCCCGTGGGGCCCACGTGATTTCCGGGTGGGGCCCACGTGATTTCCGGGTGGGGCCCACGTGATTTCCCCGTGGAGCCCACGTGATTTCCGGGTGGGGCCCACGTGATTTCCGGGTGGGGCCCACGTGATTTCCGGGTGGGGCCCACGTGATTTCCCCGTGGGGCCCACGTGATTTCCCCGTGGGGCCCACGTGATTTCCGGGTGGGGCCCACGTGATTTCCGGGTGGGGCCCACGTGATTTCCGGGTGGGGCCCACGTGATTTCCGGGTGGGGCCCACGTGATTTCCGGGTGGGGCCCACGTGATTTCCGGGTGGGGCCCACGTGATTTCCGGGTGGGGCCCACGTGATTTCCGGGTGGGGCCCACGTGATTTCCGGGTGGGGCCCACGTGATTTCCGGGTGGGGCCCACGTGATTTCCCCGTGGCTCCCACGTGATTTCCGGGTGGGGCCCACGTGATTTCCCCGTGGGGCCCACGTGATTTCCGGGTGGGGCCCACGTGATTTCCGGGTGGGGCCCACGTGATTTCCGGGTGGGGCCCACGTGATTTCCGGGTGGGGCCCACGTGATTTCCGGGTGGGGCCCACGTGATTTCCGGGTCGGGCCCACGTGATTTCCCCGTGGGGCCCACGTGATTTCCGGGTGGGGCCCACGTGATTTCCGGGTGGGGCCCACGTGATTTCCGGGTGAGGCCCACGTGATTTCCGGGTGGGGCCCACGTGATTTCCCCGTGGGGCCCACGTGATTTCCGGGTGGGCCCCACGTGATTTTCGGGTGGGGCCCACGTGATTTCCCCGTGGAGCCCACGTGATTTCCGGGTGGGGCCCACGTGATTTCCGGGTGGGGCCCACTTGATTTCCCCGTGGGGCACACGTGATTTCCGGGTGGGGCCCACGTGATTTCCGGGTGGGGCCCACGTGATTTCCGGGTGTGGCCCACGTGATTTCCGGGTGGGGCCCACGTGATTTCCCCGTGGGGCCCTCATGATTTCCGGGTGGGCCCCACGTGATTTCCGGGTGGGCCCACGTGATTTCCGCGTGGGGCCCACGTGATTTCCGGGTGGGGCCCACGTGATTTCCGGGTGGGGCCCACGTGATTTCCGGGTGGGGCCCACGTGATTTCCGGGTGGGGCCCACGTGATTTCCGGGTGGGGCCCACGTGATTTCCGGGTGGGGCGCAAGTGATTTCCGGGTGGGGCCCACGTGATTTCCGGGTGGGGCCCACGTGATTTCCCCGTGGCTCCCACGTGATTTCCGGGTGGGGCCCACGTGATTTCCCCGTGGGGCCCACGTGATTTCCCCTTGGGGCCCACGTGATTTCCGGGTGGGGCCCACGTGATTTCCGGGTGGGGCCCACGTGATTTCCGGGTGGGGCCCACGTGATTTCCGGGTGGGGCCAACGTGATTTCCCCGTGGGGCCCACGTGATTTCCGGGTGGGGCCCACGTCATTTCCGGGTGGGGCCCACGTGATTTCCGGGTGGGGCCGACGTGATTTCCGGGTGGGGCCCACGTGATTTCCCCGTGGGGCCCACGTGATTTCCCCGTGGGGCCCACGTGATTTCCCCGTGGGGCCCACGTGATTTCCGGGTGGGGCCCACGTGATTTCCGGGTGGGGCCTACGTGATTTTCGGGTGGGGCCCACGTGATTTCCGGGTGGGGCCCACGTGATTTCCGGGTGGGGCCCACGTGATTTCCGGGTGGGGCCCACGTGATTTCCCCGTGGGGCCCACGTGATTTCCGGGTGGGGCCCACGTGATTTCCGGGTGGGGCCCACGTGATTTCCCCGTGGGGCCCACGTGATTTCCGGGTGGGGCCCACGTGATTTCCGGGTGGGGCCCACGTGATTTCCGGGTGGGGCCCACGTGATTTCCGGGTGGGGCCCACGTGATTTCCCCGTGGGGCCCACGTGATTTCCGGGTGGGGCCCACGTGATTTCCCCGTGGGGCCCACGTGATTTCCGGGTGGGGCCCACGTGATTTCCGGGTGGGGCCCACGTGATTTCCGGGTGGGGCCCACGTGATTTCCGGGTGGGGCCCACGTGATTTCCTGGTGGGGCCCACGTGATTTCCCCGTGGGGCCCACGTGATTTCCGGGTGGGGCCCACGTGATTTCCGGGTGGGGCCCACGTGATTTCCGGGTGGGGCCCACGTGATTTCCCCGTGGGGCCCACGTGATTTCCGGGTGGGGCCCACGTGATTTCCGGGTTGGGCCCACGTGATTTCCGGGTGGGGCCCACGTGATTTCCGGGTGGGGCCCACGTGATTTCCGGGTGGGGCCCACGTGATTTCCGGGTGGGGCCCACGTGATTTCCGGGTGGGGCCCAGGAGATTTCCCCGTGGGGCCCACGTGATTTCCCCGTGGGGCCCACGTGATTTCCGGGTGGGGCCCACGTGATTTCCGGGTGGGGCCCACGTGATTTCCGGGTGGGGCCCACGTGATTTCCGGGTGGGGCCCACGTGATTTCCCCGTGGCTCCCACGTGATTTCCGGGTGGGGCCCACGTGATTTCCCCGTGGGGCCCACGTGATTTCCGGGTGGGGCCCACGTGATTTCCGGGTGGGGCCCACGTGATTTCCGGGTGGGGCCCACGTGATTTCCGGGTGGGGCCCACGTGATTTCCGGGTGGGGCCCACGTGATTTCCCCGTGGGGCCCACGTGATTTCCGGGTGGGGCCCACGTGATTTCCGGGTGGGGCCCACGTGATTTCCGGGTGGGGCCCACGTGATTTCCGGGTGGGGCCCACGTGATTTCCGGGTGGGGCCCACGTGATTTCCGGGTGGGGCCCACGTGATTTCCCCGTGGGGCCCACATGATTTCCGGGTGGGGCCCACGTGATTTCCGGGTGGGGCCCACGTGATTTCCGGGTGGGGCCCACGTGATTTCCCCGTGGGGCCCACGTGATTTCCGGGTGGGGCCCACGTGATTTCCGGGTGGGGCCCACGTGATTTCCGGGTGGGGCCCACGTGATTTCCGGGTGGGGCCCACGTGATTTCCGGGTGGGGCCCACGTGATTTCCGGGTGGGGCCCACGTGATTTCCGGGTGGGGCCCACGTGATTTCCGGGTGGGGCCCACGAGATTTCCCCGTGGGGCCCACGTGATTTCCCCGTGGGGCCCACGTGATTTCCGGGTGGGGCCCACGTGATTTCCGGGTGGGGCCCACGTGATTTCTGGGTGGGGCCCACGTGATTTCCCCGTGGGGCCCACGTGATTTCCCCGTGGCTCCCACGTGATTTCCGGGTGGGGCCCACGTGATTTCCCCGTGGGGCCCACGTGATTTCCGGGTGGGGCCCACGTGATTTCCGGGTGGGGCCCACGTGATTTCCGGGTGGGGCCCACGTGATTTCCGGGTGGGGCCCACGTGATTTCCGGGTGGGGCACACGTGATTTCCCCGTGGGGCCCACGTGATTTCCGGGTGGGGCCCACGTGATTTCCGGGTGGGGCCCACGTGATTTCCGGGTGGGGCCCACGTGATTTCCGGGTGGGGCCCACGTGATTTCTGGGTGGGGCCCACGTGATTTCCGGGTGGGGCCCACGTGATTTCCCCGTGGGGCCCACGTGATTTCCGGGTGGGGCCCACGTGATTTCCGGGTGGGGCCCACGTGATTTCCGGGTGGGGCCCACGTGATTTCCCCGTGGGGCCCACGTGATTTCCGGGTGGGGCCCACGTGATTTCCGGGTGGGGCCCAGGTGATTTCCCCGTGGAGCCCACGTGATTTCCGGGTGGGGCCCACGTGATTTCCGGGTGGGGCCCACTTGATTTCCCCGTGGGGCACACGTGATTTCCGGGTGGGGCCCACGTGATTTCCGGGTGGGGCCCACGTGATTTCCGGGTGGGGCCCACGTGATTTCTGGGTGGGGCCCACGTGATTTCCGGGTGGGGCCCACGTGATTTCCCCGTGGGGCCCACGTGATTTCCGGGTGGGGCCCACGTGATTTCCGGGTGGGGCCCACGTGATTTCCGGGTGGGGCCCACGTGATTTCCCCGTGGGGCCCACGTGATTTCCGGGTGGGGCCCACGTGATTTCCGGGTGGGGCCCACGTGATTTCCCCGTGGAGCCCACGTGATTTCCGGGTGGGGCCCACGTGATTTCCGGGTGGGGCCCACTTGATTTCCCCGTGGGGCACACGTGATTTCCGGGTGGGGCCCACGTGATTTCCGGGTGGGGCCCACGTGATTTCCCCGTGGGGCCCACGTGATTTCCGGGTGGGGCCCACGTGATTTCCGGGTGGGGCCCACGTGATTTCCCCGTGGAGCCCACGTGATTTCCGGGTGGGGCCCACGTGATTTCCGGGTGAGGCCCACGTGATTTCCGGGTGGGGCCCACGTGATTTCCCCGTGGGGCCCACGTGATTTCCGGGTGGGCCCCACGTGATTTCCGGGTGGGGCCCACGTGATTTCCCCGTGGAGCCCACGTGATTTCCGGGTGGGGCCCACGTGATTTCAGGGTGGGGCCCACTTGATTTCCCCGTGGGGCACACGTGATTTCCGGGTGGGGCCCACGTGATTTCCGGGTGGGGCCCACGTGATTTCCGGGTGTGGCCCACGTGATTTCCGGGTGGGGCCCACGTGATTTCCCCGTGGGGCCCTCATGATTTCCGGGTGGGCCCCACGTGATTTCCGGGTGGGCCCACGTGATTTCCGCGTGGGGCCCACGTGATTTCCGGGTTGGGCCCACGTGATTTCCGGGTGGGGCCCACGTGATTTCCGGGTGGGGCCCACGTGATTTCCGGGTGGGGCCCACGTGATTTCCGGGTGGGGCCCACGTGATTTCCGGGTGGGGCCCACGTGATTTCCGGGTGGGGCCCACGTGATTTCCGGGTGGGGCCCACGTGATTTCCCCGTGGGGCCCACGTGATTTCCCCGTGGGGACCACGTGATTTCCGGGTGGGGCCCACGTGATTTCCGGGTGGGGCCCACGTGATTTCCGGGTGGGGCCCACGTGATTTCCCCGTGGGGCCCACGTGATTTCCGGGTGGGGCCCACGTGATTTCCGGGTGGGGCCCACGTGATTTCCGGGTGGGGCCCACGTGATTTCCCCGTGGGGCCCACGTGATTTCCGGGTGGGGCCCACGTGATTTCCGGGTGGGGCCCACGTGATTTCCG
The DNA here is from genome assembly GCF_042477335.2 of Ovis canadensis. Classification (NCBI taxonomy): domain Eukaryota; kingdom Metazoa; phylum Chordata; class Mammalia; order Artiodactyla; family Bovidae; genus Ovis; species Ovis canadensis. Next base: position 13,914,471 of record NC_091263.1, read on the forward strand.
GGTGGGGCCCACGTGATTTCCCCGTGGGGCCCACGTGATTTCCGGGTGGGGCCCACGTGATTTCCGGGTGGGGCCCACGTGATTTCCGGGTGGGGCCCACGTGATTTCCGGGTGGGGCCCACGTGATTTCCGGGTGGGGCCCACGTGATTTCCGGGTGGGGCCCACGTGATTTCCGGGTGGGGCCCACGTGATTTCCCCGTGGGGCCCACGTGATTTCCCCGTGGGGCCCACGTGATTTCCGGGTGGGGCCCACGTGATTTCCCCGTGGGGCCCACGTGATTTCCGGGTGGGGCCCACGTGATTTCCGGGTGGGGCCCACGTGATTTCCGGGTGGGGCCCACGTGATTTCCGGGTGGGGCCCACGTGATTTCCGGGTGGGGCCCACGTGATTTCCGGGTGGGGCCCACGTGATTTCCGGGTGGGGCCCACGTGATTTCCGGGTGGGGCCCACGAGATTTCCCCGTGGGGCCCACGTGATTTCCCCGTGGGGCCCACGTGATTTCCGGGTGGGGCCCACGTGATTTCCGGGTGGGGCCCACGTGATTTCTGGGTGGGGCCCACGTGATTTCCCCGTGGGGCCCACGTGATTTCCCCGTGGCTCCCACGTGATTTCCGGGTGGGGCCCACGTGATTTCCCCGTGGGGCCCACGTGATTTCCGGGTGGGGCCCACGTGATTTCCGGGTGGGGCCCACGTGATTTCCGGGTGGGGCCCACGTGATTTCCGGGTGGGGCCCACGTGATTTCCGGGTGGGGCACACGTGATTTCCCCGTGGGGCCCACGTGATTTCCGGGTGGGGCCCACGTGATTTCCGGGTGGGGCCCACGTGATTTCCGGGTGGGGCCCACGTGATTTCCGGGTGGGGCCCACGTGATTTCTGGGTGGGGCCCACGTGATTTCCGGGTGGGGCCCACGTGATTTCCCCGTGGGGCCCACGTGATTTCCGGGTGGGGCCCACGTGATTTCCGGGTGGGGCCCACGTGATTTCCGGGTGGGGCCCACGTGATTTCCCCGTGGGGCCCACGTGATTTCCGGGTGGGGCCCACGTGATTTCCGGGTGGGGCCCACGTGATTTCCCCGTGGAGCCCACGTGATTTCCGGGTGGGGCCCACGTGATTTCCGGGTGGGGCCCACTTGATTTCCCCGTGGGGCACACGTGATTTCCGGGTGGGGCCCACGTGATTTCCGGGTGGGGCCCACGTGATTTCCCCGTGGGGCCCACGTGATTTCCGGGTGGGGCCCACGTGATTTCCGGGTGGGGCCCACGTGATTTCCCCGTGGAGCCCACGTGATTTCCGGGTGGGGCCCACGTGATTTCCGGGTGAGGCCCACGTGATTTCCGGGTGGGGCCCACGTGATTTCCCCGTGGGGCCCACGTGATTTCCGGGTGGGCCCCACGTGATTTCCGGGTGGGGCCCACGTGATTTCCCCGTGGAGCCCACGTGATTTCCGGGTGGGGCCCACGTGATTTCCGGGTGGGGCCCACTTGATTTCCCCGTGGGGCACACGTGATTTCCGGGTGGGGCCCACGTGATTTCCGGGTGGGGCCCACGTGATTTCCGGGTGTGGCCCACGTGATTTCCGGGTGGGGCCCACGTGATTTCCCCGTGGGGCCCTCATGATTTCCGGGTGGGCCCCACGTGATTTCCGGGTGGGCCCACGTGATTTCCGCGTGGGGCCCACGTGATTTCCGGGTTGGGCCCACGTGATTTCCGGGTGGGGCCCACGTGATTTCCGGGTGGGGCCCACGTGATTTCCGGGTGGGGCCCACGTGATTTCCGGGTGGGGCCCACGTGATTTCCGGGTGGGGCCCACGTGATTTCCGGGTGGGGCCCACGTGATTTCCGGGTGGGGCCCACGTGATTTCCCCGTGGGGCCCACGTGATTTCCCCGTGGGGACCACGTGATTTCCGGGTGGGGCCCACGTGATTTCCGGGTGGGGCCCACGTGATTTCCGGGTGGGGCCCACGTGATTTCCCCGTGGGGCCCACGTGATTTCCGGGTGGGGCCCACGTGATTTCCGGGTGGGGCCCACGTGATTTCCGGGTGGGGCCCACGTGATTTCCCCGTGGGGCCCACGTGATTTCCGGGTGGGGCCCACGTGATTTCCGGGTGGGGCCCACGTGATTTCCGGGTGGGGCCCACGTGATTTCCCCGTGGGGCCCACGTGATTTCCGGGTGGGGCCCACGTGATTTCCGGGTGGGGCCCACGTGATTTCCGGGTGGGGCCCACGTGATTTCCGGGTGGGGCCCACGTGATTTCCGGGTGGGGCCCACGTGATTTCCGGGTGGGGCCCACGTGATTTCCGGGTGGGGCCCACGTGATTTCCCCGTGGGGCCCACGTGATTTCCCCGTGGGGCCCACGTGATTTCCGGGTGGGGCCCACGTGATTTCCGGGTGGGGCCCACGTGATTTCCGGGTGGGGCCCAAGTGATTTCCAGGTGGGGCCCACGTGATTTCCGGGTGGGGCCCACGTGATTTCCCCGTGGCTCCCACGTGATTTCCGGGTGGGGCCCACGTGATTTCCCCGTGGGGCCCACGTGATTTCCGGGTGGGGCCCACGTGATTTCCGGGTGGGGCCCACGTGATTTCCGGGTGGGGCCCACGTGATTTCCGGGTGGGGCCCACGTGATTTCCGGGTGGGGCCCACGTGATTTCCGGGTGGGGCCCACGTGATTTCCGGGTGGGGCCCACGTGATTTCCCCGTGGGGCCCACGTGATTTCCGGGTGGGGCCCACGTGATTTCCGGGTGGGGCCCACGTGATTTCCGGGTGAGGCCCACGTGATTTCCGGGTGGGGCCCACGTGATTTCCCCGTGGGGCCCACGTGATTTCCGGGTGGGCCCCACGTGATTTCCGGGTGGGGCCCACGTGATTTCCCCGTGGAGCCCACGTGATTTCCGGGTGGGGCCCACGTGATTTCCGGGTGGGGCCCACTTGATTTCCCCGTGGGGCACACGTGATTTCCGGGTGGGGCCCACGTGATTTCCGGGTGGGGCCCACGTGATTTCCGGGTGTGGCCCACGTGATTTCCGGGTGGGGCCCACGTGATTTCCCCGTGGGGCCCTCATGATTTCCGGGTGGGCCCCACGTGATTTCCGGGTGGGCCCACGTGATTTCCGGGTGGGGCCCACGTGATTTCCGGGTTGGGCCCACGTGATTTCCGGGTGGGGCCCACGTGATTTCCGGGTTGGGCCCACGTGATTTCCGGGTGGGGCCCACGTGATTTCCCCGTGGCTCCCACGTGATTTCCGGGTGGGGCCCACGTGATTTCCCCGTGGGGCCCACGTGATTTCCGGGTGGGGCCCACGTGATTTCCGGGTGGGGCCCACGTGATTTCCGGGTGGGGCCCACGTGATTTCCGGGTGGGGCCCACGTGATTTCCGGGTGGGGCCCACGTGATTTCCGGGTGTGGCCCACGTGATTTCCGGGTGGGGCCCACGTGATTTCACCGTGGGGCCCACGTGATTTCCGGGTGGGGCCCACGTGATTTCCGGGTGGGGCCCACGTGATTTCCGGGTGGGGCCCACGTGATTTCCCCGTGGAGCCCACGTGATTTCCGGGTGGGGCCCACGTGATTTCCGGGTGGGGCCCACGTGATTTCCCCGTGGGGCCCACGTGATTTCCGGGTGGGGCCCACGTGATTTCCGGGTGGGGCCCACGTGATTTCCGGGTGGGGCCCACGTGATTTCCCCGTGGGGCCCACGTGATTTCCGGGTGGGGCCCACGTGATTTCCGGGTGGGGCCCACGTGATTTCCGGGTGGGGCCCACGTGATTTCCCCGTGGGGCCCACGTGATTTCCGGGTGGGGCCCACGTGATTTCCCCGTGGGGCCCACGTGATTTCCGGGTGGGGCCCACGTGATTTCCGGGTGGGGCCCACGTGATTTCCGGGTGGGGCCCACGTGATTTCCGGGTGGGGCCCACGTGATTTCCCCGTGGGGCCCACGTGATTTCCCCGTGGGGCCCACGTGATTTCCGGGTGGGGCCCACGTGATTTCCGGGTGGGGCCCACGTGATTTCCGGGTGGGGCCCACGTGATTTCCGGGTGGGGCCCACGTGATTTCCCCGTGGGGCCCACGTGATTTCCGGGTGGGCCCCACGTGATTTCCGGGTGGGGCCCACGTGATTTCCGGGTGGGGCCCACGTGATTTCCGGGTGGGGCCCACGTGATTTCCCCGTGGGGCCCACGTGATTTCCCCGTGGGGCCCACGTGATTTCCCCGTGGGGCCCACGTGATTTCCGGGTGGGGCCCACGTGATTTCCGGGTGGGGCCCACGTGATTTCCCCGTGGGGCCCACGTGATTTCCCCGTGGGGCCCACGTGATTTCCGGGTGGGGCCCACGTGATTTCCCCGTGGCTCCCACGTGATTTCCGGGTGGGGCCCACGTGATTTCCGGGTGGGGCCCACGTGATTTCCGGGTGGGGCCCACGTGATTTCCGGGTGGGGCCCACGTGATTTCCGGGTGGGGCCCACGTGATTTCCGGGTGGGGCCCACGTGATTTCCGGGTGGGGCCCACGTGATTTCCGGGTGGGGCCCAAGTGATTTCCGGGTGGGGCCCACGTGATTTCCGGGTGGGGCCCACGTGATTTCCCCGTGGCTCCCACGTGATTTCCGGGTGGGGCCCACGTGATTTCCGGGTGGGGCCCACGTGATTTCCGGGTGGGGCCCACGTGATTTCCGGGTGGGGCCCACGTGATTTCCCCGTGGGGCCCACGTGATTTCCGGGTCGGGCCCACGTGATTTCCGGGTGGGGCCCACGTGATTTCCGGGTGGGGCCCACGTGATTTCCCCGTGGGGCCCACGTGATTTCCGGGTGGGGCCCACGTGATTTCCGGGTGGGGCCCACGTGATTTCCGGGTGGGGCCCACGTGATTTCCGGGTGGGGCCCACGTGATTTCCGGGTGGGGCCCACGTGATTTCCCCGTGGGGCCCACGTGATTTCCGGGTGGGGCCCACGTGATTTCCGGGTGGGGCCCACGTGATTTCCCCGTGGGGCCCACGTGATTTCCGGGTGGGGCCCACGTGATTTCCGAGTGGGGCCCACGTGATTTCCGGGTGGGGCCCACGTGATTTCCGGGTGGGGCCCACGTGATTTCCGGGTGGGGCCCACGTGATTTCCGGGTGGGGCCCACGTGATTTCCGGGTGGGGCCCACGTGATTTCCGGGTGGGGCCCACGTGATTTCCCCGTGGGGCCCACGTGATTTCCCCGTGGGGCCCACGTGATTTCCGGGTGGGGCCCACGTGATTTCCGGGTGGGGCCCACGTGATTTCCGGGTGGGGCCCAAGTGATTTCCAGGTGGGGCCCACGTGATTTCCGGGTGGGGCCCACGTGATTTCCCCGTGGCTCCCACGTGATTTCCGGGTGGGGCCCACGTGATTTCCGGGTGGGGCCCACGTGATTTCCGGGTGGGGCCCACGTGATTTCCGGGTGGGGCCCACGTGATTTCCGGGTGGGGCCCACGTGATTTCCGGGTGGGGCCCACGTGATTTCCGGGTGGGGCCCACGTGATTTCCCCGTGGGGCCCACGTGATTTCCGGGTGGGGCCCACGTGATTTCCGGGTGGGGCCCACGTGATTTCCGGGTGGGGCCCACGTGATTTCCGGGTGGGGCCCACGTGATTTCCCCGTGGGGCCCACGTGATTTCCGGGTGGGCCCCACGTGATTTCCGGGTGGGGCCCACGTGATTTCCCCGTGGAGCCCACGTGATTTCCGGGTGGGGCCCACGTGATTTCCGGGTGGGGCCCACTTGATTTCCCCGTGGGGCACACGTGATTTCCGGGTGGGGCCCACGTGATTTCCGGGTGGGGCCCACGTGATTTCCGGGTGTGGCCCACGTGATTTCCGGGTGGGGCCCACGTGATTTCCCCGTGGGGCCCTCATGATTTCCGGGTGGGCCCCACGTGATTTCCGGGTGGGCCCACGTGATTTCCGGGTGGGGCCCACGTGATTTCCGGGTTGGGCCCACGTGATTTCCGGGTGGGGCCCACGTGATTTCCGGGTTGGGCCCACGTGATTTCCGGGTGGGGCCCACGTGATTTCACCGTGGCTCCCACGTGATTTCCGGGTGGGGCCCACGTGATTTCCCCGTGGGGCCCACGTGATTTCCGGGTGGGGCCCACGTGATTTCCGGGTGGGGCCCACGTGATTTCCGGGTGGGGCCCACGTGATTTCCCCGTGGGGCCCACGTGATTTCCGGGTGGGGCCCACGTGATTTCCGGGTGGGGCCCACGTGATTTCCGGGTGGGGCCCACGTGATTTCCGGGTGGGGCCCACGTGATTTCCCCGTGGGGCCCACGTGATTTCCCCGTGGGGCCCACGTGATTTCCGGGTGGGGCCCACGTGATTTCCGGGTGGGGCCCACGTGATTTCCGGGTGGGGCCCACGTGATTTCCGGGTGGGGCCCACGTGATTTCCCCGTGGGGCCCACGTGATTTCCGGGTGGGGCCCACGTGATTTCCGGGTGGGGCCCACGTGATTTCCGGGTGGGGCCCACGTGATTTCCCCGTGGCTCCCACGTGATTTCCGGGTGGGGCCCACGTGATTTCCCCGTGGGGCCCACGTGATTTCCGGGTGGGGCCCACGTGATTTCCGGGTGGGGCCCACGTGATTTCCGGGTGGGGCCCACGTGATTTCCGGGTGGGGCCCACGTGATTTCCCCGTGGGGCCCACGTGATTTCCGGGTCGGGCCCACGTGATTTCCGGGTGGGGCCCACGCGATTTCCGGGTGGGGCCCACGTGATTTCCGGGTGGGGCCCACGTGATTTCCGGGTGGGGCCCACGTGATTTCCCCGTGGGGCCCACGTGATTTCCGGGTCGGGCCCACGTGATTTCCGGGTGGGGCCCACGTGATTTCCGGGTGGGGCCCACGTGATTTCCGGGTGGGGCCCACGTGATTTCCGGGTGGGGCCCACGTGATTTCCGGGTGGGGCCCACGTGATTTCCCCGTGGGGCCCACGTGATTTCCGGGTGGGGCCCACGTGATTTCCGGGTGGGGCCCACGTGATTTCCGGGTGGGGCCCACGTGATTTCCGGGTGGGGCCCACGTGATTTCCGGGTGGGGCCCACGTGATTTCCCCGTGGGGCCCACGTGATTTCCGGGTGGGGCCCACGTGATTTCCGGGTGGGGCCCACGTGATTTCCGGGTGGGGCCCACGTGATTTCCCCGTGGGGCCCCCGTGATTTCCGGGTGGGGCCCACGTGATTTCCCCGTGGGGCCCACGTGATTTCCGGGTGGGGCCCACGTGATTTCCGGGTGGGGCCCACGTGATTTCCGGGTGGGGCCCACGTGATTTCCGGGTGGGGCCCACGTGATTTCCCCGTGGGGCCCACGTGATTTCCCCGTGGGGCCCAGGTGATTTCCGGGTGGGGCCCACGTGATTTCCGGGTGGGGCCCACGTGATTTCCGGGTGAGGCCCACGTGATTTCCGGGTGGGGCCCACGTGATTTCCCCGTGGGGCCCACGTGATTTCCGGGTGGGCCCCACGTGATTTCCGGGTGGGGCCCACGTGATTTCCCCGTGGAGCCCACGTGATTTCCGGGTGGGGCCCACGTGATTTCCGGGTGGGGCCCACTTGATTTCCCCGTGGGGCACACGTGATTTCCGGGTGGGGCCCACGTGATTTCCGGGTGGGGCCCACGTGATTTCCGGGTGTGGCCCACGTGATTTCCGGGTGGGGCCCACGTGATTTCCCCGTGGGACCCTCATGATTTCCGGGTGGGCCCCACGTGATTTCCGGGTGGGCCCACGTGATTTCCGCGTGGGGCCCACGTGATTTCCGGGTTGGGCCCACGTGATTTCCGGGTGGGGCCCACGTGATTTCCGGGTGGGGCCCACGTGATTTCCGGGTGGGGCCCACGTGATTTCCGGGTGGGGCCCACGTGATTTCCGGGTGGGGCCAAGTGATTTCCGGGTGGGGCCCACGTGATTTCCGGGTGGGGCCCACGTGATTTCCCCGTGGCTCCCACGTGATTTCCGGGTGGGGCCCACGTGATTTCCCCGTGGGGCCCACGTGATTTCCGGGTGGGGCCCACGTGATTTCCGGGTGGGGCCCACGTGATTTCCGGGTGGGGCCCACGTGATTTCCGGGTGGGGCCCACGTGATTTCCGGGTGGGGCCCACGTGATTTCCGGGTGGGGCCCACGTGATTTCCGGGTGGGGCCCACGTGATTTCCGGGTGGGGCCCACGTGATTTCCCCGTGGGGCCCACGTGATTTCCGGGTGGGGCCCACGTGATTTCCGGGTGGGGCCCACGTGATTTCCCCGTGGGGCCCACGTGATTTCCGGGTGGGGCCCACGTGATTTCCGGGTGGGGCCCACGTGATTTCCCCGTGGGGCCCACGTGATTTCCGGGTGGGGCCCACGTGATTTCCGGGTGGGGCCCACGTGATTTCCCCGTGGGGCCCACGTGATTTCCGGGTGGGGCCCACGTGATTTCCGGGTGGGGCCCTCGTGATTTCCGGGTGGGGCCCACGTGATTTCTGGGTGGGGCCCACGTGATTTCCGGGTGGGGCCCACGTGATTTCCGGGTGGGGCCCACGTGATTTCCCCGTGGGGCCCCCGTGATTTCCGGTTGGGGCCCACGTGATTTCCGGGTGGGGCCCACGTGATTTCCGGGTGGGGCCCACGTGATTTCCGGGTGGGGCCCACGTGATTTCCCCGTGGGGCCCACGTGATTTCCGGGTGGGGCCCACGTGATTTCCGGGTGGGGCCCACGTGATTTCCGGGTGGGGCCCACGTGATTTCCGGGTGGGGCCCACGTGATTTCCGGGTGGGGCCCAAGTGATTTCCAGGTGGGGCCCACGTGATTTCCGGGTGGGGCCCACGTGATTTCCCCGTGGCTCCCACGTGATTTCCGGGTGGGGCCCACGTGATTTCCGGGTGGGGCCCACGTGATTTCCGGGTGGGCCCCACGTGATTTCCGGGTGGGGCCCACGTGATTTCCGGGTGGGGCCCACGTGATTTCCGGGTGGGGCCCACGTGATTTCCGGGTGGGGCCCACGTGATTTCCGGGTGGGGCCCACGTGATTTCCGGGTGGGGCCCACGTGATTTCCCCGTGGGGCCCACGTGATTTCCGGGTGGGGCCCACGTGATTTCCGGGTGGGGCCCACGTGATTTCCGGGTGAGGCCCACGTGATTTCCGGGTGGGGCCCACGTGATTTCCCCGTGGGGCCCACGTGATTTCCGGGTGGGCCCCACGTGATTTCCGGGTGGGGCCCACGTGATTTCCCCGTGGAGCCCACGTGATTTCCGGGTGGGGCCCACGTGATTTCCGGGTGGGGCCCACTTGATTTCCCCGTGGGGCACACGTGATTTCCGGGTGGGGCCCACGTGATTTCCGGGTGGGGCCCACGTGATTTCCGGGTGTGGCCCACGTGATTTCCGGGTGGGGCCCACGTGATTTCCCCGTGGGGCCCTCATGATTTCCGGGTGGGCCCCACGTGATTTCCGGGTGGGCCCACGTGATTTCCGGGTGGGGCCCACGTGATTTCCGGGTTGGGCCCACGTGATTTCACCGTGGCTCCCACGTGATTTCCGGGTGGGGCCCACGTGATTTCCCCGTGGGGCCCACGTGATTTCCGGGTGGGGCCCACGTGATTTCCGGGTGGGGCCCACGTGATTTCCGGGTGGGGCCCACGTGATTTCCCCGTGGGGCCCACGTGATTTCCGGGTGGGGCCCACGTGATTTCCGGGTGGGGCCCACGTGATTTCCGGGTGGGGCCCACGTGATTTCCCCGTGGGGCCCACGTGATTTCCGGGTGGGGCCCACGTGATTTCCCCGTGGGGCCCACGTGATTTCCGGGTGGGGCCCACGTGATTTCCGGGTGGGGCCCACGTGATTTCCGGGTGGGGCCCACGTGATTTCCGGGTGGGGCCCACGTGATTTCCCCGTGGGGCCCACGTGATTTCCCCGTGGGGCCCACGTGATTTCCGGGTGGGGCCCACGTGATTTCCGGGTGGGGCCCACGTGATTTCGGGGTGGGGCCCACGTGATTTCCGGGTGGGGCCCACGTGATTTCCCCGTGGGGCCCACGTGATTTCCGGGTGGGGCCCACGTGATTTCCGGGTGGGGCCCACGTGATTTCCGGGTGGGGCCCACGTGATTTCCCCGTGGCTCCCACGTGATTTCCGGGTGGGGCCCACGTGATTTCCCCGTGGGGCCCACGTGATTTCCGGGTGGGGCCCACGTGATTTCCGGGTGGGGCCCACGTGATTTCCGGGTGGGGCCCACGAGATTTCCCCGTGGGGCCCACGTGATTTCCCCGTGGGGCCCACGTGATTTCCGGGTCGGGCCCACGTGATTTCCGGGTGGGGCCCACGCGATTTCCGGGTGGGGCCCACGTGATTTCCGGGTGGGGCCCACGCGATTTCCGGGTGGGGCCCACGTGATTTCCGGGTGGGGCCCACGTGATTTCCGGGTGGGGCCCACGTGATTTCCGGGTGGGGCCCACGTGATTTCCGGGTGGGGCCCACGTGATTTCCCCGTGGGGCCCACGTGATTTCCGGGTGGGGCCCACGTGATTTCCGGGTGGGGCCCACGTGATTTCCCCGTGGGGCCCACGTGATTTCCGGGTGGGGCCCACGTGATTTCCGGGTGGGGCCCACGTGATTTCCGGGTGGGGCCCACGTGATTTCCGGGTGGGGCCCACGTGATTTCCGGGTGGGGCCCACGTGATTTCCCCGTGGGGCCCACGTGATTTCCGGGTGGGGCCCACGTGATTTCCGGGTGGGGCCCACGTGATTTCCGGGTGGGGCCCACGTGATTTCCCCGTGGGGCCCCCGTGATTTCCGGGTGGGGCCCACGTGATTTCCCCGTGGGGCCCACGTGATTTCCGGGTGGGGCCCACGTGATTTCCGGGTGGGGCCCACGTGATTTCCGGGTGGGGCCCACGTGATTTCCGGGTGGGGCCCACGTGATTTCCCCGTGGGGCCCACGTGATTTCCCCGTGGGGCCCAGGTGATTTCCGGGTGGGGCCCACGTGATTTCCGGGTGGGGCCCACGTGATTTCCGGGTGAGGCCCACGTGATTTCCGGGTGGGGCCCACGTGATTTCCCCGTGGGGCCCACGTGATTTCCGGGTGGGCCCCACGTGATTTCCGGGTGGGGCCCACGTGATTTCCCCGTGGAGCCCACGTGATTTCCGGGTGGGGCCCACGTGATTTCCGGGTGGGGCCCACTTGATTTCCCCGTGGGGCACACGTGATTTCCGGGTGGGGCCCACGTGATTTCCGGGTGGGGCCCACGTGATTTCCGGGTGTGGCCCACGTGATTTCCGGGTGGGGCCCACGTGATTTCCCCGTGGGACCCTCATGATTTCCGGGTGGGCCCCACGTGATTTCCGGGTGGGCCCACGTGATTTCCGCGTGGGGCCCACGTGATTTCCGGGTTGGGCCCACGTGATTTCCGGGTGGGGCCCACGTGATTTCCGGGTGGGGCCCACGTGATTTCCGGGTGGGGCCCACGTGATTTCCGGGTGGGGCCCACGTGATTTCCGGGTGGGGCCAAGTGATTTCCGGGTGGGGCCCACGTGATTTCCGGGTGGGGCCCACGTGATTTCCCCGTGGCTCCCACGTGATTTCCGGGTGGGGCCCACGTGATTTCCCCGTGGGGCCCACGTGATTTCCGGGTGGGGCCCACGTGATTTCCGGGTGGGGCCCACGTGATTTCCGGGTGGGGCCCACGTGATTTCCGGGTGGGGCCCACGTGATTTCCGGGTGGGGCCCACGTGATTTCCGGGTGGGGCCCACGTGATTTCCGGGTGGGGCCCACGTGATTTCCGGGTGGGGCCCACGTGATTTCCCCGTGGGGCCCACGTGATTTCCGGGTGGGGCCCACGTGATTTCCGGGTGGGGCCCACGTGATTTCCCCGTGGGGCCCACGTGATTTCCGGGTGGGGCCCACGTGATTTCCGGGTGGGGCCCACGTGATTTCCGGGTGGGGCCCACGTGATTTCCGGGTGGGGCCCACGTGATTTCCGGGTGGGGCCCACGTGATTTCCCCGTGGGGCCCACGTGATTTCCGGGTGGGGCCCACGTGATTTCCGGGTGGGGCCCACGTGATTTCCGGGTGGGGCCCACATGATTTCCGGGTGGGGCCCACGTGATTTCCGGGTGGGGCCCACGTGATTTCCGGGTGGGGCCCACGTGATTTCCCCGTGGGGCCCCCGTGATTTCCGGTTGGGGCCCACGTGATTTCCGGGTGGGGCCCACGTGATTTCCGGGTGGGGCCCACGTGATTTCCGGGTGGGGCCCACGTGATTTCCCCGTGGGGCCCACGTGATTTCCGGGTGGGGCCCACGTGATTTCCGGGTGGGGCCCACGTGATTTCCGGGTGGGGCCCACGTGATTTCCGGGTGGGGCCCACGTGATTTCCGGGTGGGGCCCACGTGATTTCCGGGTGGGGCCCACGTGATTTCCCCGTGGGGCCCACGTGATTTCCCTGTGGGGCCCACGTGATTTCAGGGTGGGGCCCACGTGATTTCCGGGTGGGGCCCACGTGATTTCCGGGTGGGGCCCACGTGATTTCCGGGTGGGGCCCACGTGATTTCCCCGTGGGGCCCACGTGATTTCCGGGTGGGGCCCACGTGATTTCCGGGTGGGGCCCACGTGATTTCCGGGTGGGGCCCACGTGATTTCCGGGTGGGGCCCACGTGATTTCCCCGTGGGGCCCACGTGATTTCCGGGTGGGGCCCACGTGATTTCCGGGTGGGGCCCACGTGATTTCCGGGTGGGGCCCACGTGATTTCCGGGTGGGGCCCACGTGATTTCCGGGTGGGGCCCACGTGATTTCCCCGTGGGGCCCACGTGATTTCCGGGTGGGGCCCACGTGATTTCCGGGTGGGGCCCACGTGATTTCCGGGTGGGGCCCACGTGATTTCCGGGTGGGGCCCACGTGATTTCCGGGTGGGGCCCACGTGATTTCCGGGTGGGGCCCACGTGATTTCCGGGTGGGGCCCACGTGATTTCCGGGTGGGGCCCACGTGATTTCCGGGTGGGGCCCACGTGATTTCCGGGTGGGGCCCACGTGATTTCCGGGTGGGGCCCACGTGATTTCCGGGTGGGGCCCCCGTGATTTCCGGTTGGGGCCCACGTGATTTCCGGGTGGGGCCCACGTGATTTCCGGGTGGGGCCCACGTGATTTCCGGGTGGGGCCCACGTGATTTCCCCGTGGGGCCCACGTGATTTCCGGGTGGGGCCCACGTGATTTCCGGGTGGGGCCCACGTGATTTCCGGGTGGGGCCCACGTGATTTCCCCGTGGGGCCTACGTGATTTCCGGGTGGGGCCCACGTGATTTCCGGGTGGGGCCCACGTGATTTCCGGGTGGGGCCCACGTGATTTCCGGGTGGGGCCCACGTGATTTCCGGGTGGGGCCCACGTGATTTCCGGGTGGGGCCCACGTGATTTCCCCGTGGGGCCCACGTGATTTCCGGGTGGGGCCCACGTGATTTCCGGGTGGGGCCCACGTGATTTCCCCGTGGGGCCCACGTGATTTCCGGGTGGGGCCCACGTGATTTCCGGGTGGGGCCCACGTGATTTCCGGATGGGGCCCACGTGATTTCCGGGTGGGGCCCACGTGATTTCCGGGTGGGGCCCACGTGATTTCCGGGTGGCGCCCTCGTGATTTCCGGGTGGGGCCCACGTGATTTCCGGGTGGGGCCCACGTGATTTCCGGGTGGGGCCCACGTGATTTACCCGTGGGGCCCACGTGATTTCCCCGTGGGGCCCACGTGATTTCCGGGTGGGGCCCACGTGATTTCCGGGTGGGGCCCACGTGATTTCCGGGTGGGGCCCACGTGATTTCCGGGTGGGGCCCACGTGATTTCCGGGTGGGGCCCACGTGATTTCCGGGTGGGGCCCACGTGATTTCCGGGTGGGGCCCACGTGATTTCCGGGTGGGGCCCACGTGATTTCCCCGTGGGGCCCACGTGATTTCCGGGTGGGGCCCACGTGATTTCCGGGTGGGGCCCACGTGATTTCCGGGTGGGGCCCACGTGATTTCCGGGTGGGGCCCACGTGATATCCGGGTGGGGCCCACGTGATTTCCGGGTGGGGCCCACGTGATTTCCGGGTGGGGCCCACGTGATTTCCCCGTGGGGCCCACGTGATTTCCGGGTGGGGCCCACGTGATTTCCGGTTGGGGCCCACGTGATTTCCGGGTGGGGCCCACGTGATTTCCGGGTGGGGCCCACGTGATTTCCGGGTGGGGCCCACGTGATTTCCCCGTGGGGCCCACGTGATTTCCGGGTGGGGCCCACGTGATTTCCGGGTGGGGCCCACGTGATTTACCCGTGGGGCCCACGTGATTTCCCCGTGGGGCCCACGTGATTTCCGGGTGGGGCCCACGTGATTTCCGGGTGGGGCCCACGTGATTTCCGGGTGGGGCCCACGTGATTTCCGGGTGGGGCCCACGTGATTTCCGGGTGGGGCCCACGTGATTTCCGGGTGGGGCCCACGTGATTTCCGGGTGGGGCCCACGTGATTTCCGGGAGGGGCCCACGTGATTTCCGGGTGGGGCCCACGTGATTTCCCCGTGGGGCCCACGTGATTTTCGGGTGGGGCCCACGTGATTTCCGGGTGGGGCCCACGTGATTTCCGGGTGGGGCCCACGTGATTTCCGGGTGGGGCCCACGTGATATCCGGGTGGGGCCCACGTGATTTCCGGGTGGGGCCCACGTGATTTCCGGGTGGGGCCCACGTGATTTCCCCGTGGGGCCCACGTGATTTCCGGGTGGGGCCCACGTGATTTCCGGGTGGGGCCCACGTGATTTCCCCGTGGGGCCCACGTGATTTCCGGGTGGGGCCCACGTGATTTCTGGGTGGGGCCCACGTGATTTCGCCGTGGGGCCCACGTGATTTCCGGTTGGGGCCCACGTGATTTCCGGGTGGGGCCCACGTGATTTCCGGGTGGGGCCCACGTGATTTCCGGGTGGGGCCCACGTGATTTCCCCGTGGGGCCCACGTGATTTCCGGGTGGGGCCCACGTGATTTCCGGGTGGGGCCAACGTGATTTCCGGGTGGGGCCCACGTGATTTCCGGGTGGGGCCCACGTGATTTCCGGGTGGGGCCCACGTGATTTCCCCGTGGGGCCCACGTGATTTCCGGGTGGGGCCCACGTGATTTCCGGGTGGGGCCCACGTGATTTCCGGGTGGCGCCCACGTGATTTCCGGGTGGGGCCCACGTGATTTCCGGGTGGGGCCCACGTGATTTCCGGGTGGGGCCCACGTGATTTACCCGTGGGGCCCACGTGATTTCCGGGTGGGGCCCACGTGATTTCCCCGTGGGGCCCACGTGATTTCCGGGTGGGGCCCACGTGATTTCCGGGTGGGGCCCACGTGATTTCCCCGTGGGGCCCACGTGATTTCCGGGTGGGGCCCACGTGATTTCCGGGTGGGGCCCACGTGATTTCCCCGTGGGGCCCACGTGATTTCCCCGTGGGGCCCACGTCATTTCCGGGTGGGGCCCACGTGATTTCCGGGTGGGGCCCACGTGATTTCCCCGTGGGGCCCACGTGATTTCCGGGTGGGGCCCACGTGATTTCCCGGTGGGGCCCACGTGATTTCCCCGTGGGGCCCACGTGATTTCCCCGTGGGGCCCACGTGATTTCCCCGTGGGGCCCACGTGATTTCCCCGTGGGGCCCACGTGATTTCCGGGTGAGGCCAACGTGATTTCCGGGTGGGGCCCACGTGCTTTCCGGGTGGGGCCCACGTGATTTCCGGGTGGGGCCCACGTGATTTCCGGGTGGGGCCCACGTGATTTCCGGGTGGGGCCCACGTGATTTCCGGGTGGGGCCCACGTGATTTCCCCGTGGGGCCCACGTGATTTCCGGTTGGGGCCCACGTGATTTCCGGGTGGGGCCCACGTGATTTCCGGGTGGGGCCCACGTGATTTCCGGGTGGGGCCCACGTGATTTCCCCGTGGGGCCCACGTGATTTCCGGGTGGGGCCCACGTGATTTCCGGGTGGGGCCCACGTGATTTCCGGGTGGGGCCCACGTGATTTCCGGGTGGGGCCCACGTGATTTCCCCGTGGGGCCCACGTGATTTCCGGGTGGGGCCCACGTGATTTCCGGGTGGGGCCCACGTGATTTCCGGGTGGGGCCCACGTGATTTCCGGGTGGGGCCCACGTGATTTCCGGGTGGGGCCCACGTGATTTCCGGGTGGGGCCCACGTGATTTCCGGGTGGCGCCCACGTGATTTCTGGGTGGCGCCCACGTGATTTCCGGGTGGGGCCCACGTGATTTCCGGGTGGGGCCCACGTGATTTCCGGGTGGGGCCCACGTGATTTCCGGGTGGGGCCCACGTGATTTCCGGGTGGGGCCCACGTGATTTCTGGGTGGCGCCCACGTGATTTCCGGGTGGGGCCCACGTGATTTCCGGGTGGGGCCCACGTGATTTCCGGGTGGGGCCCACGTGATTTCCCCGTGGGGCCCACGTGATTTCCCCGTGGGGCCCACGTGATTTCCGGGTGGGGCCCACGTGATTTCCGGGTGGGGCCCACGTGATTTCCGGGTGGGGCCCACGTGATTTCCGGGTGGGGCCCACGTGATTTCCGGGTGGGGCCCACGTGATTTCCGGGTGGGGCCCACGTGATTTCCGGGTGGGGCCCACGTGATTTCCCCGTGGGGCCCACGTGATTTCCGGGTGGGGCCCACGTGATTTCCGGGTGGGGCCCACGTGATTTCCGGGTGGGGCCCACGTGATTTCCGGGTGGGGCCCACGTGATTTCCCCGTGGGGCCCACGTGATTTCCGGGTGGGGCCCACGTGATTTCCCCGTGGGGCCCACGTGATTTCCGGGTGGGGCCCACGTGATTTCCAGGTGGGGCCCACGTGATTTCCGGGTGGGGCCCACGTGATTTCCGGGTGGGGCCCACGTGATTTCCTGGTGGGGCCCACGTGATTTCCCCGTGGGGCCCACGTGATTTCCGGGTGGGGCCCACGTGATTTCCGGGTGGGGCCCACGTGATTTCCGGGTGGGGCCCACGTGATTTCCCCGTGGGGCCCACGTGATTTCCGGGTGGGGCCCACGTGATTTCCGGGTGGGGCCCACGTGATTTCCGGGTGGGGCCCACGTGATTTCCGGGTGGGGCCCACGTGATTTCCGGGTGGGGCCCACGTGATTTCCGGGTGGGGCCCACGTGATTTCCGGGTGGGGCCCAGGAGATTTCCCCGTGGGGCCCACGTGATTTCCCCGTGGGGCCCACGTGATTTCCGGGTGGGGCCCACGTGATTTCCGGGTGGGGCCCACGTGATTTCCGGGTGGGGCCCACGTGATTTCCGGGTGGGGCCCACGTGATTTCCCCGTGGCTCCCACGTGATTTCCGGGTGGGGCCCACGTGATTTCCCCGTGGGGCCCACGTGATTTCCGGGTGGGGCCCACGTGATTTCCGGGTGGGGCCCACGTGATTTCCGGGTGGGGCCCACGTGATTTCCGGGTGGGGCCCACGTGATTTCCGGGTGGGGCCCACGTGATTTCCCCATGGGGCCCACGTGATTTCCGGGTGGGGCCCACGTGATTTCCGGGTGGGGCCCACGTGATTTCCGGGTGGGGCCCACGTGATTTCCGGGTGGGGCCCACGTGATTTCCGGGTGGGGCCCACGTGATTTCCGGGTGGGGCCCACGTGATTTCCCCGTGGGGCCCACGTGATTTCCGGGTGGGGCCCACGTGATTTCCGGGTGGGGCCCACGTGATTTCCGGGTGGGGCCCACGTGATTTCCCCGTGGGGCCCACGTGATTTCCGGGTGGGGCCCACGTGATTTCCGGGTGGGGCCCACGTGATTTCCGGGTGGGGCCCACGTGATTTCCGGGTGGGGCCCACGTGATTTCCGGGTGGGGCCCACGTGATTTCCGGGTGGGGCCCACGTGATTTCCGGGTGGGGCCCACGAGATTTCCCCGTGGGGCCCACGTGATTTCCCCGTGGGGCCCACGTGATTTCCGGGTGGGGCCCACGTGATTTCCGGGTGGGGCCCACGTGATTTCTGGGTGGGGCCCACGTGATTTCCCCGTGGGGCCCACGTGATTTCCCCGTGGCTCCCACGTGATTTCCGGGTGGGGCCCACGTGATTTCCCCGTGGGGCCCACGTGATTTCCGGGTGGGGCCCACGTGATTTCCGGGTGGGGCCCACGTGATTTCCCCGTGGAGCCCACGTGATTTCCGGGTGGGGCCCACGTGATTTCCGGGTGGGGCCCACGTGATTTCCGGGTGGGGCCCACGTGATTTCCCCGTGGGGCCCACGTGATTTCCGGGTGGGGCCCACGTGATTTCCGGGTGGGGCCCACGTGATTTCCGGGTGGGGCCCACGTGATTTCCGGGTGGGGCCCACGTGATTTCCGGGTGGGGCCCACGTGATTTCCGGGTGGGGCCCACGTGATTTCCGGGTGGGGCCCACGTGATTTCCGGGTGGGGCCCACGTGATTTCCGGGTGGGGCCCACGTGATTTCCGGGTGGGGCCCACGTGATTTCCGGGTGGGGCCCACGTGATTTCCGGGTGGGGCCCACGTGATTTCCCCGTGGCTCCCACGTGATTTCCGGGTGGGGCCCACGTGATTTCCCCGTGGGGCCCACGTGATTTCCGGGTGGGGACCACGTGATTTCCGGGTGGGGCCCACGTGATTTCCGGGTGGGGCCCACGTGATTTCCGGGTGGGGCCCACGTGATTTCCGGGTGGGGCCCACGTGATTTCCGGGTGGGGCCCACGTGATTTCCCCGTGGGGCCCACGTGATTTCCGGGTGGGGCCCACGTGATTTCCCCGTGGGGCCCACGTGATTTCCGGGTGGGGCCCACGTGATTTCCGGGTGGGGCCCACGTGATTTCCGGGTGAGGCCCACGTGATTTCCGGGTGGGGCCCACGTGATTTCCCCGTGGGGCCCACGTGATTTCCGGGTGGGCCCCACGTGATTTCCGGGTGGGGCCCACGTGATTTCCCCGTGGAGCCCACGTGATTTCCGGGTGGGGCCCACGTGATTTCCGGGTGGGGCCCACTTGATTTCCCCGTGGGGCACACGTGATTTCCGGGTGGGGCCCACGTGATTTCCGGGTGGGGCCCACGTGATTTCCGGGTGTGGCCCACGTGATTTCCAGGTGGGGCCCACGTGATTTCCCCGTGGGGCCCTCATGATTTCCGGGTGGGCCCCACGTGATTTCCGGGTGGGCCCACGTGATTTCCGCGTGGGGCCCACGTGATTTCCGGGTGGGGCCCACGTGATTTCCGGGTGGGGCCCACGTGATTTCCGGGTGGGGCCCACGTGATTTCCGGGTGGGGCCCACGTGATTTCCGGGTGGTGCCCACGTGATTTCCGGGTGGGGCGCAAGTGATTTCCGGGTGGGGCCCACGTGATTTCCGGGTGGGGCCCACGTGATTTCCCCGTGGCTCCCACGTGATTTCCGGGTGGGGCCCACGTGATTTCCCCGTGGGGCCCACGTGATTTCCGGGTGGGGCCCACGTGATTTCCGGGTGGGGCCCACGTGATTTCCGGGTGGGGCCCACGTGATTTCCGGGTGGGGCCCACGTGATTTCCCCGTGGGGCCCACGTGATTTCCGGGTCGGGCCCACGTGATTTCCGGGTGGGGCCCACGTGATTTCCGGGTGGGGCCCACGTGATTTCCGGGTGGGGCCCACGTGATTTCCCCGTGGGGCCCACGTGATTTCCCCGTGGGGCCCACGTGATTTCCGGGTGGGGCCCACGTGATTTCCGGGTGGGGCCCACGTGATTTCCGGGTGGGGCCCACGTGATTTCCGGGTGGGGCCCACGTGATTTCCCCGTGGGGCCCACGTGATTTCCCCTTGGGGCCCACGTGATTTCTGGGTGGGGCCCACGTGATTTCCGGGTGGGGCCCACGTGATTTCCGGGTGGGGCCCACGTGATTTCCGGGTGGGGCCCACGTGATTTCCCCGTGGTGCCCACGTGATTTCCGGGTGGGGCCCACGTCATTTCCGGGTGGGGCCCACGTGATTTCCGGGTGGGGCCGACGTGATTTCCGGGTGGGGCCCACGTGATTTCCCCGTGGGGCCCACGTGATTTCCCCGTGGGGCCCACGTGATTTCCCCGTGGGGTCCACGTGATTTCCGGGTGGGGCCCACGTGATTTCCGGGTGGGGTCCACGTGATTTCCGGGTGGGGCCCACGTGATTTCCGGGTGGGGCCCACGTGATTTCCGGGTGGGGCCCACGTGATTTCCGGGTGGGGCCCACGTGATTTCCGGGTGGGGCCCACGTGATTTCCGGGTGGGGCCCACGTGATTTCCGGGTGGGGCCCACGTGATTTCCCCGTGGGGCCCACGTGATTTCCGGTTGGGGCCCACGTGATTTCCGGTTGGGGCCCACGTGATTTCCGGGTGGGGCCCACGTGATTTCCGGGTGGGGCCCACGTGATTTCCGGGTGGGGCCCACGTGATTTCCGGGTGGGGCCCACGTGATTTCCGGGTGGGGCCCACGTGATTTCCGGGTGGGGCCCACGTGATTTCCGGGTGGGGCCCACGTGATTTCCGGGTGGGGCCCACGTGATTTCCGGGTGGGGCCCACGTGATTTCCCCGTGGGGCCCACGTGATTTCCGGGTGGGGCCCACGTGATTTCCGGGTGGGGCCCACGTGATTTCCCCGTGGGGCCCACGTGATTTCCGGGTGGGGCCCACGTGATTTCCGGGTGGGGCCCACGTGATTTCCGGGTGGGGCCCACGTGATTTCCGGGTGGGGCCCACGTGATTTCCGGGTGGGGCCCAGGAGATTTCCCCGTGGGGCCCACGTGATTTCCCCGTGGGGCCCACGTGATTTCCGGGTGGGGCCCACGTGATTTCCGGGTGGGGCCCACGTGATTTCCGGGTGGGGCCCACGTGATTTCCGGGTGGGGCCCACGTGATTTCCCCGTGGCTCCCACGTGATTTCCGGGTGGGGCCCACGTGATTTCCCCGTGGGGCCCACGTGATTTCCGGGTGGGGCCCACGTGATTTCCGGGTGGGGCCCACGTGATTTCCGGGTGGGGCCCACGTGATTTCCGGGTGGGGCCCACGTGATTTCCGGGTGGGGCCCACGTGATTTCCGGGTGGGGCCCACGTGATTTCCGGGTGGGGCCCACGAGATTTCCCCGTGGGGCCCACGTGATTTCCCCGTGGGGCCCACGTGATTTCCGGGTGGGGCCCACGTGATTTCCGGGTGGGGCCCACGTGATTTCTGGGTGGGGCCCACGTGATTTCCCCGTGGGGCCCACGTGATTTCCCCGTGGCTCCCACGTGATTTCCGGGTGGGGCCCACGTGATTTCCCCGTGGGGCCCACGTGATTTCCGGTTGGGGCCCACGTGATTTCCGGGTGGGGCCCACGTGATTTCCGGGTGGGGCCCACGTGATTTCCGGGTGGGGCCCACGTGATTTCCGGGTGGGGCACACGTGATTTCCCCGTGGGGCCCACGTGATTTCCGGGTGGGGCCCACGTGATTTCCGGGTGGGGCCCACGTGATTTCCGGGTGGGGCCCACGTGATTTCCGGGTGGGGCCCACGTGATTTCCCCGTGGGGCCCACGTGATTTCCGGGTGGGGCCCACGTGATTTCCGGGTGGGGCCCACGTGATTTCCCCGTGGAGCCCACGTGATTTCCGGGTGGGGCCCACGTGATTTCCGGGTGGGGCCCACTTGATTTCCCCGTGGGGCACACGTGATTTCCGGGTGGGGCCCACGTGATTTCCGGGTGGGGCCCACGTGATTTCCCCGTGGGGCCCACGTGATTTCCGGGTGGGGCCCACGTGATTTCCGGGTGGGGCCCACGTGATTTCCCCGTGGAGCCCACGTGATTTCCGGGTGGGGCCCACGTGATTTCCGGGTGGGGCCCACTTGATTTCCCCGTGGGGCCCACGTGATTTCCGGGTGGGGCCCACGTGATTTCCGGGTGGGGCCCACGTGATTTCCCCGTGGGGCCCACGTGATTTCCGGGTGGGGCCCACGTGATTTCCGGGTGAGGCCCACGTGATTTCCGGGTGGGGCCCACGTGATTTCCCCGTGGGGCCCACGTGATTTCCGGGTGGGCCCCACGTGATTTCCGGGTGGGGCCCACGTGATTTCCCCGTGGAGCCCACGTGATTTCCGGGTGGGGCCCACGTGATTTCCGGGTGGGGCCCACTTGATTTCCCCGTGGGGCACACGTGATTTCCGGGTGGGGCCCACGTGATTTCCGGGTGGGGCCCACGTGATTTCCGGGTGTGGCCCACGTGATTTCCGGGTGGGGCCCACGTGATTTCCCCGTGGGGCCCTCATGATTTCCGGGTGGGCCCCACGTGATTTCCGGGTGGGCCCACGTGATTTCCGCGTGGGGCCCACGTGATTTCCGGGTTGGGCCCACGTGATTTCCGGGTGGGGCCCACGTGATTTCCGGGTGGGGCCCACGTGATTTCCGGGTGGGGCCCACGTGATTTCCGGGTGGGGCCCACGTGATTTCCGGGTGGGGCCCAAGTGATTTCCGGGTGGGGCCCACGTGATTTCCGGGTGGGGCCCACGTGATTTCCGGGTGGGGCCCACGTGATTTCCCCGTGGGGCCCACGTGATTTCCCCGTGGGGACCACGTGATTTCCGGGTGGGGCCCACGTGATTTCCGGGTGGGGCCCACGTGATTTCCGGGTGGGGCCCACGTGATTTCCCCGTGGGGCCCACGTGATTTCCGGGTGGGGCCCACGTGATTTCCGGGTGGGGCCCACGTGATTTCCGGGTGGGGCCCACGTGATTTCCCCGGGGGGCCCACGTGATTTCCGGGTGGGGCCCACGTGATTTCCGGGTGGGGCCCACGTGATTTCCGGGTGGGGCCCACGTGATTTCCCCGTGGGGCCCACGTGATTTCCGGGTGGGGCCCACGTGATTTCCGGGTGGGGCCCACGTGATTTCCGGGTGGGGCCCACGTGATTTCCGGGTGGGGCCCACGTGATTTCCGGGTGAGGCCCACGTGATTTCCGGGTGGGGCCCACGTGATTTCCGGGTGGGGCCCACGTGATTTCCCCGTGGGGCCCGCGTGATTTCCCCGTGGGGCCCACGTGATTTCCGGGTGGGGCCCACGTGATTTCCGGGTGGGGCCCACGTGATTTCCGGGTGGGGCCCAAGTGATTTCCACGTGGGGCCCACGTGATTTCCGGGTGGGGCCCACGTGATTTCCCCGTGGCTCCCACGTGATTTCCGGGTGGGGCCCACGTGATTTCCCCGTGGGGCCCACGTGATTTCCGGGTGGGGCCCACGTGATTTCCGGGTGGGGCCCACGTGATTTCCGGGTGGGGCCCACGTGATTTCCGGGTGGGGGCCACGTGATTTCCGGGTGGGGCCCACGTGATTTCCGGGTGGGGCCCACGTGATTTCCCCGTGGGGCCCACGTGATTTCCGGGTGGGGCCCACGTGATTTCCGGGTGGGGCCCACGTGATTTCCGGGTGAGGCCCACGTGATTTCCGGGTGGGGCCCACGTGATTTCCCCGTGGGGCCCACGTGATTTCCGGGTGGGCCCCACGTGATTTCCGGGTGGGGCCCACGTGATTTCCCCGTGGAGCCCACGTGATTTCCGGGTGGGGCCCACGTGATTTCCGGGTGGGGCCCACTTGATTTCCCCGTGGGGCACACGTGATTTCCGGGTGGGGCCCACGTGATTTCCGGGTGGGGCCCACGTGATTTCCGGGTGTGGCCCACGTGATTTCCGGGTGGGGCCCACGTGATTTCCCCGTGGGGCCCTCATGATTTCCGGGTGGGCCCCACGTGATTTCCGGGTGGGCCCACGTGATTTCCGGATGGGGCCCACGTGATTTCCGGGTTGGGCCCACGTGATTTCCGGGTGGGGCCCACGTGATTTCCGGGTTGGGCCCACGTGATTTCCGGGTGGGGCCCACGTGATTTCCCCGTGGCTCCCACGTGATTTCCGGGTGGGGCCCACGTGATTTCCCCGTGGGGCCCACGTGATTTCCGGGTGGGGCCCACGTGATTTCCGGGTGGGGCCCACGTGATTTCCGGGTGGGGCCCACGTGATTTCCGGGTGGGGCCCACGTGATTTCCGGGTGGGGCCCACGTGATTTCCGGGTGGGGCCCACGTGATTTCCGGGTGTGGCCCACGTGATTTCCGGGTGGGGCCCACGTGATTTCACCGTGGGGCCCACGTGATTTTCGGGTGGGGCCCACGTGATTTCCGGGTGGGGCCCACGTGATTTCCGGGTGGGGCCCACGTGATTTCCCCGTGGAGCCCACGTGATTTCCGGGTGGGGCCCACGTGATTTCCGGGTGGGGCCCACGTGATTTCCGGGTGGGGCCCACGTGATTTCCGGGTGGGGCCCACGTGATTTCCGGGTGGGGCCCACGTGATTTCCGGGTGGGGCCCACGTGATTTCCCCGTGGGGCCCACGTGATTTCCGGGTGGGGCCCACGTGATTTCCGGGTGGGGCCCACGTGATTTCCGGGTGGGGCCCACGTGATTTCCCCGTGGGGCCCACGTGATTTCCGGGTGGGGCCCACGTGATTTCCCCGTGGGGCCCACGTGATTTCCGGGTGGGGCCCACGTGATTTCCGGGTGGGGCCCACGTGATTTCCGGGTGGGGCCCACGTGATTTCCGGGTGGGGCCCACGTGATTTCCCCGTGGGGCCCACGTGATTTCCCCGTGGGGCCCACGTGATTTCCGGGTGGGGCCCACGTGATTTCCGGGTGGGGCCCACGTGATTTCCGGGTGGGGCCCACGTGATTTCCGGGTGGGGCCCACGTGATTTCCCCGTGGGGCCCACGTGATTTCCGGGTGGGCCCCACGTGATTTCCGGGTGGGGCCCACGTGATTTCCGGGTGGGGCCCACGTGATTTCCGGGTGGGGCCCACGTGATTTCCGGGTGGGGCCCACGTGATTTCCCCGTGGGGCCCACGTGATTTCCCCGTGGGGCCCACGTGATTTCCGGGTGGGGCCCACGTGATTTCCGGGTGGGGCCCACGTGATTTCCCCGTGGGGCCCACGTGATTTCCCCGTGGGGCCCACGTGATTTCCGGGTGGGGCCCACGTGATTTCCCCGTGGCTCCCACGTGATTTCCGGGTGGGGCCCACGTGATTTCCCCGTGGGGCCCACGTGATTTCCGGGTGGGGCCCACGTGATTTCCGGGTGGGGCCCACGTGATTTCCGGGTGGGGCCCACGTGATTTCCGGGTGGGGCCCACGTGATTTCCGGGTGGGGCCCACGTGATTTCCGGGTGGGGCCCAAGTGATTTCCGGGTGGGGCCCACGTGATTTCCGGGTGGGGCCCACGTGATTTCCCCGTGGCTCCCACGTGATTTCCGGGTGGGGCCCACGTGATTTCCCCGTGGGGCCCACGTGATTTCCGCGTGGGGCCCACGTGATTTCCGGGTGGGGCCCACGTGATTTCCGGGTGGGGCCCACGTGATTTCCGGGTGGGGCCCACGTGATTTCCCCGTGGGGCCCACGTGATTTCCGGGTCGGGCCCACGTGATTTCCGGGTGGGGCCCACGTGATTTCCGGGTGGGGCCCACGTGATTTCCCCGTGGGGCCCACGTGATTTCCGGGTGGGGCCCACGTGATTTCCGGGTGGGGCCCACGTGATTTCCGGGTGGGGCCCACGTGATTTCCCCGTGGGGCCCACGTGATTTCCGGGTGGGGCCCACGTGATTTCCGGGTGGGGCCCACGTGATTTCCCCGTGGGGCCCACGTGATTTCCGGGTGGGGCCCACGTGATTTCCGGGTGGGGCCCACGTGATTTCCGGGTGGGGCCCACGTGATTTCCGGGTGGGGCCCACGTGATTTCCGGGTGGGGCCCACGTGATTTCCGGGTGGGGCCCACGTGATTTCCGGGTGGGGCCCACGTGATTTCCCCGTGGGGCCCACGTGATTTCCGGGTGGGGCCCACGTGATTTCCGGGTGGGGCCCACGTGATTTCCGGGTGGGGCCCAAGTGATTTCCAGGTGGGGCCCACGTGATTTCCGGGTGGGGCCCACGTGATTTCCCCGTGGCTCCCACGTGATTTCCGGGTGGGGCCCACGTGATTTCCCCGTGGGGCCCACGTGATTTCCGGGTGGGGCCCACGTGATTTCCGGGTGGGGCCCACGTGATTTCCCCGTGGGGCCCACGTGATTTCCGGGTGGGCCCCACGTGATTTCCCCGTGGCTCCCACGTGATTTCCGGGTGGGGCCCACGTGATTTCCCCGTGGGGCCCACGTGATTTCCCCGTGGAGCCCACGTGATTTCCGGGTGGGGCCCACGTGATTTCCGGGTGGGGCCCACTTGATTTCCCCGTGGGGCACACGTGATTTCCGGGTGGGGCCCACGTGATTTCCGGGTGGGGCCCACGTGATTTCCGGGTGTGGCCCACGTGATTTCCGGGTGGGGCCCACGTGATTTCCCCGTGGGGCCCTCATGATTTCCGGGTGGGCCGCACGTGATTTCCGGGTGGGCCCACGTGATTTCCGGGTGGGGCCCACGTGATTTCCGGGTTGGGCCCACGTGATTTCCGGGTGGGGCCCACGTGATTTCCGGGTTGGGCCCACGTGATTTCCGGGTGGGGCCCACGTGATTTCCCCGTGGCTCCCACGTGATTTCCGGGTGGGGCCCACGTGATTTCCCCGTGGGGCCCACGTGATTTCCGGGTGGGGCCCACGTGATTTCCGGGTGGGGCCCACGTGATTTCCGGGTGGGGCCCACGTGATTTCCGGGTGGGGCCCACGTGATTTCCCCGTGGGGCCCAGGTGATTTCCTGGTCGGGCCCACGTGATTTCCGGGTGGGGCCCACGTGATTTCCGGGTGGGGCCCACGTGATTTCACCGTGGGGCCCACGTGATTTCCGGGTGGGGCCCACGTGATTTCCGGGTGGGGCCCACGTGATTTCCGGGTGGGGCCCACGTGATTTCCGGGTGGGGCCCACGTGATTTCCGGGTGGGGCCCACGTGATTTCCGGGTGGGGCCCACGTGATTTCCGGATGGGGCCCACGTGATTTCCGGGTGGGGCCCACGTGATTTCCCCGTGGGGCCCACGTGATTTCCGGGTGGGGCCCACGTGATTTCCGGGTGGGGCCCACGTGATTTCCGGGTGGGGCCCACGTGATTTCCGGGTGGGGCCCACGTGATTTCCGGGTGGGGCCCACGTGATTTCCCCGTGGGGCCCACGTGATTTCCGGGTGGGGCCCACGTGATTTCCGGGTGGGGCCCACGTGATTTCCGGGTGGGGCCCACGTGATTTCCGGGTGGGGCCCACGTGATTTCCCCGTGGGGCCCACGTGATTTCCCCGTGGGGCCCACGTGATTTCCGGATGGGGCCCACGTGATTTCCGGGTGGGGCCCACGTGATTTCCGGGTGGGGCCCACGTGATTTCCGGGTGGGGCCCACGTGATTTCCCCGTGGGGCCCACGTGATTTCCGGGTGGGGCCCACGTGATTTCCGGGTGGGGCCCACGTGATTTCCGGGTGGGGCCCACGTGATTTCCGGGTGGGGCCCACGTGATTTCCGGGTGGGGCCCACGTGATTTCCCCATGGGGCCCACGTGATTTCCCCGTGGGGCCCACGTGATTTCCCCGTGGGGCCCACGTGATTTCCGGGTGGGGCCCACGTGATTTCCGGGTGGGGCCCACGTGATTTCCCCGTGGGGCCCACGTGATTTCCCCGTGGGGCCCACGTGATTTCCGGGTGGGGCCCACGTGATTTCCGGGTGGGGCCCACGTGATTTCCGGGTGGGGCCCACGTGATTTCCGGGTGGGGCCCAAGTGATTTCCGGGTGGGGCCCACGTGATTTCCGGGTGGGGCCCACGTGATTTCCCCGTGGCTCCCACGTGATTTCCGGGTGGGGCCCACGTGATTTCCCCGTGGGGCCCACGTGATTTCCGGGTGGGGCCCACGTGATTTCCGGGTGGGGCCCACGTGATTTCCGGGTGGGGCCCACGTGATTTCCCCGTGGGGCCCACGTGATTTCCCCGTGGGGCCCACGTGATTTCCGGGTGGGGCCCACGTGATTTCCGGGTGGGGCCCACGTGATTTCCGGGTGGGGCCCAAGTGATTTCCGGGTGGGGCCCACGTGATTTCCGGGTGGGGCCCACGTGATTTCCCCGTGGCTCCCACGTGATTTCCGGGTGGGGCCCACGTGATTTCCCCGTGGGGCCCACGTGATTTCCGGGTGGGGCCCACGTGATTTCCGGGTGGGGCCCACGTGATTTCCGGGTGGGGCCCACGTGATTTCCGGGTGGGGCCCACGTGATTTCCCCGTGGGGCCCACGTGATTTCCGGGTCGGGCCCACGTGATTTCCGGGTGGGGCCCACGTGATTTCCGGGTGGGGCCCACGTGATTTCCCCGTGGGGCCCACGTGATTTCCGGGTGGGGCCCACGTGATTTCCGGGTGGGGCCCACGTGATTTCCGGGTGGGGCCCACGTGATTTCCGGGTGGGGCCCACGTGATTTCCGGGTGGGGCCCACGTGATTTCCGGGTGGGGCCCACGTGATTTCCCCGTGGGGCCCACGTGATTTCCCCGTGGAGCCCACGTGATTTCCCCGTGGAGCCCACGTGATTTTCGGGTGGGGCCCACGTGATTTCCGGGTGGGGCCCACTTGATTTCCCCGTGGGGCACACGTGATTTCCGGGTGGGGCCCACGTGATTTCCCCGTGGGGCCCACGTGATTTCCGGGTGGGGCCCACGTGATTTCCGGGTGGGGCCCACGTGATTTCCGGGTGGGGCCCACGTGATTTCCCCGTGGGGCCCCCGTGATTTCCGGGTGGGGCCCACGTGATTTCCCCGTGGGGCCCACGTGATTTCCGGGTGGGGCCCACGTGATTTCCGGGTGGGGCCCACGTGATTTCCGGGTGGGGCCCACGTGATTTCCGGGTGGGGCCCACGTGATTTCCCCGTGGGGCCCACGTGATTTCCCCGTGGGGCCCAGGTGATTTCCGGGTGGGGCCCACGTGATTTCCGGGTGGGGCCCACGTGATTTCCGGGTGAGGCCCACGTGATTTCCGGGTGGGGCCCACGTGATTTCCCCGTGGGGCCCACGTGATTTCCGGGTGGGCCCCACGTGATTTCCGGGTGGGGCCCACGTGATTTCCCCGTGGAGCCCACGTGATTTCCCCGTGGAGCCCACGTGATTTTCGGGTGGGGCCCACGTGATTTCCGGGTGGGGCCCACTTGATTTCCCCGTGGGGCACACGTGATTTCCGGGTGGGGCCCACGTGATTTCCGGGTGGGGCCCACGTGATTTCCGGGTGTGGCCCACGTGATTTCCGGGTGGGGCCCACGTGATTTCCCCGTGGGACCCTCATGATTTCCGGGTGGGCCCCACGTGATTTCCGGGTGGGCCCACGTGATTTCCGCGTGGGGCCCACGTGATTTCCGGGTTGGGCCCACGTGATTTCCGGGTGGGGCCCACGTGATTTCCGGGTGGGGCCCACGTGATTTCCGGGTGGGGCCCACGTGATTTCCGGGTGGGGCCCACGTGATTTCCGGGTGGGGCCAAGTGATTTCCGGGTGGGGCCCACGTGATTTCCGGGTGGGGCCCACGTGATTTCCCCGTGGCTCCCACGTGATTTCCGGGTGGGGCCCACGTGATTTCCCCGTGGGGCCCACGTGATTTCCGGGTGGGGCCCACGTGATTTCCGGGTGGGGCCCACGTGATTTCCGGGTCGGGCCCACGTGATTTCCGGGTGGGGCCCACGTGATTTCCGGGTGGGGCCCACGTGATTTCCGGGTGGGGCCCACGTGATTTCCGGGTGGGGCCCACGTGATTTCCGGGTGGGGCCCACGTGATTTCCGGGTGGGGCCCACGTGATTTCCGGGTGGGGCCCACGTGATTTCCGGGTGGGGCCCACGTGATTTCCGGGTGGGGCCCACGTGATTTCCGGGTGGGGCCCACGTGATTTCCGGGTGGGGCCCAAGTGATTTCCGGGTGGGGCCCACGTGATTTCCGGGTGGGGCCCACGTGATTTCCCCGTGGCTCCCACGTGATTTCCGGGTGGAGCCCACGTGATTTCCCCGTGGGGCCCACGTGATTTCCGGGTGGTGCCCACGTGATTTCCGGGTGGGGCCCACGTGATTTCCGGGTGGGGCCCACGTGATTTCCGGGTGGGGCCCACGTGATTTCCGGGTGGGGCCCACGTGATTTCCGGGTGGGGCCCACGTGATTTCCGGGTGGGGCCCACGTGATTTCCGGGTGGGGCCCACGTGATTTCCCCGTGGGGCCCACGTGATTTCCCCGTGGGGCCCACGTGATTTCCGGGTGGGGCCCACGTGATTTCCGGGGGGGCCCACGTGATTTCCGGGTGGGGCCCACGTGATTTCCGGGTGGGGCCCCCGTGATTTCCGGGTGGGGCCCACGTGATTTCCGGGTGGGGCCCACGTGATTTCCGGGTGGGGCCCACGTGATTTCCGGGTGGGGCCCACGTGATTTCCGGGTGGGGCCCACGTGATTTCCGGGTGGGGCCCACGTGATTTCCCCGTGGGGCCCACGTGATTTCCGGGTGGGGCCCACGTGAATTCCGGGTGGGGCCCACGTGATTTCCCCGTGGGGCCCACGTGATTTCCGGGTGGGGCCCACGTGATTTCCCCGTGGGGCCCACGTGATTTCCGGGTGGGGCCCACGTGATTTCCGGGTGGGGCCCACGTGATTTCCGGGTGGGGCCCACGTGATTTCCCCGTGGGGCCCACGTGATTTCCGGGTGGGGCCCACGTGATTTCCGGGTGGGGCCCACGTGATTTCCGGGTGGGGCCCACGTGATTTCCCCGTGGGGCCCACGTGATTTCCGGGTGTGGCCCACGTGATTTCCCCGTGGGGCCCACGTGATTTCCGGGTGGGGCCCACGTGATTTCCGGGTGGGGCCCACGTGATTTCCGGGTGGGGCCCACGTGATTTCCGGGTGGGGCCCACGTGATTTCCGGGTGGGGCCCACGTGATTTCCGGGTGGGGCCCACGTGATTTCCCCGTGGGGCCCACGTGATTTCCGGGTGGGGCCCACGTGATTTCCGGGTGGGGCCCACGTGATTTCCCCGTGGGGCCCACGTGATTTCCGGGTGGGGCCCACGTGATTTCCGGGTGGGGCCCACGTGATTTCCGGGTGGGGCCCACGTGATTTCCGGGTGGGGCCCACGTGATTTCCGGGTGGGGCCCACGTGATTTCCGGGTGGCGCCCATGTGATTTCCGAGTGGGGCCCACGTGATTTCCGGGTGGGGCCCACGTGATTTCCGGGTGGGGCCCACGTGATTTACCCGTGGGGCCCACGTGATTTCCCCGTGGGGCCCACGTGATTTCCGGGTGGGGCCCACGTGATTTCCGGGTGGGGCCCACGTGATTTCCGGGTGGGGCCCACGTGATTTCCGGGTGGGGCCCACGTGATTTCCGGGTGGGGCCCACGTGATTTCCGGGTGGGGCCCACGTGATTTCCGGGTGGGGCCCACGTGATTTCCCCGTGGGGCCCACGTGATTTCCGGGTGGGGCCCACGTGATTTCCGGGTGGGGCCCACGTGATTTCCGGGTGGGGCCCACGTGATTTCCGGGTGGGGCCCACGTGATATCCGGGTGGGGCCCACGTGATTTCCGGGTGGGGCCCACGTGATTTCCGGGTGGGGCCCACGTGATTTCCCCGTGGGGCCCACGTGATTTCCGGGTGGGGCCCACGTGATTTCCGGGTGGGGCCCACGTGATTTCCCCGTGGGGCCCACGTGATTTCCGGGTGGGGCCCACGTGATTTCCGGGTGGGGCCCACGTGATTTCCGGGTGGGGCCCACGTGATTTCCGGGTGGGGCCCACGTGATTTCCGGGTGGGGCCCACGTGATTTCCCCGTGGGGCCCACGTGATTTCCGGGTGGGGCCCACGTGATTTCCGGGTGGGGCCCACGTGATTCCCGGGTGGGGCCCACGTGATTTCCCCGTGGGGCCCACGTGATTTCCGGGTGGGGCCCACGTGATTTCCGGGTGGGGCCCACGTGATTTCCCCGTGGGGCCCACGTGATTTCCGGGTGGGGCCCACGTGATTTCCGGGTGGGGCCCACGTGATTTCCCCGTGGGGCCCATGTGATTTCCGGGTGGGGCCCACGTGATTTCCGGGTGGGGCCCACGTGATTTCCGGGTGGGGCCCACGTGATTTCCGGGTGGGGCCCACGTGATTTCCGGGTGGGGCCCACGTGATTTCCCCGTGGGGCCCACGTGATTTCCGGGTGGGGCCCACGTGATTTACCCGTGGGGCCCACGTGATTTACCCGTGGGGCCCACGTGATTTCCGGGTGGGGCCCACGTGATTTCCGGGTGGGGCCCACGTGATTTCCGGGTGGGGCCCACGTGATTTCCGGGTGGGGCCCACGTGATTTCCGGGTGGGACCCACGTGATTTCCGGGTGGGGCCCACGTGATTTCCCCGTGGGGCCCACGTGATTTCCCCGTGGGGCCCACGTGATTTCCGGGTGGGGCCCACGTGATTTCCGGGTGGGGCCCACGTGATTTCCGGGTGGGGCCCACGTGATTTCCGGGTGGGGCCCACGTGATTTCCGGGTGGGGCCCACGTGATTTCCGGGTGGGGCCCACGTGATTTCCGGGTGGGGCCCACGTGATTTCCGGGTGGGGCCCACGTGATTTCCGGGTGGGGCCCACGTGATTTCCGGGTGGGGCCCACGTGATTTCCGGGTGGGGCCCACGTGATTTCCCCGTGGGGCCCACGTGATTTCCGGGTGGGGCCCACGTGATTTCCGGGTGGGGCCCACGTGATTTCCGGGTGGGGCCCACGTGATTTCCGGGTGGGGCCCACGTGATTTCCGGGTGGGGCCCACGTGATTTCCGGGTGGGGCCCACGTGATTTCCGGGTGGGGCCCACGTGATTTCCGGGTGGGGCCCACGTGATTTCCGGGTGGGGCCCACGTGATTTCCGGGTGGGGCCCACGTGATTTCCGGGTGGGGCCCACGTGATTTCCGGGTGGGGCCCACGTGATTTCCGGGTGGGGCCCACGTGATTTCCGGGTGGGGCCCACGTGATTTCCGGGTGGGGCCCACGTGATTTCCGGGTGGGGCCCACGTGATTTCCGGGTGGGGCCCACGTGATTTCCCCGTGGGGCCCACGTGATTTCCCCGTGGGGCCCACGTGATTTCCGGGTGGGGCCCACGTGATTTCCGGGTGGGGCCCACGTGATTTCCCCGTGGGGCCCACGTGATTTCCGGGTGGGGCCCACGTGATTTCCGGGTGGGGCCCACGTGATTTCCGGGTGGGGCCCACGTGATTTCCGGGTGGGACCCACGTGATTTCCGGGTGGGGCCCACGTGATTTCCGGGTGGGGCCCACGTGATTTCCGGGTGGGGCCCACGTGATTTCCGGGTGGCGCCCACGTGATTTCCGGGTGGGGCTCACGTGATTTCCGGGTGGGGCCCACGTGATTTCCGGGTGGGGCCCACGTGATTTACCCGTGGGGCCCACGTGATTTCCCCGTGGGGCCCACGTGATTTCCGGGTGGGGCCCACGTGATTTCCGGGTGGGGCCCCCGTGATTTCCGGGTGGGGCCCACGTGATTTCCGGGTGGGGCCCACGTGATTTCCGGGTGGGGCCCACGTGATTTCCGGGTGGGGCCCACGTGATTTCCGGGTGGGGCCCACGTGATTTCCCCGTGGGGCCCACGTGATTTCCGGGTGGGGCCCACGTGATTTCCCCGTGGGGCCCACGTGATTTCCCCGTGGGGCCCACGTGATTTCCGGGTGGGGCCCACGTGATTTCCGGGTGGGGCCCACGTGATTTCCGGGTGGGGCCCACGTGATTTCCGGGTGGGGCCCACGTGATTTCCGGGTGGCGCCCACGTGATTTCCGGGTGGGGCCCACGTGATTTCCGGGTGGGGCCCACGTGATTTCCGGGTGGGGCCCACGTGATTTCCGGGTGGGGCCCACGTGATTTCCGGGTGGGGCCCACGTGATTTCCGGGTGGGGCCCACGTGATTTCCGGGTGGGGCCCACGTGATTTCCGGGTGGGGCCCACGTGATTTCCGGGTGGGGCCCACGTGAAATCCGGGTGGGGCCCACGTGATTTCCCCGTGGGGCCCACGTGATTTCCGGGTGGGGCCCACGTGATTTCCGGGTGGGGCCCACGTGATTTCCGGGTGGCGCCCACGTGATTTCCGGGTGGGGCTCACGTGATTTCCGGGTGGGGCCCACGTGATTTCCGGGTGGGGCCCACGTGATTTACCCGTGGGGCCCACGTGATTTCCCCGTGGGGCCCACGTGATTTCCGGGTGGGGCCCACGTGATTTCCGGTTATGGCCCACGTGATTTCCGGGTGGGGCCCACGTGATTTCCGGGTGGGGCCCACGTGATTTCCGGGTGGGGCCCACGTGATTTCCCCGTGGGGCCCACGTGATTTCCCCGTGGGGCCCACGTGATTTCCGGGTGGGGCCCACGTGATTTCCGGGTGGGGCCCACGTGATTTCCGGGTGGGGCCCACGTGATTTCCGGGTGGGGCCCACGTGATTTCCGGGTGGGGCCCACGTGATTTCCGGGTGGGGCCCACGTGATTTCCCCGTGGGGCCCACGTGATTTCCGGGTGGGGCCCACGTGATTTCCGGGTGGGGCCCACGTGATTTCCGGGTGGGGCCCACGTGATTTCCGGGTGGGGCCCACGTGATTTCCGGGTGGGGCCCACGTGATTTCCGGGTGGGGCCCACGTGATTTCCCCGTGGGGCCCACGTGATTTCCGGGTGGGGCCCACGTGATTTCCGGGTGGGGCCCACGTGATTTCCGGGTGGGGCCCACGTGATTTCCGGGTGGGGCCCACGTGATTTCCCCGTGGGGCCCACGTGATTTCCCCGTGGGGCCCACGTGATTTCCGGGTGGGGCCCACGTGATTTCCGGGTGGGGCCCACGTGATTTCCGGGTGGGGCCCACGTGATTTCCCCGTGGGGCCCACGTGATTTCCGGGTGGGGCCCACGTGATTTCCGGGTGGGGCCCACGTGATTTCCGGGTGGGGCCCACGTGATTTCCGGGTGGGGCCCACGTGATTTCCGGGTGGGGCCCACGTGATTTCCGGGTGGGGCCCACGTGATTTCCCCGTGGGGCCCACGTGATTTCCGGGTGGGGCCCACGTGATTTCCGGGTGGGGCCCACGTGATTTCCGGGTGGGGCCCACGTGATTTCCGGGTGGGGCCCACGTGATTTCCCCGTGGGGCCCACGTGATTTCCCCGTGGGGCCCACGTGATTTCCGGGTGGGGCCCACGTGATTTCCGGGTGGGGCCCACGTGATTTCCGGGTGGGGCCCACGTGATTTCCGGGTGGGGCCCACGTGATTTCCGGGTGGGGCCCACGTGATTTCCGGGTGGGGCCCACGTGATTTCCCCGTGGGGCCCACGTGATTTCCGGGTGGGGCCCACGTGATTTCCGGGTGGGGCCCACGTGATTTCCGGGTGGGGCCCACGTGATTTCCGGGTGGGGTCCACGTGATTTCCGGGTGGGGCCCACGTGATTTCCGGGTGGGGCCCACGTGATTTCCGGGTGGGGCCCACGTGATTTCCGGGTGGGACCCACGTGATTTCCGGGTGGGGCCCACGTGATTTCCCCGTGGGGCCCACGTGATTTCCGGGTGGGGCCCACGTGATTTCCCGGGTGGGGCCCACGTGATTTCCGGGTGGGGCCCACGTGATTTCCGGGTGGGGCCCACGTGATTTCCGGGTGGGGCCCACGTGATTTCCGGGTGGGTCCCACGTGATTTCCGGGTGTGGCCCACGTGATTTCCGGGTGGGGCCCACGTGATTTCCCCGTGGGGCCCTCATGATTTCCGGGTGGGCCCCACGTGATTTCCGGGTGGGCCCACGTGATTTCCGCGTGGGGCCCACGTGATTTCCCCGTGGGGCCCACGTGATTTCCGGGTGGGGCCCACGTGATTTCCGGGTGGGGCCCACGTGATTTCCGGGTGGGGCCCACGTGATTTCCGGGTGGGGCCCACGTGATATCCGGGTGGGGCCCACGTGATTTCCCCGTGGGGCCCACGTGATTTCCCCGTGGGGCCCACGTGATTTCCCCGTGGGGCCCACGTGATTTCCGGGTGGGGCCCACGTGATTTCCCCGTGGGGCCCACGTGATTTCCGGGTGGGGCCCACGTGATTTCCGGGTGGGGCCCACGTGATTTCCGGGTGGGGCCCACGTGATTTCCGGGTGGGGCCCACGTGATTTCCGGGTGGGGCCCACGTGATTTCCGGGTGGGGCCCACGTGATTTCCCCGTGGGGCCCACGTGATTTCCGGGTGGGGCCCACGTGATTTCCGGGTGGGGCCCACGTGATTTCCGGGTGGGGCCCACGTGATTTCCCCGTGGGGCCCACGTGATTTCCGGGTGGGGCCCACGTGATTTCCGGGTGGGGCCCACGTGATTTCCGGGTGGGGCCCACGTGATTTCCCCGTGGGGCCCACGTGATTTCCGGGTGGGGCCCACGTGATTTCCGGGTGGAGCCCACGTGATTTCCGGGTGGGGCCCACGTGATTTCCGGGTGGGGCCCACGTGATTTCCGGGTGGGGCCCACGTGATTTCCGGGTGGGGCCCACGTGATTTCCGGGTGGGGCCCACGTGATTTCCCCGTGGGGCCCACGTGATTTCCGGGTGGGGCCCACGTGATTTCCGGGTGGGGCCCACGTGATTTCCGGGTGAGGCCCACGTGATTTCCGGGTGGGGCCCACGTGATTTCCCCGTGGGGCCCACGTGATTTCCGGGTGGGGCCCACGTGATTTCCGGGTGGGGCCCACGTGATTTCCGGGTGGGGCCCACGTGATTTCCGGGTGGGGCGCAAGTGATTTCCGGGTGGGGCCCACGTGATTTCCGGGTGGGGCCCACGTGATTTCCCCGTGGCTCCCACGTGATTTCCGGGTGGGGCCCACGTGATTTCCCCGTGGTGCCCACGTGATTTCCGGGTGGGGCCCACGTGATTTCCGGGTGGGGCCCACGTGATTTCCGGGTGGGGCCCACGTGATTTCCGGGTGGGGCCCACGTGATTTCCCCGTGGGGCCCACGTGATTTCCGGGTCGGGCCCACGTGATTTCCGGGTGGGGCCCACGTGATTTCCGGGTGGGGCCCACGTGATTTCCGGGTGGGGCCCACGTGATTTCCCCGTGGAGCCCACGTGATTTCCCCGTGGGGCCCACGTGATTTCCGGGTGGGGCCCACGTGATTTCCGGGTGGGGCCCACGTGATTTCCGGGTGGGGCCCACGTGATTTCCGGGTGGGGCCCACGTGATTTCCCCGTGGGGCCCACGTGATTTCCCCTTGGGGCCCACGTGATTTCCGGGTGGGGCCCACGTGATTTCCGGGTGGGGCCCACGTGATTTCCGGGTGGGGCCCACGTGATTTCCGGGTGGGGCCCACGTGATTTCCCCGTGGGGCCCACGTGATTTCCGGGTGGGGCCCACGTGATTTCCGGGTGGGGCCCACGTGATTTCCGGGTGGGGCCGACGTGATTTCCGGGTGGGGCCCACGTGATTTCCCCGTGGGGCCCACGTGATTTCCCCGTGGGGCCCACGTGATTTCCGGGTGGGGCCCACGTGATTTCCGGGTGGGGCCCACGTGATTTCCGGGTGGGGCCCACGTGATTTCCGGGTGGGGCCCACGTGATTTCCGGGTGGGGCCCACGTGATTTCCGGGTGGGGCCCACGTGATTTCCGGGTGGGGCCCACGTGATTTCCGGGTGGGGCCCACGTGATTTCCGGGTGGGGCCCACGTGATTTCCCCGTGGGGCCCACGTGATTTCCGGTTGGGGCCCACGTGATTTCCGGTTGGGGCCCACGTGATTTCCGGGTGGGGCCCACGTGATTTCCGGGTGGGGCCCACGTGATTTCCGGGTGGGGCCCACGTGATTTCCGGGTGGGGCCCACGTGATTTCCGGGTGGGGCCCACGTGATTTCCGGGTGGGGCCCACGTGATTTCCGGGTGGGGCCCACGTGATTTCCGGGTGGGGCCCACGTGATTTCCGGGTGGGGCCCACGTGATTTCCCCGTGGGGCCCACGTGATTTCCGGGTGGGGCCCACGTGATTTCCGGGTGGGGCCCACGTGATTTCCCCGTGGGGCCCACGTGATTTCCGGGTGGGGCCCACGTGATTTCCGGGTGGGGCCCACGTGATTTCCGGGTGGGGCCCACGTGATTTCCGGGTGGGGCCCACGTGATTTCCGGGTGGGGCCCACGTGATTTCCGGGTGGGGCCCACGTGATTTCCGGGTGGGGCCCACGTGATTTCTGGGTGGCGCCCACGTGATTTCCGGGTGGGGCCCACGTGATTTCCGGGTGGGGCCCACGTGATTTCCGGGTGGGGCCCACGTGATTTCCGGGTGGGGCCCACGTGATTTCCGGGTGGGGCCCACGTGATTTCCGGGTGGGGCCCACGTGATTTCTGGGTGGCGCCCACGTGATTTCCGGGTGGGGCCCACGTGATTTCCGGGTGGGGCCCACGTGATTTCCCCGTGGGGCCCACGTGATTTCCCCGTGGGGCCCACGTGATTTCCCCGTGGGGCCCACGTGATTTCCGGGTGGGGCCCACGTGATTTCCGGGTGGGGCCCACGTGATTTCCGGGTGGGGCCCACGTGATTTCCGGGTGGGGCCCACGTGATTTCCGGGTGGGGCCCACGTGATTTCCGGGTGGGGCCCACGTGATTTCCCCGTGGGGCCCACGTGATTTCCGGGTGGGGCCCACGTGATTTCCGGGTGGGGCCCACGTGATTTCCCCGTGGGGCCCACGTGATTTCCGGGTGGGGCCCACGTGATTTCCGGGTGGGGCCCACGTGATTTCCGGGTGGGGCCCACGTGATTTCCGGGTGGGGCCCACGTGATTTCCCCGTGGGGCCCACGTGATTTCCGGGTGGGGCCCACGTGATTTCCCCGTGGGGCCCACGTGATTTCCGGGTGGGGCCCACGTGATTTCCGGGTGGGGCCCACGTGATTTCCGGGTGGGGCCCACGTGATTTCCGGGTGGGGCCCACGTGATTTCCTGGTGGGGCCCACGTGATTTCCCCGTGGGGCCCACGTGATTTCCGGGTGGGGCCCACGTGATTTCCGGGTGGGGCCCACGTGATTTCCGGGTGGGGCCCACGTGATTTCCCCGTGGGGCCCACGTGATTTCCGGGTGGGGCCCACGTGATTTCCGGGTTGGGCCCACGTGATTTCCGGGTGGGGCCCACGTGATTTCCGGGTGGGGCCCACGTGATTTCCGGGTGGGGCCCACGTGATTTCCGGGTGGGGCCCACGTGATTTCCGGGTGGGGCCCAGGAGATTTCCCCGTGGGGCCCACGTGATTTCCGGGTGGGGCCCACGTGATTTCCGGGTGGGGCCCACGTGATTTCCGGGTGGGGCCCACGTGATTTCCGGGTGGGGCCCACGTGATTTCCGGGTGGGGCCCACGTGATTTCCGGGTGGGGCCCACGTGATTTCCCCGTGGGGCCCACATGATTTCCGGGTGGGGCCCACGTGATTTCCGGGTGGGGCCCACGTGATTTCCGGGTGGGGCCCACGTGATTTCCCCGTGGGGCCCACGTGATTTCCGGGTGGGGCCCACGTGATTTCCGGGTGGGGCCCACGTGATTTCCGGGTGGGGCCCACGTGATTTCCGGGTGGGGCCCACGTGATTTCCGGGTGGGGCCCACGTGATTTCCGGGTGGGGCCCACGTGATTTCCGGGTGGGGCCCACGTGATTTCCGGGTGGGGCCCACGAGATTTCCCCGTGGGGCCCACGTGATTTCCCCGTGGGGCCCACGTGATTTCCGGGTGGGGCCCACGTGATTTCCGGGTGGGGCCCACGTGATTTCTGGGTGGGGCCCACGTGATTTCCCCGTGGGGCCCACGTGATTTCCCCGTGGCTCCCACGTGATTTCCGGGTGGGGCCCACGTGATTTCCCCGTGGGGCCCACGTGATTTCCGGGTGGGGCCCACGTGATTTCCGGGTGGGGCCCACGTGATTTCCGGGTGGGGCCCACGTGATTTCCGGGTGGGGCCCACGTGATTTCCGGGTGGGGCACACGTGATTTCCCCGTGGGGCCCACGTGATTTCCGGGTGGGGCCCACGTGATTTCCGGGTGGGGCCCACGTGATTTCCGGGTGGGGCCCACGTGATTTCCGGGTGGGGCCCACGTGATTTCCGGGTGGGGCCCACGTGATTTCCGGGTGGGGCCCACGTGATTTCCCCGTGGGGCCCACGTGATTTCCGGGTGGGGCCCACGTGATTTCCGGGTGGGGCCCACGTGATTTCCGGGTGGGGCCCACGTGATTTCCCCGTGGGGCCCACGTGATTTCCGGGTGGGGCCCACGTGATTTCCGGGTGGGGCCCACGTGATTTCCCCGTGGAGCCCACGTGATTTCCGGGTGGGGCCCACGTGATTTCCGGGTGGGGCCCACTTGATTTCCCCGTGGGGCACACGTGATTTCCGGGTGGGGCCCACGTGATTTCCGGGTGGGGCCCACGTGATTTCCCCGTGGGGCCCACGTGATTTCCGGGTGGGGCCCACGTGATTTCCGGGTGGGGCCCACGTGATTTCCCCGTGGAGCCCACGTGATTTCCGGGTGGGGCCCACGTGATTTCCGGGTGAGGCCCACGTGATTTCCGGGTGGGGCCCACGTGATTTCCCCGTGGGGCCCACGTGATTTCCGGGTGGGCCCCACGTGATTTCCGGGTGGGGCCCACGTGATTTCCCCGTGGAGCCCACGTGATTTCCGGGTGGGGCCCACGTGATTTCCGGGTGGGGCCCACTTGATTTCCCCGTGGGGCACACGTGATTTCCGGGTGGGGCCCACGTGATTTCCGGGTGGGGCCCACGTGATTTCCGGGTGTGGCCCACGTGATTTCCGGGTGGGGCCCACGTGATTTCCCCGTGGGGCCCTCATGATTTCCGGGTGGGCCCCACGTGATTTCCGGGTGGGCCCACGTGATTTCCGCGTGGGGCCCACGTGATTTCCGGGTTGGGCCCACGTGATTTCCGGGTGGGGCCCACGTGATTTCCGGGTGGGGCCCACGTGATTTCCGGGTGGGGCCCACGTGATTTCCGGGTGGGGCCCACGTGATTTCCGGGTGGGGCCCACGTGATTTCCGGGTGGGGCCCACGTGATTTCCGGGTGGGGCCCACGTGATTTCCCCGTGGGGCCCACGTGATTTCCCCGTGGGGACCACGTGATTTCCGGGTGGGGCCCACGTGATTTCCGGGTGGGGCCCACGTGATTTCCGGGTGGGGCCCACGTGATTTCCCCGTGGGGCCCACGTGATTTCCGGGTGGGGCCCACGTGATTTCCGGGTGGGGCCCACGTGATTTCCGGGTGGGGCCCACGTGATTTCCCCGTGGGGCCCACGTGATTTCCGGGTGGGGCCCACGTGATTTCCGGGTGGGGCCCACGTGATTTCCGGGTGGGGCCCACGTGATTTCCCCGTGGGGCCCACGTGATTTCCGGGTGGGGCCCACGTGATTTCCGGGTGGGGCCCACGTGATTTCCGGGTGGGGCCCACGTGATTTCCGGGTGGGGCCCACGTGATTTCCGGGTGGGGCCCACGTGATTTCCGGGTGGG
The DNA here is from genome assembly GCF_042477335.2 of Ovis canadensis. NCBI lineage: Eukaryota > Metazoa > Chordata > Mammalia > Artiodactyla > Bovidae > Ovis > Ovis canadensis. The sequence goes on from NC_091263.1 coordinate 13,955,931, forward strand.
GCCCACGTGATTTCCGGGTGGGGCCCACGTGATTTCCCCGTGGGGCCCACGTGATTTCCGGGTGGGGCCCACGTGATTTCCCCGTGGGGCCCACGTGATTTCCGGGTGGGGCCCACGTGATTTCCGGGTGGGGCCCACGTGATTTCCGGGTGGGGCCCAAGTGATTTCCAGGTGGGGCCCACGTGATTTCCGGGTGGGGCCCACGTGATTTCCCCGTGGCTCCCACGTGATTTCCGGGTGGGGCCCACGTGATTTCCCCGTGGGGCCCACGTGATTTCCGGGTGGGGCCCACGTGATTTCCGGGTGGGGCCCACGTGATTTCCGGGTGGGGCCCACGTGATTTCCGGGTGGGGCCCACGTGATTTCCGGGTGGGGCCCAAGTGATTTCCAGGTGGGGCCCACGTGATTTCCGGGTGGGGCCCACGTGATATCCCCGTGGCTCCCACGTGATTTCCGGGTGGGGCCCACGTGATTTCCCCGTGGGGCCCACGTGATTTCCGGGTGGGGCCCACGTGATTTCCGGGTGGGGCCCACGTGATTTCCGGGTGGGGCCCACGTGATTTCCGGGTGGGGCCCACGTGATTTCCGGGTGGGGCCCACGTGATTTCCGGGTGGGGCCCACGTGATTTCCGGGTGGGGCCCACGTGATTTCCCCGTGGGGCCCACGTGATTTCCGGGTGGGGCCCACGTGATTTCCGGGTGGGGCCCACGTGATTTCCGGGTGAGACCCACGTGATTTCCGGGTGGGGCCCACGTTATTTCCCCGTGGGGCCCACGTGATTTCCGGGTGGGCCCCACGTGATTTCCCCGTGGGGCCCACGTGATTTCCGGGTGGGGCCCACGTGATTTCCGGGTGGGGCCCACGTGATTTCCGGGTGGGGCCCACGTGATTTCCGGGTGGGGCCCACGTGATTTCCTGGTGGGGCCCACGTGATTTCCCCGTGGGGCCCACGTGATTTCCGG